>NC_140173.1:143185981-143188481 GCF_963971535.1 Notolepis coatsorum
GCTGATGCTTCATCATTTGGTATAGCTGATCATTAATAATAATAATAAGGCTGGTGTGAATGGCACCCTAATAATAAAACTGCCATTGGAGGAAATAATATCATCTTGGGGGGGGGGAATAATTAGTTTGTGATTTACTTTTTTTTTCCGTGGACTGCAATGTAGGCTCAATTTGTATACTTGAGTAGTCGCCCAACAGACAGTAGTGATCTATTATTATTTTTTAAGATGACAACATTTACACCTTTGAAGAACCGCGCCGCGTTCGGACTTCTCTGGAGCTGCTGTTGGAGTTTCCTTTACTGCGCCCAGTGCGGCGTCGGCGACAACCATGTGCACTCCAGCTTCATCTACCGGAGACTGCGCAACCACGAGCGCAGGGAAATACAGAGAGAGATCCTCTCCATCTTGGGCTTACCGCACCGGCCGAGGCCCTTCTCGCCCGGCAAGCAGGCGTCCTCGGCGCCGCTGTTCATGCTCGACCTGTACAACGCCATGGCCATCGAGGAGGAGGCGGAGGAGGGCGCGCGGCGGCAGCAGCAGCAGCAGCAGCAGCAGGGCGCAGCGGCGGCGGGGAAGGGCGGCTTCACCGGCGGCGGCAAGGCGGCGCACGGCGGCGGCCACTCGCGCAAAGGCTACTACAGCGCCGCGCACGGATACTCGTCTCGCGTGGCGCAGCCGTACCGCGCCGCCGCGCCGCTCACCAGCAGCCAGAGCCCGCCGCTGAGCGCCGGCGCGCACCACGACGCCAACTTTCTCAACGACGCCGATATGGTGATGAGTTTTGTCAATTTAGGTAAGTCGTCGTGGGTTTATGTGTAAAATATATATATATTTTTTTATATCTGATTTTTTTTAACCATAATAAACTGATTATTAATCTAATTTAACGAGGATCATCAGTGATTGTTCTTCTATCAATATAAAAACGGCCCTGTTATATATAATTACATTATAATTCACTATGAATTGAAAATGGGGGACCCTGATGTAAACAAGACGAAAGTCTTTCTCTGGTCTGCAATGCATCCCCTTGTGTGTATTGAGCCGTACTGTATTGTACCCATTCTGCAATCTGTTAAATAAAGTTTTCATTCATTCATTCATTCACACAGCAAACTGTTCTCAGGCACATGCAGGAGTTTGGCCTGTTCAAGTTTATAGACATGTATTTTTAGGCCATTTAAGAAACACTTGAACCCAATTGGTTCAGTTGTTATAGACTAATAATGTATACTTTAATCTACAAAGCCAATATGATTTATAGGCTATGTTTATAATTTTTTTTTGCAGAGGAAGAAATTCAGTATACAAATTCAGGAGGAATTAGGATAAATGTTGACAAATATTACACGAACCAAGAGACTGAATAGCTTCGAAACAATTGTTTAAAAAAAATAACCGCAAGATATTACGGTTATTTATATTTATAGTCTCTATTCATAATCCGGTTTGGCGTGTGAACTATGTTGTGTGTTCACTATATAGCCCATGTTTGAACTCTCAGTGGTGACGCACACAATTAGTCCTAAACATCTTGACCTTATTATTCTACTGCTACTACTTGTTATTAGAAAGAGCCGAATTGTAGAATGAGTGTGTTTCTTCAGTAGCTACGAACTCTGACCCGTCAGTTCAGAGGAATTTATCAGATGACTGTCTGACCTTTAAGAAAATTGGTCTTAATTACTTCCTGTTGTTAAAAAAAAAAGGGAGACATATTGAATGATGCCGGTGGGACCGCCTTTCTGCTGTTATTCCCCCCGACGACGGTGGACTGGAGGAGGAGGGCCACGGGGGTTTTAGCGTCAAACGAACGGCAGCGTCGTTCCGTCTGTGTTATTAGTCACTCATCATAGTATCATCAGTTCATTAATTGGAAAAGACACGGTGGAAAAACAAACAGCCCGTGAAATAACGTCACATCTATTATACGAAGCAAAATGGTAAACAAATAAAAAGTAATTGGAAAAAATAAAAATCTCCATAAAATAATATAAACACCTATGTTTCTCTGGTGGTATACCGTGTGTGGTGCTAAAGTATGCTATGAAAATATACAACAAAACGTGTGTAAAAAAAAAAAAAAGTCAATGTGTATGGGGGGTGGGGTGGGGGGGGGGGGGGGGGGGGGGGCCTGGCTGCATAATCCCTCACCTTGGCCCGAGCCCATCTGGATCCATTTAGTGCTCGCAGGGCATGTACACTGTCAGCCTTGAGAGGTCCGCTCTCATTTTGGGGACTGTCAGTGGAGTGCAGCTCAATAGGCCTCTGTCTCTATTACAGTAGTAGTGGGCCTACTACACTCAATACCACCTCCCGACCCATACGTTTCATATAGAATCAGAGGTGTTTCACACACACACACAGTACGACGTCTGCCTTTTAAAACAACCACTCCGTCCTGCATTGGAAAGTATGCGTTAGCCTGTAGGTATATGTATATATACACAAGAAAATTCAGTAAGAGAATATTGTTTTTGTGCCATGGGGCTTTGAT
>NC_140173.1:143190981-143200981 GCF_963971535.1 Notolepis coatsorum
TTTGGTCCGCGCTGACGTTTTCTTGTCTCTAAAGTGAAATGTGTTGCCAAATATTAGGTTTCTCTTCCATTTTTCCTTCTTTTTTTCCTTCTTTCTTCTTTTCAGTGGAGAAAGATAAGGATTTTTCCCACCACCGGCGCCACTACAAGGAGTTCCGCTTCGATCTGACTCAGATCCCAGATGGCGAGGCCGTCACCGCCGCCGAGTTCCGGATCTACAAGGACCGCAGCCACGGCCGGTACGACAACGTCACCCTGAAGGTCACCATCTACCAGGTGGTCAAGGAATACCAGAACAAGTAGGTCCTCCTATATACCGATGCTCTTCCGCCGTAAAGGGACACTTGTTCGATGTATTTCACACGTAATCTTCACACACATCCAGAAAGTAAAAAAGAAAAGAAATTAGTTTGAATATGGCCACCAGTGATGTCATTGGGGACCTTGGATCCTTGTGTTGTGTTAATTACAGCACTGTGAAATGATGTAAATGGAAAACATAGCAATACCTTGTCTTACAGGGACTGTTACCTTATCATTTCATTGAGCTGTAATTAATACGCGACACCTGCATTTCATCACTGGTGGTGGCCATATTCAAACTCAATTACTCTCAATAACTGTCACTAAACTAAATTGATGTGTGAAAGTGGAAAAACTGTTTGGAGTTGTTGTATGTCTGCGTGTATGCCCTTTAAAGGTTTTTGGAATGTTTCTTTTTCTCAGAATTCTATCTATAGTAGCCATGGTGACGTCATCGTTAGAATGTCCAAGATCTGCTGATCTCCTATGTGGTTAGCGCCCGTGTTGAGTTGTCTGAGGACACGTCCCTGGTCCCTGTACGTTTTGGGGGAGTACGATGTATCAGAGAGGACAACCAGTGATGTTTCACATGAACGTCTCTCTCAGATCAAGAACCATATGTCTGTTTTTATGTCTTCAGATTAATGTCTTAAAAATCTCATCGTCCGCCAGGGGGTTTCGGTTTCAATCTACCTTGTGATATTCTGCCCCGATGTGCAATAATAATGGATTATTCTTAGTCCAGTAGTGTTATTTTTCCTGGCATTGAGTGCTAATTAATTACTGTAAACCCACTAGTAGTTAGCAATTGAAGACAATTATATAAACTCCCTTTTTATCCATGAGGTGTAACAACAAAAAAAACTTAGAGGTATTATGCAATGAACTGGTGTGAAAAACAATTAAAATCAAATGTACCGAATGGGCTTCCATACCAGCATTGAGAGCGTCCAATCCAGTCTCCCCTTATCCACTGACGTAGTTCAGTCAAATGTAGATCAAATCAAGGTTGTGTCTTATTGGAGCAAACAGTATAAAAAGAGACACATTTAGCACTACGGTGAAACTATAAACGAATAACTATAATATAAAACGACCGCAGCGTATCGCACTATAGCATCTTGGATTCGTTTGGAGTTGTCTTTCCAGAGCTCACACAGACATTCCACGGTAGAATGATTTAAAATATTTGTGTAGGTAGCTATCTTTATAGTTGTGTGTCCCTGCTATGTAGGTGTGAAGGGGCCTTTAAAGTCAGAGGATAAACATCCACCCTCAGGGACCAGCCCGTGTCAGTCTACACAAGGGGAGACTTTGAAATTGGCCTTTAAAAACGTTCATGGCTCTGGCAAACACTTAAGGCAGCAACTCAGGCAGAAAATAAAAGAACATCCTGTTTACACTGCGTAAATCGCTGGAATGAATAAGTCAATCTCTCTTCTTCTGGGTTAAAAAAACCTTTCCCCCTCGGTACATTGAGTATAGACTACTACAACGCTGGGCTATTTTACATCTTGACGTCATAACAATATACTTATTTCAAGATTAAAATACTGTTGTGTCTTGTCTTGGTTATGGTCTTCAATTGAACCCTTGAACCGAAGAACTAAATCAGTATTTGCAGTTGTGAAGCTAATCTAAATAACTGGGAGTGTGAATGTGATATATCACAAAAAAATACTCACTTTTTAGTTAGACTAAAAACAGTCTAACTTACCATCTTTAGATAATAAAGTACTCATTCTCAACTGTCTTTAACTATGAGTGAACACAACACTAACTTATCATCTTTAGATAATAAAGTACTCAACCTCTACTGTTTTTAACTATGAATGAACACAACACTAACTTATCATCTTTAGATAATAAAGTACTCAACCTCTACTGTTTTTAACTATGAGTGAACACAACACTCTAACTTACCATCTTTAGATAATAAAGTACTCAACCTCAACTGTCTTTAACTATGAGTGAACACAACACTCTAACTCACCATCTTTAGATAATAAAGTACTCAACCTCTACTGTTTTTAACTATGAAGGAACACAACACCAGCTTTAGCTTATCATCTTTAGATAATAAAGTACTCAACCTCTACTGTTTTTAACTGTGAGTGAACACAACACTCTAACTTACCATCTTTAGATAATAAAGTACTCAACCTCTACTGTCTTTAACTATGAGTGAACACAACACTCTAACTCACCATCTTTAGATAATAAAGTACTCATTCTCAACTGTCTTTAACTATGAATGAACACAACACTCTAGCTTACCATCTTTAGATAATAAAGTTTGAAAATAACATTGTTCCTCTGAAAACCTAAAAACGGACTTGTGTGGTTCTGGGTCTGGGGTACTTTAACAGAGGAAAACGGACCACCGTGTCACAGGACCTCTCTTCTATCTTTCTGACTCTGCTCTGTCTCATTCTCACCACGCTCTCTCCTCCTTACAAATATAGTCCTTGGATAAAGCTTTTCCATTAGCCCCGTTGACCACTTACAGAGCCCGGAAGGTTCCGCCGGTTATCGCTCTTTTACGTGTTGCCTGCGAGCCCCGGCCACATCCTTAGGGAAGCCATGAGGGCCCATTAGAGGGGGGGCCTCCTAGGGCGCGCTCCCATGGCAACACACATGCCCACCTGCCTCTCTTAACAATATTCCGGAAGTCGAAGCCATGACATAGCTGAATACACAGGGGTGCACTTAAAAACAGGGCCCACATTTGCTTGGCCAAATATGTGTGTGGGTGATTGAAAGGGGAGATATGGCCCTCTTGGGCTTTGAAGAGGTCCCTGTCTATGAACTCTCTCGTCTTAAAGCTACAATACGGGATTTATGTGACAGTCTAAACGGTGGGTATACTCACACGTGTTATTGTAGAAGGAATATACAGGGTGTTTAGAATGTTCTCAGCCGAAGACGACTCGGACTATTACAGGTGGGTCTGTTTAGGAACACTGTCGATGTAAAAAACAAACCGCTTACATCCTCAGACGTGATCTAAAACGTAGGCTTCTTATTAGACATTACATTTCAGAGTGACAGAAATAGCTTTGATTCAAGAAATGGCTATGTAAACAACGTTAGTCATTGGGGGAAAAAAGAGAACAACTTTTGTTTTTAATCTGTTACGATGATGTGGAATACGTTTCTGAAATATACTGCATTGATGAAGTTATAACCTGGATTATATATGCACGTGAAGATTGATTGATTGATTGATTGATTGCTAACTTTATTAACAGATTGCAGAATGGGTACAGTACAGTACAGCTCAATACATACAATTGTTAAGGGGATGCAGACCAGAGAAAGACTTTCGTCTTGTTTACATCAGGGTCCCCCATTTTCAATTAATCATAACATATATGACATACATGACATACAGGTAGACAGTACTGCTACATCTATACATTTATGACATAACAGACTTGCAAATACAGTACTGTTTGTGATACAAAAAGAGTCCAGAAAGGTGTGTGTATTCATGCTGTATATGCATATGTGTATCCTATACAATATATTACTTAGTTTTGTTTTTATCTATGAGTAAGTAAGGTCTTAAATTGAGTAGCACTCCGCTGAATTGATTGGTTGATTGATTGTACTGTTGGGCAGGGCACCAGTAAGGTGTATGACACTTTAGTAAAAAAAACAATCAATCAAGGATAATGCCAATCACTTAAGAATTCACATACAATATTATATTATTATGGGATACAGGCCAGTCAGTGCTAATGAACAAAAGCAACTCCCTCCCAAAGAACTGAAAGACTGTGATGTCACTTTATAACCGGGAGATCTGGACTGCATATGTGAATTCAGGAGACTGGAGTATTAGAGTTTGTATAAAGTTTGTCCAAACCCTTAAACCCATAGTTATTTACTATGCGATCAGTTCCCAAGCAGAATATCTTTATCTAATACCTTTATCCCCCAGAAAATCCTCCTAACACAGTCACTTTTTCCATCTTTTCCAACTCATTGGCTTTCCAGCATCACAGATTAGGGGAGGGATAAACATTCCTGTCTCTGCCTATGTCAAACAATAGGGAATGTTCTCATGTAACAACTGAACACTCCTATAGGGCACACTGTAGGAATTATATATCTCAAAGCCAGAATTCAGTTTCCTTCTCAAGGATTACCGCCATGTTTGGGCTTCCGCATCGTGTAATTGCTATAAACATATTGATAGTTCCATATGAACCACAGTGGAACACTTGGTGCTACCAGATTGAAAAGGAGGGAATGGCTCATACAAAGGCATGGTTGTGGCTCTTACAGATTTAGGCATTTTATACTATGTACAGGTTTCAGACGCCTTGGTATTTCAAATATTGAGTAGAGGCTGAATATTTAAAGATAGATTTGTATACCACATTCTCAGCTGTAGCTATTGTTTTCAGGCAGGCAAAACGATTGTCTTTAGTAAAAAAAAATATTTCACTAAAAGAATTTTATGAAGCCAACATGTCGCAATAGAAAATACTGAATCTTATAAAATCCTCCTTCCTGGATTTTATCAACCATTAGGCCTCACGTACTGTATACTGTATACTGTATACTACTGTTGCTCAGCGGTCATCGCCCCAATCACATGTGTCAGAGATACCAAATTGTATAAATAACATTATACTGATCAAATCTATAAATCTGGGGATGGTTTTTACAAAGGGAACCTTTAAGACATTTGATAAGTAAGACCCTTTTGCACGAGCTGCATCGGTGAGATCCGTCTGCTGTCGTGTGTGACGCTTGAGTCCGCGTAAATGTTCTGCATGTCTCTGTAGTGGATGAAGCTGCCTCCTTTTAAAGGATTAAGGATAAAGGAGGGAAACCAATCTATGGTCCTCCTCTGAGTTCTTACAGTAAAATACTGCTGACGAGTACGAGAGCTATAAGTAACACCCAGGGTGAAAGACTGCGCTAAACATGACTCTTTATTGGCGTCATCAAAATATTTGCTGTCACATTGATGCGGGTTAAAGGTTGCTGAAATGTGGATGAGGGAGCTGGGTGAGACCCTCTACTTAGAGAGGCTTAGATAAAAAAAATACAGGACGGAGAAAGGTGTTTGATAAGACATGGGGACCGGTGTTGGATTACTTAAAGGGTCTGAGGGAGGATGATGAAGATGATATATAAAGTTCAAAGTGTTGCTCTTATTACAGTAATGTCTGAAGGTATATTCTCTGTTTTGTCTTGGCTTTTGGCCTTTTTCTAATGCTCAGATTTTTTCTTTGGTCTCTTTCTTATTTCCCAGCAAGAATCTTAGCTTATTTAACTATCCTGTTTATTTATATGTATAAATCCGCCAAATGAAAGAATGTTTATTTTTATTTTTAATCTTTTTTGTTATATGCCGCTGTACAATTGTTTTTGAACAAGAAGAAAAATAAGATTGCATGTGTGCATCATTATGGAATGTAACTAAAGTAATGTGCAATAAAAATACTTGTATAAAAAAAAAAAAAATGCTGACTGGGAGAGGAGGAGAGGGGAGGTTAAAGGTCACTGACTGGGAGAGGAGGAGGAGAGGGGAGGTTAAAGGTCACTGACTGGGAGAGGAGGAGGAGAGGGGAGGTTAAAGGTCACTGACTGAGAGAGGAGGAGGAGAGGGGAGGTTAAAGGTCACTGACTGGGAGAGGAGGAGGAGAGGGGAGGTTAAAGGTCACTGACTGAGAGAGGAGGAGAGGGGAGGTTAAAGGTCACTGACTGGGAGAGGAGGAGAGGGGAGGTTAAAGGTCACTGACTGGGAGAGGAGGAGGAGAGGGGAGGTTAAAGGTCACTGACTGAGAGAGGAGGAGGAGAGGGGAGGTTAAAGGTCACTGACTGAGAGAGGAGGAGGGGAGGGGAGGTTAAAGGTCACTGACTGGGAGAGAGAGGAGGAGAGGGGAGGTTAAAGGTCACTGACTGGGAGAGGAGGAGAGGGGAGGTTAAAGGTCACTGACTGGGAGAGGAGGAGGAGAGGGGAGGTTAAAGGTCACTGACTGAGAGAGGAGGAGAGGGGAGGTTAAAGGTCACTGACTGAGAGAGGAGGAGGAGAGGGGAGGTTAAAGGTCACTGACTGAGAGAGGAGGAGGAGAGGGGAGGTTAAAGGTCACTGACTGGGAGAGGAGGAGGAGAGGGGAGGTTAAAGGTCACTGACTGGGAGAGGAGGAGGAGAGGGGAGGTTAAAGGTCACTGACTGAGAGAGGAGGAGGAGAGGGGAGGTTAAAGGTCACTGACTGGGAGAGGAGGAGGAGAGGGGAGGTTAAAGGTCACTGACTGAGAGAGGAGGAGAGGGGAGGTTAAAGGTCACTGACTGAGAGAGGAGGAGGAGAGGGGAGGTTAAAGGTCACTGACTGAGAGAGGAGGAGAGGGGAGGTTAAAGGTCACTGACTGAGAGAGGAGGAGAGGGGAGGTTAAAGGTCACTGACTGGGAGAGGAGGAGGAGAGGGGAGGTTAAAGGTCACTGACTGGGAGAGGAGGAGGAGAGGGGAGGTTAAAGGTCACTGACTGGGAGAGGAGGAGGAGAGGGGAGGTTAAAGGTCACTGACTGAGAGAGAGGAGGAGGAGAGGGGAGGTTAAAGGTCACTGACTGAGAGAGGAGGAGAGGGGAGGTTAAAGGTCACTGACTGGGAGAGGAGGAGGAGAGGGGAGGTTAAAGGTCACTGACTGGGAGAGGAGGAGGAGAGGGGAGGTTAAAGGTCACTGACTGAGAGAGGAGGAGGAGAGGGGAGGTTAAAGGTCACTGACTGGGAGAGGAGGAGGAGAGGGGAGGTTAAAGGTCACTGACTGGGAGAGGAGGAGGAGAGGGGAGGTTAAAGGTCACTGACTGAGAGAGGAGGAGGAGAGGGGAGGTTAAAGGTCACTGACTGGGAGAGGAGGAGGAGAGGGGAGGTTAAAGGTCACTGACTGAGAGAGGAGGAGGAGAGGGGAGGTTAAAGGTCACTGACTGAGAGAGGAGGAGGGGAGGGGAGGTTAAAGGTCACTGACTGGGAGAGAGAGGAGGAGAGGGGAGGTTAAAGGTCACTGACTGGGAGAGGAGGAGGAGAGGGGAGGTTAAAGGTCGCTGACTGGGAGAGGAGGAGGAGAGGGGAGGTTAAAGGTCACTGACTGGGAGAGGAGGAGGAGAGGGGAGGTTAAAGGTCACTGACTGAGAGAGGAGGAGGAGAGGGGAGGTTAAAGGTCACTGACTGGGAGAGAGGAGGAGAGGGGAGGTTAAAGGTCACTGACTGAGAGAGGAGGAGGAGAGGGGAGGTTAAAGGTCACTGACTGGGAGAGGAGGAGGAGAGGGGAGGTTAAAGGTCACTGACTGGGAGAGGAGGAGAGGGGAGGTTAAAGGTCACTGACTGGGAGAGGAGGAGGAGAGGGGAGGTTAAAGGTCACTGACTGGGAGAGGAGGAGGAGAGGGGAGGTTAAAGGTCACTGACTGGGAGAGGAGGAGAGGGGAGGTTAAAGGTCACTGACTGGGAGAGAGGAGGAGGAGAGGGGAGGTTAAAGGTCACTGAGAGAGGAGGAGGAGAGGGGAGGTTAAAGGTCACTGACTGGGAGAGGAGGAGAGGGGAGGGAGGAGGAGGAGAGGGGAGGTTAAAGGTCACTGATGAGAGGAGGAGGAGAGGGGAGGTTAAAGGTCACTGACTGGAGAGGAGGAAGGGGAGGTTAAAGTCACTGACTGGGAGAGGAGGAGAGGGGAGGTTAAAGGTCACTGACTGAGAAGGAGGAGGAAGGAGGTTAAAGGTCCTGAACTGAGAGAGGAGGAGGAGGGAGGTTAAGTCACTGAGCGTGAGAGGAGGAGAGGGGAGGTTAAAGGTCACTGACTGGGAGGAGAGGAGGAGGGGAGGTTAATGGTCACTGAATGGGAGAGGGAGGAGGAGAGGGGAGGTTAAAGGTCACTGACTGAGAGAGGAGGAGGAGAGGGAGTTAAAGGTCACTGACTGGGAGAGGGAGGAGAGGGGAGTTAAAGGTCACTGACTGAGAGAGGAGGAGGAGAGGGGAGGTTAAAGGTCACTGACTGAGAGAGGAGGAGGGAGGGGAGGTTAAAGGTCACTGACTGGGAGAGGAGGAGGAGAGGGGAGGTTAAAGGTCACTGACTGGAGAGAGAGGAGGAGAGGGAGGTTAAAGGTCACTGACTGGGAGAGGAGGAGAGAGGGGAGGTTAAAGGTCACTGACTGAGAGAGGAGGAGGAGAGGGGAGGTTAAAGGTCACTGACTGGAGGGAGGAGGAGAGGGGAGGTTAAAGGTCACTGACTGAGAGAGGAGGAGGAGGGGAGTTAAAGGTCACTGACTGGGAGAGGAGGGAGGGGAGGTTAAAGGTCACTGACTGAGAGGAGGAGGAGAGGGGAGGTTAAAGGTCACTGACTGAGAGAGGAGGAGGAGAGGGAGGTTAAAGGTCACTGACTGGGAGAGGAGGAGGAGAGGGGAGGTTAAAGGTCACTGACTGGGAGAGGAGGAGAGGGAGGTTAAAGGTCACTGACTGGGAGAGGAGGAGGAGAGGGGAGGTTAAAGGTCACTGAACGAGAGAGGAGGAGGAGAGGGGAGGTTAAAGGTCACTGACTGGGAGAGGAGGAGGAGAGGGGAGGTTAAAGTCACTGACTGGGAGAAGAGGAGGAGGGAGGTTAAAGGTCACTGACTGGGAGAGGAGGAGGAGAGGGGAGGTTAAAGGTCACTGACTGGGAGAGGAGGAGGAGAGGGGAGGGTTAAAGGTCACTGACTGGGAGAGGAGGAGAGGGGAGGTTAAAGGTCACTGACTGGGAGAGGAGAGGGGAGTTAAAGGTCACTGACTGAGAGGGAGGAGGAGAGGGGAGGTTAAAGGTCACTGACTGAGAGAGAGGAGGAGAGGGGAGGTTAAAGGTCACTGACGAGGAGGAGGAGAGGTTAAAGTCTGACTGGAGGAGGAGGAGAGGGGAGGTTAAAGGTCACTGACTGAGAGAGGAGGAGAGGGGAGGTTAAAGGTCACTGACTGGGAGAGGAGGAGAGGGGAGGTTAAAGGTCACTGACTGGGAGAGGAGGAGGAGAGGGGAGGTTAAAGGTCACTGACTGGGAGAGGAGGAGAGGGGAGGTTAAAGGTCACTGACTGAGAGGAGGAGGAGGAGAGGGGAGGTTAAAGGTCACTGACTGAGAGGAGGAGGAGAGGGGAGGTTAAAGGTCACTGACTGGGAGAGAGGAGGAAGACGACGAGGAGAGAGGGAGGTTAAAGGTCACTGACTGGAGAGGAGGAGGAGGGGGAGGTTAAAGGTGGAGAGGGGAGGTTAATGGTCACTGACGGGGAGAGGAGGAGGAGAGGGGAGGTTTTAAAGGTCATGCTGACGGGAGGCGAGGAGAGGGGGATGTTAAAGGTCACTGACTGGGAGAGGAGGAGGAAGGGGAGGTTAAAGGCACTGAGGAGAGAGGAGGAGAGGGAGGTTAAGTCACTGACTGAGAGGGAGGAGGAGGGGAGGTTAAAGGTCACTGACGGAGAGGAGGAGGAGAGGGGAGGTTAAAGGTCACTGACTGAGAGAGGAGGAGAGGGGAGGTTAAAGTCACTGACTGAGGAGAGGAGGAGGAGGAGGGAGGTTAAAGGTCACTGACTGGGAGAGGAGGAGAGAGGGGAGGTTAAAGGTCACGACTGAGGAGAGGAGAGAGGGAGGTTAAAGGTCACTGACTGGAGAGAGAGGAGGAGAGGGGAGGTTAAAGGTCACTGACTGGAGAGGAGGAGGAGAGGGGAGG
>NC_140173.1:143205981-143264320 GCF_963971535.1 Notolepis coatsorum
CTCTCCTGATAATCTCAGTCTGATATA
Source organism: Notolepis coatsorum (assembly GCF_963971535.1). Lineage (NCBI taxonomy): Eukaryota > Metazoa > Chordata > Actinopteri > Aulopiformes > Paralepididae > Notolepis > Notolepis coatsorum. The sequence goes on from NC_140173.1 coordinate 143,206,009, forward strand.
CTGTAGCCCAGTAGGCCCATATATGTCTTATTGGACGGCAATGCCTCTGTTTATGGTCACACTGACCACTGGACACATCCTGCGTTCCATTTACCTTTGTTGTTTCTCTCTCTCTCTCCTTGTTATCTATATTCTGTTTATATAATTTAAATAACCTTTAAAGTTACACAGGTAACTATATAAATACACCTTTAAACGCAAAAAAATTGTAAAAATGGTGCAGCTTTTATCCAAAGCGCATTACAATTTTGTTCCTCACATTTCATGCAAGGTGCCTACCTGCTCATCGGGAGCAGTTAAAGGGTTAAGTGTTTTGCTCAAGGACACATCGACATGCTGCTCCGTTAGGAGCGGGAATCGAACTTGGCATCTTCCGATAACCAAACCACCGATCTACCTCCTGAGCCACTGTCGCCCTGCAATATATATATATATACCAGTAATAATGGAATAAAAAAAAAAGTTTTTAAATAGTAGTCAAAAGCAGAACAGACCTAGTATATCCTCAGTTACAGTAAAGTAAGTCCCCAAAAGAGTATTTTCCATGTCATGTACAACATGTGAACATGACCCCTATTAGTCGATTAGTCTACTAATCGGTCGAAAGGAGCTGTAGTCGACTAGCCAACCTCTTAGTTGAATAAAAAAAAAAATATATATATATATATTTATAATTTGTTTACATTTTTTTTTATCATTCTTTCCAAAAGAAAAGAGGCCTAGAAGCGTGGCTAACGCTAATGGCATGCATACCAGAGGCTAACTGCCTACGAAAACAGGCACAGAGGCACTGAAAGAGGATTTCACCCATCTAATGAACACACTAGACTAGACACATATCAAGATGTATCCATCAGTGGACCAATTGCATGCTTTTGCAGAGGACAAGAAGCCTTCAGTCGACTCCTTCAGACATTAAGCACCCCCCACAGCCCAAATGGAATGATAATTATTATTATTTTTTTTAAAAAATAAAAAAAATGTAAAAAAATTATACTTTTTTTTTTTTTTTTTACCAATAGTCGACTAACGGCAAATTTTGGCCAATCATAGTCGACCATCCAAATCCTTAGTCGGGGACAGCCCTAGAACATATCCCACATTAACAGTAAATAAAAAAAAACTGGATGATGCTTTAAAAAAGAATCCCCAGGGACCTGTGTGTGATGGTTCAATGTCTGGTCTGACAGCAACACCGTGTTCCTCCATTATGTTTCCCCCTAGAGAACTGTTTTGAAATGTTTTCACTGAGATTGATGTATGAAAACATTCACAGGGACGGACTTCCCTCGTTCCATTTGTTCCCGAAAACTCTCTGCCCGTCTGACAGCTACAAGCGTACCCCCCCCCCCCCCCCCCACACACACACACACACACACACACTCAGAGCACGCATAATACACACACACAACACGTGCATGCATACACACACACACACACACACACAAACGCGCCGGACGATCACACCTATAAACGAGAGCTTTGCTCTCTGCTCTCAGCGTGTGTCACCGGGTATAACTCAAGGTTTTAAAATAAATAAACATTATTCAGCGGTTCACAATTCAACACCCTATTCTAGTCTCACCGTGGAGCCGTCGTAAACGCCGGTGTTAAACTGCTCCGCAGCTCGACCACTGCAGTGATTTAAAGGGTGAGGAAATAGACCAAAGTCAATTTTGTCATTGGGTGTAAGTGCTTCGCTTCGCTCGTTTTTTTTTTTTTTTTTTTTTTTTTTTTAATACCTGTTTGTTTAACCGGATCTCCTGCAGGCTGAGGCCACAGGAATCTGCTGGTCTCTACCAGGGGCCGCGTATACATTTAACAGACATCGCGTTGAAGAGACACCACAAAGCACAAAGAGACTTCGAGAGTATAAGAGGAACAAAGACTGAAGGCAGTATCCATAATAGGGACCTAAGACATCATTAATGTACAGAGTTGAGATATCAGCGAATATGTGTGACCGACAAAATTGACAACATATCTGAAAACGTCCCGTGTGGCTGTTACATATCTGAAAATGATACGTAGGCTGTTACATATTTAGTAATAACAGTAGCAGTTATAAGACCCTATATAATGACTAGTTAGCTCTAATAAGTTGTAGTAACAGTAGCAGTTATACGACCCTAATGACTGGTTATCTCTAATAAGTTGTAGTAACAGTCAGGGCCGCGGGAAGTCAGTCAGAGTTGGGGGTGCGGAGATAAGTGATATAATAACGTCATAGGCGGCGGGTGCGCTGAAGACGCCGCAGCGTGCAAATTGTTTCCTTTTTTGTCAATATACACACACACCCACTAGGCAATGCGAGGCTGGCGAGCCCCATTCTTTTAATATATAGTGCAAATGAAGTGTTCAAATGAAGGCATCCAATAATAGGATTAACCATTGTCTTACCTTAATGCAGCAAAATGTGACGTTTCGTCTTGGCATCAATGATCTTTTCTGCCCGGTGCAGCCCGGTACAGCTTCAAAATTACTTTGTTTATATGCCTTGGAAAAATACCGTATATCCATTTTGCTTTGGGGTCATTAAAGTTATCGATCGCCATCTGGTAGATCCATCCATATGTCCATTGGCTGATGATATATTCCTTTACTGCGAATTCAGCGTCCCAAAAACGATTCCAGGCCATCGGCTACACGCATAACTTTAACACTGCTTTAATAACACTGCATTATCGAGACAGCGCCCCTATGAGGATCTGGCCGGTAATGCACTTTTCCGAATTTCAAGAGTAGGGTAAATCTGCAGTGCCGCTCGGTGACATTGAGTAGGATACGGTATTACAATGGAATAAAAGCCTAAACAACCTTGCAGTTACAACTTCCTGCCAGGTGGGGGTGCTGCAGCACCCTAAGCACCCCCTGTTCCCGCGTCCCTGGTAACAGTAGCAGTTATGTAAGGGATAATGTATAGCTACGAGGTCATTGTCGCAAAATAATTGACCGACACAGAGTTTAGAATACCGAGGCGCCTCGCCGAGGTGTTCTAAACGTAGTGAAGGTCAATTATTTTGCGACAATGACCGAGTATAGCTATACATTATCCCGCTTATTACATGGCTAACTTACTAACAATATACCTAATTCATTTTACACCATCGACAAGACGAGATCAAATGCAGACGCAGTTCTGTTCTGTTGCTCCGCGCTGTCATCGCCGGCAGCCGGCAGGTGTGTCTGATTGCACTAATGCAGTGTGTGTCAGTGGGCTTGATTGCTCCAGCTGCGAACAGCGGTCATTATTGCTCGACAGAGGTCCGTTATCGAGTAATAACGGACCTCTGCCGAGCGCTATTGACCAATCACAATCAAGCATTTCGGCGAATGTTAAAACGCCATGTAATAAACAACCCTAATGACTGGTTAGCTCTAATACATTGTAGTAACAGTAGCAGTTATAATACCCTAACGACTGGTTAGCTCTAATAAGTTGTAGTAATAACAGTAGCAGTTATAAGACCCTAATAACTGATTATCTTTAATAAGTTGTAGTAATAACAGTAGCAGTTATAATACCCTAACGACTGGTTAGCTCTAATAAGTTGTAGTAGTAACAGTAGCAGTTATAAGACCCTAATGACTGGTTCACTCTAATAAATTGTAGTAATCACAGTAGCAGTTATAGTTGTATATAGTAGCTACTTGTTCTCTGTTGTGGACACAGATTGTTTCTAATTTAGCCAGATAGTCATCAGTCTCTCCTTTTAGTGAGGAATGTTTATTTCAAAATGAAAGCCCGAAAGGGACAGTGGACACAGGACAACTAATAGAAGCCATTCCAGCACATTGTTTTAGTCAGATGACATTGTTTATGATACTGAAAGCACTCAATGTTGGCAGTCTCTTTAATAGTTTGCATGGTCCAAGTCTGAATAACCAAAAATAACCATATGGTCTCCCTTTGTGTGGCCCTTCAAAGTCTTTGTAACATTAACGTGCATAAACATATTTATTTATTTTTCTGCTTCATTTGTTCCAGAGCCGGAGAAGCTCTCCGAGAGAGATCAAAGGTTTATTATTAGTTTCATTGGCATTGCGTTAATTTCCCTTGGTCCTCGCCGACGCTGTTCATCTTCACCGGTGACACTTGAGCAACGCCCAAATTGACAAGTGCCATTAATCAACTCAGCGTTTGACCACAAACGTAGCGCCAGACCAAACACTTGATCAATATTCATTTAATTGCTTCATGATTTTTTTTATTACTGTTATTATCATCAAGTAGATGCCAGTGTTTTTTTCCTTTTTTTTTTGTAGTTTGTGTTCCGTTGTAGAAAGATGTACACCGCAGGCAAATTGCAAGGAGGTATTGTAATCACTCGCACCTGTGTGTGTGTGTGTGTGTGTGTGTGTGTGTGTGTGCGTGCGTGTGTGTGTGTGTGTGTGTGTGTGTGTGTGTGTGTGTTAGCCTCAAGCTTCGTGGATAGTCAGCCAAGGAACTGCACTATTCTTTTATTTATTTTTTCAAATCAGTGCAGATGGAGGTAAACGTTTTAGCCATTGGTGTACTGTATATATAACACTGTAACACTAAGGACCATCGGTGTATATATAGCACTAAGGACCATCAGTGTATATATAACACTAAGGACCATCAGTGTATATATAACACTATAAGGACCATCAGTGTATATATAACAATAAGGACCATCAGTGTATATATAACACTAAGGACCATCGGTGTATATATAACAATAAGGACCATCGGTGTATATATAGCACTATAAGGACCATCGGTGTATATATAACAATAAGGACCATCAGTGTATATATAGCACTAAGGACCATCGGTGTATATATAGCACTAAGGACCATCAGTGTATATATAACAATAAGGACCATCAGTGTATATATAGCACTAAGGACCATCGGTGTATATATAGCACTAAGGACCATCAGTGTATATATAACACTAAGGACCATCAGTGTATATATAGCACTAAGGACCATCAGTGTATATATAACAATAAGGACCATCTGTGTATATATAACACTAAGGACCATCAGTGTATATATAACACTATAAGGACCATCAGTGTATATATAACACTAAGGACCATCGGTGTATATATAACACTAAGGACCATCAGTGTATATATAACAATAAGGACCATCCGTGTATATATAGCACTAAGGACCATCAGTGTATATATAACACTAAGGACCATCAGTGTATATATAACAATAAGGACCATCGGTGTATATATAACACTAAGGACAACTTGTGCATATAGCACTAAGGACAACTGGTGCACATAGCACTAAGGACAACTGGTGCATATAGCACTAAGTACAACTGGTGCATATAGCACTAAGTACCATGATGGTGACGACATGGTTTCCAACTGAGGGAGGCTAGGTGTTGACGTGAGTGGGGTGGATGCCAGGTCTACTCAAGACCGCACAATACCACAATGAGTCTCCTCGGCCTACTTGCTAGTCTCCTGTATAATCATGACTGGAGGGCAGGTCCACAGGTCGGCTCCACTGCAGGTGTTGCGTCTCTCGTTGACATTTTGGTTGAATAAATGTTTTCTTTTTTTCTTTTTTCTCCTCCATTTTCCACCTTACCAACAGAGATGCTGAGACGTTCTTGCTGGATTCCAAGAAGGTCCGGGCATCCGACGGAGGTTGGCTGGTCTTCGACATCACAGCCACTAGTAACCACTGGGTCATGCACCCGCTGCAGAACATGGGCCTGCAGCTCTGCGTGGAGACGATGGATGGCAAGTGAAACCGCTTCTTTGTTTCTTTCATTCGGAGGATTTGATGATTGTTTTCTCCTTCAGATGAAGAACTACCGTAATTTTCGGACTATAAGGCGCACCTGAATATAAGCCGCAGCAGCTACATTTAATGATGTGTACATATATAAGCCGCACTGGACTATAAGCCGCAGGTGTTTTAATGTTTAATTACCATATGTAAGGGTTCGTGCACAGAGGGGATTGTCGGGAAAGAGATGGCTGTTTGAGGAAGTTCCGATTTATAAAATAATTTGTTTAAACAGTAACGTTAGCTAGGTACTAACGTTAGCTCACGGAACGATAGCTAGCTAGCCAACGCTAGCCAGCACCTGCGAAAACGAATGCCAAACTGATGATATCAGACGTTGATATCAGGAGCTATCAGTAGCTAGCCAGCTAGATAACGTTAGACAATGTCTCATGTATTAAACTAAAGTGAATAGTTGACTGGGTCATTTTGTTTAAACAGTAACGTTAGCTAGGTAGCTAACGTTAGCTCACGGAACAACAATAGCTAGTTAGCCAACGCTAGCCAGCACCTGCGAAAACGAATGCCAAACTGATGATAGCAGACGTTGATATCAGGAGCTATCAGTAGCTAGCCAGCTAGATAACATTAGACAACGCCTCATGTGTTAAACTAAAGTGAATAGTTGACTGGGCCATTTTGTTTAATGCTTCAGTTATGTTGAAAGAGGAGCTCTGAGCTGCTCATGCACTCGACTCTTGCCGTAAGGGTTTGTTGACATGGGTCTGTGAGGGGGAGGAGGAGGGGCAAGGCGTGCACTGCTGCAGCAGCTGTGTGCCTGTGAGAGAAGAGCGAGTGAGAGTTAAAGGTGGTGGACTGTAACCTGTAAAATCCATAGATTTAGGAGGTCCCCTGGTGGCCGTTAGCTGTAAAAATCCATAGATTAGCCGCACCGTTATATAAGCCACAGGGTCGAAAAATGGGGAAAAAGGCGTGGCTTATAGTCCGAAAATTACGGTATCTTAAGTCCATTTTAAGTTAATGGTGCACATGGTAAGATTTTCAATCATTTGGAATGAGGAGCCTGTACACTTAAAGGAACACGCCAACATTATGGTCAGATAAGAAGATCGTACCAATTTCCTCTCTGTGCGGTCAGTAGAGAGTCTAGCTGGTCCACATTCACTTCCATTATTTTGTGATAAGCTACACTGTACGAAAAACAGCTGCAAGAAAACGGTAAATGTCTGGCATCAATGGTTGCCAAATACTTACTGTCAAATTACAGTAAAATCAAATTCATTTACAGATTACAACCTTTATTTAATGGTTAATATTTTGATAAAAGGTAATTTACTGTATTTTTATGGCATTCACATTTAAAGTAGAAAAACAAATGTAATCTGTAAAATAATTCAGTGAATTTCCTGTGAAAAAACATAAATCTTTTACAGTGTAGGCTAGCTTGCAGCCGGATAGCTTTCTCCTGAACGCACAGAAAATGGTATCTACCTTCTTGTCTGGCTCTGGAGAAGATGGTAAGTGCATTTCCCGTAATGTCAGCATGTTCCTTTAAATTAATTGGATTCAATATAGACACTGGGCTCGTGTCCAAGTGTCTTTTTCTGGGAAGGGCCAGTGATGACAGCAACGCCTTTTCTGAAAAGTTCATAAAAGGTTTTCAACTTGAAGCGAAAGGTGGAGCGCTCTGAAAGAAGACATATGGGCACGTCACTTTCTCTCCAGGCTATTATGCAGCTCTCTCCCCATTCGGGAACAATTGAAAAAGGCGCAGTATGCTTGTGGAAAAATAAAATGCTATTTGGACGCAACCTCGTGTGGTCGTTCCGTCTGAAGATGTCAGTCGTAATCTCTGTCAAAATGTTTTCTGAATTGTTGGCTCTGTAAACGGCTCGTAGTAAATACACTAGTGGGACGCCTTCCAGTCAAAATAGTGGTGAATAGAGGATCCTTCAACCCACACTGGCTTCTACCCAGAACTATGTCATATAATGTCATGCCGAATTATACTGTGCTTCTGTGAGACTGAGAGAAACATATTAATGCTGGGGACTGAGTATTTACTGGCCTGCCAGCCGGTGGCTTTTTGGCAGTAGTATTTCTAAGCCTGGGCAAGTGCAAAATTATCCTCACTCACTAGCCTGGATTTATAGAGAATGGAGCTTAATGGAAGTGTGGCAAACAAATAGACTTCTCAAGCTAGTGATAAAAAGGAATTTTCCACCAAAACAGACTTTTATGGTGTTATAATGCAAAAGTACATATTTTCTCTCAAATGCTCCCCGCAAGATTAGTGGTTTCTGTCCCTGTTTTTGTTGTTTTATGAGTAGTGATTTATGATCTTTCGCGTTGCTCATAAATCTGCCAGCGAGCCGGGTGACAAATACTTTTACTATTCTGATGTATTGCGTGCAGTGCCTTCGGTCATATCTTTGTAATGGTTTAGTCGAGCTATGAAGTTTTTATAGTTATTTTTTTTACTATAAATAGTCATTTAGACTAGTAAATAGACAACGAGACATGGATGAATATAATTTTGGTCTATCTATGTACAGTATCAGGGGGGATTATCATTAGTCTCATAAAGGACCAAACCACCAATTCATAAACGACTAATATTTCTCTCTGTCGTACGCCATTCGAAATCTAAGGACATTGCGGGGCGGCTACGTGGCGTAGTGGGCAAGGCGCTCGCCACGAAATGCTGGAGACGCTGGGCTCGTCAGTTCGAGCCCAGCGCTCCACATTTGCTTTCAGTTTAGCTATTCGTTCATACTAATACACATTGGCCGTATTAGGGGGTGGGAAACTGATGGGTGGGGATCGGGCGTTGTGGACAGCGACTCCTACAGGTCGGTTGGTGCGCCTGCGCAGTAGAATCAGGAAGTGTCGGGGGCAGCGTGAGCCTCCCACGCGTTACTCCTCGCCACTGAGAGATCGAGCTGCGCAGGTGAAAAGATGCGACTGCTGTTACCTCAAGTACCGGAGGGGACTTGTGCTATGTATGACTTAGTCCACATTGCAGCCGGCTTGTGGGAGGCAAGAAACAGCGTCCGTGACAGGGGAGGGTTGAATTGGATGATACGAAATTGGGATGGGAGAAAAATATAGAAAATGGGAGAAAAAGTGGATAAAAAAAAAATAAAAATCTAAGGACATTGTGTTTTCCACCCTCTTCACCTTGTTTTTCCCAAAAGGACGCAGCATCAACATGAAGTCCGCCGGCGTCGTGGGGCGGAACGGGCCCCAGTCCAAACAGCCGTTCCTTGTTGCTTTCTTCAAGGCCAGCGAGGTGTTGCTCCGCTCCGTCCGGGCCGCCGGGGGGAAGAAAAAGAATCACAACCGCAATAAATCCTCTGGTCAACAGGAAACGTCCCGTGCGCCAAAAGGTGGAGGTGGGTACTACATAGTAGTAGTAGTAGTAGTAGTAGTAGTTTATTTTTTCAGTCATCATCACACACAGTACAATATACATCATCATTTATCAATATTTGACTATTTACAGTGACTGAAAAGGTACAGACTGAAGCATAGTGCTTATATGTGCCTGTCCTACGTATATTCTTACAAAAAAAAATTAAAATTTGACTCCAAAACAGTATTCTAAAGAAAAGAAAAAAAGCAAGCAAAACAGTATTATTCACCCTTGTAGTTTTTAGTTTTAAATTTAGCTTTACAAAAAAATACAAAAATGTAGATTCCAAAACAGTATTCTAAAAGAAAAAAACAAAACAAAACAGTGTTATTCACCCTTGTAGTTTTCAAAAATTGCTTTACAAACCTTTTTCTTAAAAACCAAAATCGAATGACTCATTCTTAACTGTATATCCGCATTGTTCCACAAGTTAACCCCAATAATAGAAATACACCTCCTTTTAATCATACATACATACATAAAGAGTTGCGTCGAATATCCCCCCCCCGCGTCCGTGTGTTCGGGAGCGACAGCCTGGCCACTGCATCGAACAGCCTTCTTGTTAGACTACATAGGTAATGAAGTCATAATGAATATAAAGTGTGTACATACTACGGTACGAGGCCATGAGACACGCTTTGATGTAATCGTGTTTTTTGGGGGGAAACTAATTAAATACATCTTTTTTACATTTGGATGATATCAAGTCAAGCCAGGTGTTCCTTTATTGATCCCCTTGGGGGAATTCAGGTGTCATAGCAGCGTGGGGGAGGGGAGGGGAGGCACAGGGAGCTAACAGTAGTAGTAATAGTAGGTATGGTATGATAAGCCTTCAAATCTATATGTGTGTTATTGCTATTAATAATTAGGCTTATGTATTATTGCATTATTATTATTATTGTAACGTTGTAATGATTAGATTAGATTCAAATGTGTCATCAATCATGTCATCATACAGCACAAGTACAGTACAAGAGTGCAAATGTAACAGTAAAGTGCAACAGTAATATACAATGTACAGGTGATTAAACTGGGTATAAAAATATACAAATTAGTACTACTGAGTGTAGCGCTAATCAGAAGTATGTGTACAGAGTTGTAATACAATATGTACAGTGATACACATATAAGACGGTATGGTAGTAGTCTACTGGCCAGCAGCGTAACTAGTAAGAGTATACTAGTATCATTGTTATTATTGTATTATTATTATTATTAGCTTATCCTTTTTTCTTTTGTTGTCGTTTAGATCATAACACAAGTGAACAGAAGCAAGCCTGCAAGAAACATGAACTTTATGTCAGCTTTCGAGATCTGGGTTGGCAGGTAAGAGACACAGCACCTTTCTTGAACCTGTCGTGGAATATATTATCATGTCCTTATAGATCTGTGTTGAGATATCATGTTATACAGCGTGACCAGCTTGACTGGTTAATGTGTGTATGTCTCTTTAAGAAGACTCCAACATCTTCCCAGCCATAACAAAATTGTTGTTGCTTCCAGTGACTGAGAACCATTTTTGTTTACCTTCATCATCATATCTGATATTATCTGATATTATGTTACGTCTGACAACTGTGTATTTAACATATGTCTGAACAGAACTCTTGGTCAGTCTATGGCCAGACGCCAGATGTGTTAACATATTGTCTCTGACTATAAACTGTCCTTTCATTTGTGGCCACGGTGAAATAAACTTTCTTATTATTATTAATAATGACTCAGAATGATTTGTAAAAGGCTCATCGTTTAGTCCTTTAATATTTCCCATTACAAACCGTTCCAGAGTCTACCCACCCCAAAGCCTGACCCGCCGTATTCAGTACCCACGGTGAAACTGTTTAACGACCGGGTAGCCCTCGTGCTATTCTTCCTCAAACAACATGACAAAGATCAATATCAACCTGTTATCTTCAAGACCTGGAAGCCACTAATTTCCGACCGTAGGCGATAGGCAGGGCATGATCGAGGCTGTGTACTATACCTTGACCACGAGTACCTTGGGGTCTGGGAATCATTTCCACGTTGGAAATTGTTTCAGGGGCGGTGGGGGTTGTGACATTCCTGAGGTTACAGTAATCTGAGGAAAGCTGTGTGGTTTAGGTATGGGTGGGGGGTGAAATAAGTGTTTTACTTTCAAGAACTCCACTTACTATTGGATTGATTTGACAAGCATGTGGATAGGCTCACACTGACTGATGGGAGGTTTACTTCCCAATGATGCCAAACACATGCATGGTGAATCAATTTTAGGGCTTCAGAAATTGCCACCTATGTGTGCGCGCGGCCAGTGTTTAGGGCCGTTCTCCTGCGCTGCACTTCACTTGCATGGAAGTCATTATGTTGGATGTTGGATTCGGCTGCACTATCCCCACAACATTACTCACGGCGTAGTTGAGAATGTCGTTTCTTTATATATCCCTCTGAGACATAGTCCATTAAGTCATTTCACCAAAGGAGTTTCATACTACAGGGTTAGCCGTCCGCAGCGTCCCCTGGAGTGGGCTTCCTGCTCAGGGACACTTTGGCACGGACGGGCACAATAGACGTCCTCTGGGATCAAACCGTTCAGTTACGCGGGATGGCCTCTCTCTCTAACCACCTTTCTGTTGGTGGTTGATTATGATTTGATCAATTATACACCATAGAAGGATCTTCTGATCAAAATAGGTTTAATAGTAAAAAAAAAAACTATTAAAAAGTGGGTTAAATGAGCTTTGGCTGAGAGGAGGGCTCTCCTCTGGCCAGCTAGGAGAAAAACACTGAGAAAGAGAGACGGCGACAATGATCTTAAGTAGAGAGAGGGGTGCGGGCCGTAGCCCCTGGCCTCTCACCTAGGTGTGAACTAAGCTATTGTTTGGGGGAAACCAAAAGGATCCCTCCACACTGTACCTGGTCACACAAATCATGTTAAACCCAGATTCGGCTCAAACACAGGGACTAAACACGTTTCGCAATTATGCCACATCAATGTGGAACGCCCTACCCACAGCTGTAAAGGAACGTGAATCACTACCCACTTTCAAAACCACTCTCAAAGAACACCTACGGGAGACTGCAATTCGAAACTGGCCCCTGTAAATGTCCTAACCCAACCCCCTCCAATGTACAGTAAATTACCTAGTATGGTTTTGTCAATATTCCAATGACACAGTTTTGCTTGTACAGTTGAACAGTGGTGTGTCCCCCCCCCCCCTCCTACCCCCCCCTCTCTTTTCTGGACTCTTTTTGTATCACAAACAGTACTGTAGTTGCAAATCTGGTATGTCATAAATGTATAGATGTAGCAGTACTGTCTATCTGTATGTCAAGTATGTCATATTATGTCCTGATTAATTGAAAATGGGGGACCCTGATGTAAACAAGACGAAAGTCTTTCTCTGGTCTGCATCCCCTTAACAATTGTGTGTATTGAGCCGTACCGTACTGTACCCATTCTGCAATCTGTTAATAAAGTGTTCAATCAATCAATCAATCAAAACACAATGATATGCTACAGTATGGATGAACTATAGCCAGAGCGATTTTCAACAGGACCACATGACATACTGTACCTATACGGTAACAGGAGGCCCTGTGCATAATATTCTCCCATCTTGCTTGTTTTTTTTTTTTTTAAAGGACTGGATCATCGCCCCGGAGGGTTACGCTGCCTTCTATTGCGACGGCGAATGCTCTTTTCCGCTCAACGCGCACATGAACGCGACGAACCACGCCATCGTGCAAACCCTGGTGAGTATCCAAAATAATGTGCCGGGGGGGGGGCAGGTGGCGCACGGAGATTACGTTCGTCACCAACACCGGGAGACACTGGATTCGCCTGTTCGAATCCAGCTCCCGGCGTTGCTATCAGCTTGGCTGGCCTCTCACACTGATACAATTGGCCGTATCAGGGGGTGGGAAGCTGATGGGTGGGTCCTGGGCGTTGTGGACAGCGACCCCTACAGTTCGGTCGGGGCGCCTGCTCAGCAAGGGTTGGAACTGAGGAGAGATAGTGTGGCCTCCCACACGCTACACTCTCCCCGGTGAGAGCCTGCGCGGCCAGGTTGGCCTGCCCCAGGCTGCACATGCGTCGGAGGAAAGCATGTGACAGTCTCCGGTCTCCCGGACCAACAGTAGGGGAAAGTACGCAACAACCAGGAAGGGTGGGATGGGAGAAAAATCGGGAAAAAGGAGGGGAAGAAAGATAAAGATAAAAAAAAAATAATAATAATGTGCCGTTCCGTCTGCAACTGTGCTACATTAGTTTGTTTGACAAGTAGTAGACGTCGTGTACACACATCCGTAATACATTACATGCTACCGTTTTTTCAATGTATATAGGCTATACCGAGTTATTCGTTCCACGTGAAACATGTGGTTCCACCTGCTGATCCGCTGGTTCTGGTTTCCTTTTTTACAGGTCCATTTAATGTTCCCCGACAACGTGCCAAAGCCATGCTGTGCCCCGACCAAGCTGAACGCAATATCGGTCCTCTACTTCGACGACAGCTCAAATGTTATCCTGAAGAAGTATAGGAACATGGTGGTCCGGTCTTGTGGCTGCCATTAGTGGGCCGGGTTGTTGTCTCTTGTATATTTATGTGGTATCGCTGGAAAATGTATCTAGCATCTAAAGTGTGGTGTGATGTACAGTATTATGTATATATAAGTTTTATTATCTAATTTATTTTCTGACTTTTTATAACACTGAATATTGTAATATTTAAACACTTAAAGAGAAAATTGTTGATTGATCACTCATCACTTATTAAAGGGGTACAATGAACTTTTTTTTTTCTTCACTTGACTCTGATCACATAGTGGGGTAAATGTCTTTCTATCGGCTGATCACAAAAAGACAACTTGTTAGCATAGCTAGCATTTGTGTCATTGAAACAACGGTACAGGTAGCAGTGGATGTGGCAGCTATAGCGGTTTTGGTTGGTTTTAACGTGAAAACGCCAACAATGTAAACAAGCCGGTTTTGGGGGCGAGTACAAATATACAAACTTGTGTCACAATGTCTAGTGAAGAAAAAGAAAATCTAAATGTCAAGGTAGCCCTTCAACCTTGTGTCCATTGGCATATACTCTCTCGTAATTACAACTGCATTACATCTTTTGTCAGTAAAAGGAAAATATTGGTTGGATTGTAGTTTTTGCGTCAAATAAATCTGTCCTCCCTTAAACTCCCTGCTCGTGTGAAAGCCAAGGTCTTGCGGACCGAGGCCAAGCTAAGACTTCACAGACGCTGTTAGCGCATGCCTCCTGTTCCTTACCCACCTACAAGGCAGCAGACAGCCTCATCTCAAATGGGAGAAAATGGGGGTTCAAGGTCTATAGGTAAACTAAGACTTAACCTGACGCGGGCAACGGAGCTCATGGATCCTATTATCCTCCTTTATTAGAGACTCCATGAAATAGCTTTCGGTGTTTTGCTTCCGTGGTTTGAGGCTCTTCTGAATGAAACAGGATGTTTGGGGCGGGGGACGCAGCGCTCACGACGAGACATGAGTAGAAGATGGGGAATGAACCCGAACGCCGAACTGCGCTGCTGAGGACAAATGGGAACGTTTACATGTGATGGGAGACGGGAAGCAGGATTATTTAAAAGTCAATGATCATCATTTTGAATGGGATTTCTTTATGTACGCCCCCCACCCCACCCCCACCCCACCCGAGTACAGGATGGATCAGTGACAATTTTGCCATTTTCTAGAAATAAGAGAAATATAGTATAGAATTCTTTTTATACAAACAAAGGAGAGTGCAATTCTGTTCTGACCATTTTGTGGCACGTACTGTATTATTACTATTATTATTGCGCAGCTGTACAGCACATCCAGGCACACGAAGCAACGAGAAGAAAATGTCGTTTATTTTACATCGTGCAAAATGCACTCTGCATCTTCATAAAAGTAAGAGTAAAAAAAAACAAAAAAAGAAAACAGGGTTTCATCTCAAATATACCTCAGATGAAAGATGAGAACTAGCCGGTTCAGTAGAGGCTCAATGCAACAATGATAGGGTAATTTCTGTGTCTTTGAACAAATGTAATCTTTGTGTCAAGAACCAGTGGTAAAGTCTACAGTTCTACAGTATATGCAGCTACTGGTTACATGGGATATGGCCTAATCACCTCTTTCAATTGGTATTATAGGGCAGCCTAGTTACCATTGACTTCTATAGTACAATACACCCAACACTTGGTTACGGCATATCAAACTTTTATTTTAACTCGTCGAGTGTACATACAGAAAAAAGGCATATAAAATCACACAGTATATAAAATCATAACAACAAGGCAAATTAAGGCAAATCAATAAAAACACGTCGTACAGCTTGATTGACAATGGTTGGAGATCAAGGTTTTGAATTCTGCAACAGAGGGGAGAATCTCACGCTTTAAGGACTGTTGGAGTTCATTCCATGAGCTAAGCGGCATCACAGTGAAAGTATACTTCTAAGAGCGTGTTCGTTTGGTTGCTGCAACAGTTGGAACAAAGCAGGTAGTTAAAAAAAAATTAAAACAGGTGGTTAGACTGATTATAAGGATGGAGACAAAGTCAGATTTAGAATATATACCAGAGGATGAGTTTATTCTAATCACACAAGTAGAAATAGGTTTACAGGCCTGTGATCCAACAGCCTAACAGGAGAGATGCAGAAGGAATAATGATTCATGAGTGACATTTAGGTTTTATACATGAACACTCCTAGTTTCACTTTCGATACGTAGCCTACTGCTAGGTGACTGGTTAATAAAAGTGATGAGGTAATGGTTGTTCACCCCAAAAGGCGGTGCCGTAGCGTTTGAGTATATTACAGAGTACAGATTACAAAAGTATTCTAGTATCAGAGTACTAGTCCTTGACCTTTTAGTTAGCTCCAGTACAACGCTATACCTTTAAGGATTCTCCCATGCCTTATAGACAATGGCGTATTATATGATTTTAGCTTATCAGTGATAAGAACGCAGATGTCCTGAATGCACTATGAGTTCTGCACACAGGGACCCCACTCGTTATCAGACTGGCCAAGGAGTGTCCCTCAGTGCACTTCCACTGGGTGAGTTTCACTCATAGACGCATTAAGGAACAATGAATCTGTATAAGGCCAAATTAGAGTTATTACATCAATTAAAACGGTCAAATACTTACAATAGCAACATGCAGATTTACCCTGTTCCGGGATCCAGGGATCTTATCCTATATCCAAGTTCTGAAGCACCAGTACAGTAAAACAGTTTTTATAGGTTATTTGGCCCACTAACAATGCATGGATCTCCTCCAGGTCACAACTCACATTGGTATTTATTGGCCTCAATGAGTGAATATTGTTCAAATATATTTCACCTAAATGATAACCTTTCATATAGTCCATGTTGGGTCTTTCCTACCACCTTCAAGGTTGAACAAAATGGTAATTGGTTGAGTTAAAATCGTGCAGAAGTGTACATTTCATGCAGCATTGCATATAATACCATAGGAAAGGTCAGATCCTGGAATTCCCGGGATTCCTTTGCTATCCATATTTGATGATGTCAGAGGTCCCTGGATAGCTTATAGATGGCCTCGTCGTTTTTGGAGCTCCTGTGACTGATGTAGGATTATCGCAGCGGCACAAAACTTTATACACATATTCTGCATGGCCCGACACTCAATTTAAGACATGCGCACAGGCCATTTGGGATTAGGAGAAGAGGCTTTTGAATAACAGCGGTGGTTGTTTGCTTTGCTTCATCCAAATAAATGGCTTCAGGCTTTGTTTTGATCTTTTAGCCAATATGCAAATGACATGGTACCACATGATGAATAAATAAAAAGAAATTGGCAGATATATTATATCTAATCTCTGCGCATCCAATACAGAAAGAAGTTTGGGTGCATGCTAGCCTAGCTTAGCACAAGGACTGGTACCAGGCAGAAGCAGCATACTGTATGTAGCCTTGTTCTATCAAAAGTGAAGAAAAGCACCATCCAACAACTCCAAAACTCCTCATCCTCTTACAAAGTCGGTCATGATTATCAGTTGTTTTTCAATATAATTCAATGTTAGTCATTGGTCTTGTTGATGGAAGAGGGCTTGAGATGCGCCCAGTGGTTGTTCGTTAAGAAAATAGCTCCAATGGTGTATCTGCCTTGAAAACAACATCTAATTTTTACATTGTTATTTCTACACATTACACGTTAAATACACAACATTTACATTTACACAAGAGACAGTGTGTCAATAAGTTGTTCCAAGTTGTTGGAAGGTGTTTTTTGTTCCTCACTTTTGACAGAGCTAGTCTACTGTACTTCCTCCTAGTCCCAGTCCTTGTGCTAAGCTAGGCTAGCAGTAGATAGATAGGCCTACCAGTTTCCTCTGTGCATTCAGTAGAAAGCTATCTGGCTGCAAGTTAGCCTAGCTTAGCACAAATGAATGAAAGCGGATACGGGTCACTAGCCTAGCGTAAAACTCTGGAAGAGGTGTTTTTGGCCAACAGTTAGGCTAGCTGGTCCGTATCCACTTCCATTAATTTGTGCCAAGCTAGGCTAGCTTGTAGCTGGATAGCTTTCTACTGAACGCACAGAGAGAAAATTGGTATCTATCTTCTTGTCTGACTCTGGAGAAGACGGATGTTTAACAAACATTGAAGCCTTAGCATATTATCTTCTGTACACTGATCTGTCTACAGGGTTTCAGGAAGGTTCATTATCAAATTATTATATTAGGGCTGTCAGTTTATCGCGTTAATTAGATTAATTAATTACACAGCAAATTATCGCGTTATGAAAATTAACTCAAAATTCATTGATTTTTTTTTAATACATTTAAAAAAAATTATAATAATTTTTATCTCATTCATTCCATAAGAACGTAGAATAAACATTTACAAACTTTTTTTTTTAAATGTCCCATTTGCATGTTCTTGGTATCTGATTCTAGGGACATCTATGGATCTCAGGGAATGTATTACCAGTGTCAGAAATACTGTGTCTGTTACCAGTGTTGCGTTCCTCATATCAACACTGATTGCACGCACGCTAATGACGCCACGTGCACGCGCGCTCCCGGTCACGTGCACGCTCCCGCGCATGCGCATAAATGTTCCCTCGCATAAACCAGACTAAAGACAGTGCCTAATTGCCTCTACGAATGGAATGTAACACCTGACGACCGGCGCTATTGATATGCAAAGTAGCCAGGTGGGTACTGCGAGTTGGCGCATCAGTCGAGTGCAGCGCATTCCTGTGTGCACGCGCGTGCACATCCGTGCATGTGCGTGCACACGCTTCTGCTCACACAACTTTGGTTGCACGGAGTGCAACCTCATCCCATGAGCAACGCATCACTGTCTGTTACTAGGCTTGAGTAAATTGTAATGAACCAAATGAGAATATCAATTCAATTATTATTTTTTGACTGTGAATAACACCATGCTAAAATTTACCAGACCTGAAAAATCTAAGCAAATGAATAAAGGGAAGATGATTTACACATTGAGTGCCACGCCCCTTCCGGGAAGTGACCTGGCCTTGCCGTCCATTAACCCCATGTAAACGTAGTTGTAGTTTGTAGAGCTAACCCTATATTTTATATTATAGCTATGGGTCTAATAACGCCGCCGATTGTCAATGAGTTGCTTCCAGTCAATGTGCAAAAAACCGATAATTTTTTCATCCGTACATTTCCGTTTTATACCGTTTTGAATATGAATATAGTTTGGGTGCTTCTGAGTAATTCCAGGAAAAAGACGCGAAAACAGCGTTTTTGTGTAATTCAATAAACACGTAATTTTTCCCCTGATTATCGAATCTTCCTGAAATTAACGCTAGATTATCATTATTATATCTCCTCGTGCATACATGAAATGTGCCCTGGAGCGTGGCGCTCCCCCCCTCCCCTCATGCACCCAACGGCACACAGCCACACACATAAAACACAGATAGCTTCAATCGCGGTAGAAAGAAATATGAGATCAACGCAAGCTTTTATATAGAGTCCTTACCTGGTATCTGATGTAATGCAAGAAAAATAATCCAATTATCTGATCGCCATTCCAGTTATCCACAGCGATCCTGTCTCCGACGTTGTTGGGCATTGCACATGAACGGGCGGGCAGGGTCAGTTGTCCAAACCATTCCTACAAGCGTGTGTTTTGCCGGAGTGTTTAGGACCCGCCCCCACGCCGCAGCTCGGTAGAGAAAATAAACTACCCCGTTTCTAATGGAGTGCAATAATGGCAGAAGGCGTTAGAGGGCGGTATAAGACCGTCTGACAGCTCAGACACACTCAGAACAGTATGCACAAGGTGCCCCGCTGAATTATGAATGGCAATAGCGATTAAAAGAAATACCGTGAGAAAAACGTAGTTCTACGTTTCCGGCACTCAACCGTCGGACGACAGAAATGTAGTTCTACGTGAATGGCACCCAATGTGTTAAACAGAAGGTTTTGTAGATACAGTACTGAATTCTGCCATCCGGACACATGCAATTTGAAATATGATTATAGAATATAAAATATCAGGCCTAAAATGGTTATGCGATTAAAATGCGATTAATTAGATTAATTAATTACAAATCCTGTAATTAATTAGATAATTTTTTTTAATCGCCTGCCAGCACTAATTATATTATAGAGCCACGCTGGGTGAGATGTTGGGAACTGCAGGCGTATTTTGAGGCCACTGGTGTGCAGTATTTTCATATTTTGCATGTTCATCATGTAATTGTTTAACAGGAAATGAAGGCCGTTCCTCATCATTGCTTTTGTGATGCTGTTTTTGTGATGCGGTTTATATATACAGCACATTCACAACAGTCTCATGACATGATTCCAGAGATGTTCAGGAATAAACAATTGATCTAACACTAACAACCC
This sequence comes from Notolepis coatsorum, assembly GCF_963971535.1. NCBI lineage: Eukaryota > Metazoa > Chordata > Actinopteri > Aulopiformes > Paralepididae > Notolepis > Notolepis coatsorum. The sequence continues at coordinate 143,226,019 of NC_140173.1, forward strand.
CCCCCCCCCCCCTTTTTACAGCAGGGAATGAAAACTAAACATATTCTGATGGTTTATTTGCTTGTTCTGCCTGCCTTTGTTATCATACTGGCAAAGAAACCCTCTATTGAGTCTGTTGAAAAGAACGATGTCTATGAAACGTGGGAGGGGAAGGATGGGACTGTAGTCATTAAAAAAAATAAAATAAAAAATCATCCCTCTGTCGCATTGTCCCCTGTGGCATGTGTCGTAAGGACTTTAATGAAAAATACATTTCATTATTTCCAGGTTAGGAGAAGTTTTGGAATTCCACCAAAAAAGCTGTTTAGGCCTAGTAAGCTGTACAGGACTACATGTGTTATACATACAACAACTTACAACTACAGCTGTAGACACATTAAAGGTAGAATAATGTAATGTCGTAAAAACAGCAACCTCTAGGGAGAAGAGCCATGCTTGGAATTGCACTTTGTTCACATTTCTCTTTTGTTTTGGTCTCTTTGTGTGGGTTGGAGTTGAGTGGGGGGGATAGCGGGGAGGGGTTGTTATTGCTGGCCACACCTCAGGCTCTGACAAGAGAGGTCTGGAGAAATTCACAGTATAATAAGTTACTAAATACTCTATTTATACATTTATAAAAAAAATAATATTTAGTCAGTATGAAAATCAAAATGTGATCTGAATAGTGAGATCTTTTCTTTTTTTTTCTCTTCTCTTTCTTTTCTTCTTTCTTCTTTATCATTATTATTATTATTAAAATCTTTCTTGTTTAACTGTGGATTGTGTTTTTTTTATAATGGTATAAATGATTATTTTTGTAAATAAGGTTGTACGCCGACCATTAAGAAAATACATGTTAGTTTAGGAATAAGGGGCAGGTAACTATAAGATTTATTCTTCTTCCTGCTCCTTTTGTCCATGGAATGACTATTTATGATTTTTTTAATGAAGAAACTATGATTGTATTATTCCATGTGGCAAATAAATACTCTGAACTGAACTGAACTGAATATATACAGTATAACAACCCCTCCCCTACCCCCAGTCAGCTCCAACCCACACATCAGACCAAAACAAAGAGAAATGTAAACAAAGTAACATTTGGCGGCATTACATTATTCTACCTTTGACTAGTGTCTATTTGACCCATTATTACGCAACCATCAGCATCCGTCAGACTGCCTGAACACCAAGCAGCATCTTCAGATACAGTCGAGTGAGAACGTTTTTGTGGAAAACATGACGAATATTGAAATGGAAAGTGTGTAAGTGAACCGGGAGCATAGCTGTTATGATGATAGCTGCATATTGATGATGGCAGATATTAGCACTGCATGCGCCCTCAAATAGAAGTCACATGTTACTTCTATAATATTGTACAGCTCCGTTTTGGATTGATTTGATATGAACAAGTCTCTCCTTATTAAAGGAGAATGTCGCCCCCTTTTTCAGAATTCACATTATGTTCTTCCTTACCTTAGTTCAGGTCAAATTAAGTTTTAATTCTGGTTCAGACCGGCTAGCAACGCTAGAATATAAACCTCATGGGCTGCTGGGTAGCGCAGTGGACTAAGCACTCGCCTACCACCGCAGAGACTCCAGCTGTCAGCGGTACCTCCGGCTTTGTCACACGTCCTACTAACACAATTGGCAGTGTTAGCGGGTGGGAAGCCAGTGGGGTATGTGTCCTGGTCGTTGTAAACTGCGACTCCTACTGGTTGGTCGGGGCGCCTGTTCAGCAGGGAGGGGATCTGGGGGAAATAGCGTGAACCTCTGCACACGTTACGTTCCCCCAGTGAAACTCCTCGCTGTCAGGTGAAAAGAAGCAGCTGGCGACTCCACGGAGGAGGCATGTGGTAGTTCTACACCCTCCCCAGGCCGACAGTTGGGCAATGCGCACAACGACCAGGAAGGGAATTGGCATAACGACTAAATTGGGATGGGTGAAAAATACAGAAAGTTATATATATATATATATATATATAAACCTCATTTTAGAGAGCTCACACAAACATGTTATGGCCTATTGGCCTCACAAAGTCAGAACCCCATTCATTGTGGAGTAGCCTCAGATTTTACATCCCAGGGACATCACTGATTGGACGGTTCTCTCTCTGACTCCTAGCTTTAGGAGAGAGTGGTGCGTGTTTACAAATACTGAACTGTCATCATGATGATGTCATCAAGAGATAAATCCTAGAGCTGCTCCACAGACAGTGAATAGTGGAACAACTCCTATAGGACACTAGCTAGTACCCATGGTGATTTTACTGGGATATGAGTACATTTTATGATTCAGAGCCGTGAGCCCTATATGTTTGAATAAAACTAATTTGGATTTAATAACAGATCCTAGAATCGCAAAAAAAAAAAATTCTATAAATCATGAAATTCAAGACTGATTTCCAGTTCAGGGAGACAGTTATCTATATCTATGTATATAGATATTGAATGAACTCATTGGATTATTGGAATAGCACAATATACATTACATGTATGGTTGGATTTCCCATTTTAGATGTAGATCATTGCAAATAATAATAATAATAATAATAATGAATTGCATTTATATAGCGATTTCTAGACACTCAAAGCGCAAATAGTACATGTCTAAATTGTGAAGTACAAATATAAAACCTTTTAACTTAAGGCGTATAATGTTATAACATGTAACGCATTACCAATCTTGTCAGCTTTCAGCTCTGGCAACAGAAGTGGGAGCTCTATATGGACCCAACTGTTCTAAATTATGTAGGCCAAGGAACAACTATTATCTTAAAGATAGCCTTTCATTTCAATAATATTCCATTGTGTGCTTGAGTTTAATACCAGGACAATTGTAAAAGAAAATAAAGTGGGTGTTTCACTATGGGTCAAAAGAACAAGGACGATTATGTGAACAACAACAACAACAACAACAACAACAACAACAACAACAAAATGAATGAATGCGTATGAGTCATGCCGCCATTGTATGATGTAGACCACTTACAAAGAAACTATTACCCATTTCTCTGTTGCATGATATAACCATAGTAATTTGACTGTGTTTGGAGGGAAGTAAACCTTGTTAGAGTTGTTTAATTAAATACATATTAAAAGCCATTGTCCTCTTGTCTTCAGCTGAACTGCTCTCTCTCACGCGTGTGGCCTTCCAGAATACAGACAAATATGCCTTTCATTTGAGTGTTTTCCCTCCCCAGCTGCAAGTTCTCAAGCCTTTCCAATTCAAAGTTGTCTCCACGCATTTGTGTTTGGAATTCTACGAGTGTTTCATGCACTGTTGCCGGACTACCGTTGGAGATTTACAAATGTTTGGCAAGCGTGATATAAACGAGGGGTTCCGCCCAAACGAGCCTGCCGGTCTGGTCGCATGTGTTCTCGCAGGAGAGGTAGGAGACCAAGCGGCACGGAAGGGTTTCCGAGCCTGAGCGAGACGAGGGTTGCTAGGGAGAGAATTCCCTTCCAGGATTCCAAAGTGAGGGAAGGATAACTGGGATAGAACGGCGATCGAAGGATTTTTTTTTATTTTTTATTTTTTTTTAACTTTTTCTCCCCATTTTTCTATTTTTCTCCCATCCCAATTTCGTATTATCCAATTCTACCCTCCCCTGTCTTGAACGTTGCTAGACTACGCCTCCCACTGGTCGGTTGTAGTGAGGACAGAAGCCTTGCATCACGTGTCCCCTCCGGTACACGAGGAGGCAGGCAGTAATAAGACCTTTTGGTGGTCATAAGAAGTTTTTCAAATGAAAGATATACTGTCAGAAAAGGGTTACAGACTACTAACTAACTCACAGAGCTCATGGAGCTTTGCAATGGAAAATCTGTCCCTCCTAGACTCCAGACCCAGTCAAAAACTGCAAGGAGTTGAGATAACTGACTACTGGTCAATTTTGCCCCGTCTGCTTCGTTTCCTGGACAATGCAGTGGTGAGTAAGATTAAAGTGTTAATCCCAAAGACCTTTTCTCACTGGCATTTTAGTTCCAATAACCATTCCATGTATTTGCTTTCTGTAAGCGCTTCTTTATACTACTGTAAACTACTAACGAGTTGGTCACAGTCAATCAGCACCTGCTAACAGGTCTCAAGTTCAAGTTCAAGTTCTGGCCCTTTAGCTCAGCTAGTTAGTGCGGCCGCACCTGTGAATCCTATGGTCCCAGGTTTAAATCCACTCAGTTACACTACTGTCCACTAGTGGTGGCCTGTGAATGAATGAATGAATGAAAACTTTATTTAACAGATTGCAGAATGGGTACAATACAGTACGGCTCAATACAAGTCCCACCATTCCCGCCAAATATGCAAATATAATTGCAGTAAATGATCAAATGTGGAAGAGATGGTGATGTTCTCAGTGGCGGAGAAACATGGCTGAACATTCAAGAAAAAGTACAGAACCGGTGGATCATCAAGTGACCGAGAAAGGAAGACATTCCAGCATCACAAGAAGAAAGAAAGGCGGAAGACTTTTTCACTTTAACATCTGTTTTCAGTACTCTTTGTTTACATAGCGCTAGCTAATGTTATGCCGGGAGAGTAACACATGATTACAGAAGCAAACTTCACCTAAACTGCCGTCAGTTCCCATCTAACTGTAACTTATTATTGCTCTCATCTTGTGTGATTAGCAGTATTGTAGCGATTTGTGGACAATATTCGACATGTTCACTCACTAAATGAGGCCACCTCTCTAGCTTTAGTAGTATCATGCTGCAGCATAACTCTCTGTTCCGTTCCACTTTTAACACCACGTTTTCAGCCATATTTGTTATGGTTTGACCGTGAGAACTCTAGCACAGAGAGAGAGAGCAGACAACTGGACGGGTTCCAAGGGTGTTTAATATAAAAAGACACAGAATAGTCAGACAAGCGTGAGGTCAAAGACGAGACCGGGTATTCAGACATGCACGGGATAATCCAGGAGAAGCGTAGTCAGACAAGCGGGGGTCGTAGACGAGGCGGGCAATACAGGTAAACGGTACACTATCCCCCCCCCTCCCAGTGAGCTGCGGTGTTCCACAAGGAAGCATACTAGGGCCGTTACTGTTCCAAATATAAGCAAATTACATGTCGTCAGCTTGTGACTGCAACTTGTTCCTGTGCGCGGACAACTCTGCCCTGCTGGTCTCTGACAGGGACAAGTTGCAGGTTGAAAAAGCCCTCAGCTCTGAACTCGGCAGAATCTGCACCTGGCTCGCTGATAACAAGCTATCATTACACCTGGGTAAAACAGAGTTCATTCTCTTTGGATCAAATAACAAACTCAGCAAGGCCAACAGCTTCTCTGTTACAGTGGGTGACAATATTGTCACAAGGAAAGATGAAATGACCTACCTGGGATCAATTCAATCAATCAATTCTGTATGACAAGTCAGCAGGAAGGGTACAACTCTGTAACAATGTTCATCAAACAGTGCGGAAACTTGGGTGCTGCAGTGTTGAGTGCATAAACATACAACATATTAGTATAGTAGGAGGAGTGCATGGTACTATAGGACAGTAAGAAGGTTAATTTTCTTTATTTTTTTTAATTTCAGATATTGATTGAACAAGTGTGTTTTTAGTCAACAGCGAGAGATTGGTCAGGATTTGGCTGTCCTAACTGTGGTGGGAAGTTCGTTCCACCATTGCGGAACGAGGACCGAGAATAGGCGGCTTCTCTTTGATGCCCCTCCCGGAGCTCTGATAGGAGTGGGTCTGAGGCGGCCAGAGGATGTAGAGCGGAGGGGTCTTGAGGCTGTGTAGTTAGAGACCATTGAGGTAGGCGGGAGCTGTTCCCTTCGCCCCACGATATGCCAGGTCGAGGACCTTGAAGTGGATTCGTGCGGCGATGGGGAGCCAGTGCAGGTCCCTGAGAAGTGGGGTAACATGGGCCGACTTTGATAGGTTGGAGACCAGACGGGCAGCTGCATTCTGGATGAGTTGAAGAGGCTTGGTGGCGGTGGTCGGTAGACCACCGAGCAGTGCATTGCAGTAATCAAGGCGAGACATGACTGTTGATTGGACAAGGAGTTGAGTGGCTTCTTTTGTCAGGAAGGGGTGGATCCTTCTGACATTGCTCAGGAGGAATCTGCCGGTCCAGGGCCTCGTAAAACTCACACTTCCACTGAAGTTCATTATGTTTCAGACCCCAGCGCTTATGCTTCACTGGTGTCGCAAAAGCGTGCTGGGGTTCTACTAACCCTAGCAGGCTGCGGCATCTGCATTGGCACTCTGGAGGGTTTTAGCTACCGTCTCGCACGGCCCGAATGCTTCTATACTTTAAGCAAGTGGCTTGTCCTTCCGCGTTCCCGTTTTGCGCTCCGATTGGCCACACACGTTTCTGGTCATGTGACATGTGCACCAATCGTGGGACGGCAAGTTTTTGGACGGTTAAGCTTAGGCGCTCTTTCGAAGTTGGTTAAGGTTAGAGTTTGTCTTAGAGCATGGCGATAGAACGCCTGCCCTGATTCCAAACTCTAACCTTAACCAACTGTGAAAGAGTCGCCTAAGCTTAACCAGTGATAAACTAGGCGTTAGGTAGTTTGCAGGCTGTTAGACCCGGAAATAGGCGCAGAACTTGCCGTCCCACGATTGGCGCACATGTCACATGACCAGAAACGTGCGTGGCCAATCAGAGCGCAAAACGATAACGCGGAAGGACAAGCCACTTGCTTAAAGCATAGACGCGGCCTGAATAGGGCTTCACAGCATAGCAGGCCATATTAGGTCCTCCGCTTCATTGCCTGTTTGTACAAGCCGGCGATCCTTGCCCATTGTGTAGGATAAAGCTCCAACATATTGCAGACAACTTCGGCACAGCCAAAAAGAGATTCTACACATGTTTGTGCTTTGCCGATTCTCGGATGAGAACAGAGATACTTTGGACAAAGTTAGTTGAATCTGCCACAAGGCGGACCTCTCGCGCTACTTCTTGCAATACGAGGTCTAAGGAGTGATCACTGCAGTGTACAAATAGTGAATCTGGGCATATTTCTTTGAGCCTAGCTTGAACACCAGAAAAGCGACCCGCTCACGTTACTAGCGCCATCGAAACAGTAACCCTGGAGTCTTCCGGTTGGAATGTTCAAACGAAGAAAAAGATCTTTGATTACGCGAAAAAAGCGTTTCAGCCGTAGAGTCAGGGGCATTATGGAAAGCCAAAAATGCACTGTGCCGGTTAAGGTTTGTGTCAACGTACTGCAAGTTACACGAAAATTGCTTGTTCGTACTCACATCTGTGGTTCCGTCTGCCAGTCAATCCATAAAAAACACACTCTAAAGCTTCTGACACATTCCAATGAAATATTCCCTTGAACTGCATGAGCAAGCAACTGTAAAATCTCGTTTTGAATAGTATCCGACATCCAATGATCACTTCGGAGGGGGTCATCCCTGTGTTCCCCGGGTCCTATGTTCCCCGATTGATTGATTGATTGATTGAACATTTTATAAATGTTTATAATTTTATTAATTATTAATGTCCGCCTTGTTTCGAACTGGTTAAGCTTAGGCCCTCTTTCGAAGTTGGTTAAGGTTAGAGTTTGGAATCAGGGCTGGTGGTCTGACTATCTATCGCTACCGGGGAACATAGGACCCGGGGAACATAGACATGCTCCCCTTCGGAGTAGCCATTCCCTGCCTTTGGGTAGGTCATGTGTAGTACGCTCCAGCATGAGCTGCCAACGCACCCCATCTCTGCCACTGTGGCCTCTGAGAGGCAATTCCTCGCACCCGAGAAATGTAACTGATCTGAACAACAGTTCCAACACAGTTCTGGCTGTGCTCTGTTCCTTTGCTGCTCATTCCGACAGCAGGGTATACTGATTGGTGGTAGCATAGCTAGCTTTTGAACAGCATTTGTATCGACATTTGATTTTTCATGCTCGCAACATTTCTCAACGGCTTTGTGCCAGTTTGAAAAGCCATCTTGTGTATAAAGCTAGAATCAAGTCTTTCTTCTGTGTCAATTCGTTTATTTTCCAACGCAGTTATGCAAACATGGCAAGGAACACGATCAGTGTCTTTGAGATATAGTGCAGCCATTTCCACCGGTCAAACCACAGAGGATTAAAATGAGCGTGTTTGTGGTTTCAGTCCCAAAAAAAAACGCCTTGCAGGAACGTTTAAATTCCTTGGCTGGAAAGGTTCTCCTGTCGTAGCTGTCTGTGGTGGCGGTGCCCTTCTCCACTGGAGGAGAGAGCAGGCCTGATCCGCCCGGCCGGTGCTGTTGCGGCTGCTCCTTCTCGGCTAGCGAGCTGCTGCCGCTGCTGCTAGCACTAGCATGTGCCGTTGAGGTGGGAGGAGGTGAGAAGAACAAAGGGGTGGCGGCGAGGTCACGGTGGCAGTGGCACTGTCGTCGGTGGTGGTTAGCTGTTTTTTTTACTGTTCGCTACTGCCAAGATGGCGACGTGCATAGACACAGCGGCTCTGTGCTCCCTATACTGTGTGTGCTTGTTCATTGTATTATTATTTTGTATGGTAGAACTCTGGGTGTATCGAATACATGGTACAGGCAGAGAAGAACTACTTCGCATCGGAACAACATATCGTGTCTGTAACTGAGGGGTTACAATACCCTGACTGTATTAAAGATTGTGATATATTAAACCACTACTAGTTATGTACTTTAATTACTGGCCATACAGTACATGAATATATATGGTGAACACCCACACAAGAATACGGCATTGACACATAAAGTTCTATTGGAGGGTTATTTATTATTATTAAGCAACGTTAGGTTACAGATTGAGAATTAGGCTTGCGCTTGTATGGCGAAGAACATACGTAAAGTCAGTCAAGAGCATAAGTCAATGAGAATAGTGTACTATAATAGTATAATACTATGATGGGTCTAAGCTGACGCCACCTGTGGTATAGCAATTATATGGGCCACACCGGTACCAGCTGGAGACACTGGGGGGTTCCCTCCGGGGTGTAAGGCCGGTAGGGTAGAGGAATGTTCGGGTACAAAGTCTGGGTCAACGAGGAATAACGAGGCTCCAGATACAGGAGCCGGTGCATGTACTCCCTTGATCAGCAGACAAAGCAATAGTTGTAATCCAAGATGCTCGATAGCATTGACGACAGCTAGCCAGCCCCTTCCAAGAGGCGGGCCCGAGTGGTGATCCTCACGGGGGTAAATCCCAAACGACAGTGGAATCAACGGTGCTCTTCTCCAGTGGTCACGGTCCCAAAGCAATATAATCCAACCAGAAATGGTTCTGCAATCGCCGGTGTAGATTCTCCTGTGTACATATCCAACGGTTCTCGCCTAGGACTCCTCGGGTGTGGGCACGGATTTAGGCCGCACAGCCTGGATAAGTGCACTAGCTAAATACACGACGAAACGATGGTAATGCTGGTCACTGAAGAACTGTAGCCGCACGACACACTATAAATGATCGACTATTACTTCACATTAGATTAAGTCGAACTCAACGTTACTGCGTTAAACTCTGACACTTCAGCATTCTATTCGCACGCGGTTCTCAATGCTCTATTTAGATGCAAAGTTGCTCACTTCACTGCACGTTGACTCGTGGTGAAGGCATTAAGGTTTTGGTAAGACTGAAATGAACTACTGCTGTTTACACCTGCGCCGTATTTATACGTAAGGTGAATATCTAGTGCCAACCTCAGTTCTTGTCTCGTATTACTACGCAGACTCTGGGCATGTACCGACATGCCCGGAGTTGCCTTTGAACTTGCCGTTGGGGGCTTGGTCGTTGGCGCCTGGGGTCGCTGTCCAATAGGAGAGCGAATATTACTCTGGTTTGTACGCAGGTAAAGGGATATTCCGTGTATATATACAAATAATATACAAGGCATATCAAACGATACATATATATATTCAGTTTAATCTGGCCCTTTGTAACAGTGTCCCTGTCACACAAGTGCCTTCCAGTACTCCCATGGAATACCAGAGGGGATTTTCATGGCTTTTCTACACCGAGCGAGATACCTCGTATAGGCGGCGAAGAGAGCACAAACAGAAGCCAGTCCGGCTACCTGGCTAAGCTAAAGCGGGCTCCAAACAGACCACCTCTACCCAGCCTTTTTGTTGCTAATGCCAGTTTGACGAACTGAGACTGGATTTATCATTGCGCGGACAACCATCTGGAACAGCGGTGTGGTGTTAATCACGGAGATCTGGCTCAACCCGAGGGTCCCGGACACAGCCGTTGAGCTAGCGGACCGCTCAATGTACCGAAGCGACAGGACTGAGGACTCTGGTAAGAGCCGTGGATGTGGTCTGTGCATATATATGTGAACAAGAACTGGTGCACAGACTCTGTCATTGGCAATAATCACCGCTCATCTGATCTGGAGCTCCTAGCAGTAAAATGCAGACCCTTCTATCTACCGCGGGAGTTTTCTGTTGTTGTTATAACAGCTGTCTATATATCCCACCTGATGCTAGCACCGAGCTAACCCTACATGCTAACGGCCATAAACAAACAGCAGAACGCTTACCAGGAGGGCGGTGTTATCATTGTGGCCGGTGATTTTAACCATGCTAATCTAAAGATCTAAATTTGCAACCAGAGGGAAGAACACGCTGGACTGTGTCTACACTAACATTACTAAAGGATACAGATCCTCCCCCCTCGCACACCTGCGCCCGTCAGTCTGATCACCTGTCACTGCTCCTAACTCCAGCTTATAGCCCCATTATTAAAAAAACAGAAACCCACCACCAGAACTGTTACAAAATGGCCCGTGGACGCATCTCTCCAACTACAAGATTGTTTCCAAAATACTGGAACTTGTTCTTTGATCAGGATGTGAATGTCTACACACCTTTACTGTTCTCTGCTCTGTCAGGACCTGTATTGAAAATGTCACCATCAACACACGCATCCGGGTCTTCCCCAACAGAAACCCTTGGATGACTAAAGAGGTCCAGACCCTCTGCTAAAACAGCAAAATACAGCCTTTAGATCGGGCGACAGGGAACGGTACAGTGTGGCCATGCAGGCACAACTTGAAAAAAGGTATAAAGCAGGCAAAGGCTGCATACAAAGACAAGATCGAGGGTCACCTCACCAACCAGACTCATGTGGCAAGGCGTCCAGCAGATCACAAATTACGGAAGTGACCAAGAACCACCCACAGAGAATAATACCCATTCCACCACCCCTCTGACCACATTATTATTTGCTGGGGGGGGGCAGATGGGATTCCAACATCAGTACGCCTATAGGGCAAACAGGTCCACAGAGGACGCTAAGCCACAACCCTCCACTCAGCACTGACACACCTTGACCAGAATGGGACATATGTGAGAATGCTTTTCATAGACTACAGCAGTGCGTTCAACACCATTGTCCCCAGCAGGCTGGGGTCAACAAACCCCTGGACCTGGGTCTCAGCGACTCTCTGTGTAGGTGGATCATAGACCAAACCACTGGACCTGGGTCTCAGAGACTCTCTGTGTAGGTGGATCAGAGACCAAACCCCTGGACCTGGGTCTCAGAGACTCTCTGTGTAGGAGGTGGATCAGAGACCAAACCACTGGACCTGGGTCTCAGAGACTCTCTGTGTAGGTGGATCAGAGACCAAACCCCTGGACCTGGGTCTCAGAGACTCTCTGTGTAGGAGGTGGATCAGAGACCAAACCACTGGACCTGGGTCTCAGAGACTCCCTGTGTAGGTGGATCAGAGACCAAACCACTGGACCTGGGTCTCAGAGACTCTCTGTGTAGGTGGATCAGAGACCAAACCCCTGGACCTGGGTCTCAGCGACTCTCTGTGTAGGTGGATCAGAGACCAAACCACTGGACCTGGGTCTCAGAGACTCTCTGTGTAGGTGGATCAGAGACCAAACCCCTGGACCTGGGTCTCAGAGACTCTCTGTGTAGGTGGATCAGAGACCAAACCCCTGGACCTGGGTCTCAGAGACTCTCTGTGTAGGTGGATCAGAGACCAAACCCCTGGACCTGGGTCTCAGAGACTCTCTGTGTAGGTGGATCAGAGACCAAACCCCTGGACCTGGGTCTCAGAGACTCTCTGTGTAGGTGGATCAGAGACCAAACCCCTGGACCTGGGTCTCAGAGACTCTCTGTGTAGGTGGATCAGAGACCAAACCCCTGGACCTGGGTCTCAGAGACTCCCTGTGTAGGTGGATCAGAGACCAAACCACTGGACCTGGGTCTCAGAGACTCTCTGTGTAGGTGGATCAGAGACCAAACCACTGGACCTGGGTCTCAGAGACTCTCTGTGTAGGAGGTGGATCAGAGACCAAACCACTGGACCTGGGTCTCAGCGACACTCTGTGTAGGAGGTGGATCAGAGACCAAACCCCTGGACCTGGGTCTCAGCGACTCTCTGTGTAGGTGGATCAGAGACCAAACCCCTGGACCTGGGTCTCAGCGACTCTCTGTGTAGGTGGATCAGAGACCAAACCCCTGGACCTGGGTCTCAGAGACTCTCTGTGTAGGTGGATCAGAGACCAAACCCCTGGACCTGGGTCTCAGAGACTCTCTGTGTAGGTGGATCAGAGACTTCTTATCTAATCGCCCACAGACAGTCAGCCTCGGCTCTCATCTCTCCTCCAGCTCGTCCCTCAGCACTGGCGCACCTTAACTCATTGAGCGCCACTAACGAGATATCTCGTTTCTGAGAGCCAGCGCTTGAGCGCCAATAACGAGATATCTCGTTTTTAGTTCCTTTTTCCTTTTTTTTCTATTTTCTTATTCTAAACACTCGCGTGCGCCTTTGTGAGTGTGCCTGGCACCTGCAATGATGATTAAATCCCGACAGGTGGCAGTATCGCCTACCTTATGAACGGCATGGGCCAGTTCAGTGAGAGCAACCAAAGCACTATAGGGAGCACCTCCACATCAAACTGCAGCGACCGGTCCGAATGGACCAGGATGGGTGTGTAAATGAACCAGCGTTTTAGCTCCATGAAGGCAGTCTCCACCTCGGGGGTCCAGAGAAAAGAGGACGAGGTGGAGGTGAGTGCCGTCAGGGGAGCAGCAAGGCTACTGTAGTTCCGGATAAAACATCAGTAAAAATTCGCAAAGCCAAGGAAGCGCTGTAGGCAATAATATAGGTTTCAGGCGAGCAGCCACGAGATTTGCGCATATGCGCACAAAACACTTTATATCTCACAATCTAGAAAACCAGCCTGGATTCTTGTGAAACGGGGTGATTTTTAGCGTGGTATAGCGCACAAACGAAGGTATGTAGAAATAAACTGTTTCATCCCTGTTGGAGTATAAATAGTGCCTGTCAAATGAGCCATACTATTGTCTCCATAGCTATAATATAGAATATACGATGGGTCCGCAAACATCGTGAAACTGGTCAATAATGCTGGCGCCATGGAGTAAAGCTGGAAAAACAGCGTGGCAATCAATGGGTTAAGGCGTGCTGAGTCCGCTGCTCTACTCACTATATACATATGACTGCATTTCCATACACCCCTCAAACACTATAGTCAAGTTTACAGTGGTAGGACGAATCTCCAACAATGATGAGTCTGCCTAGTGCCTACAGAGAGGGGCAGCGGTGGCCTAAAGGTTAGAGAAGCGGGTTTTGTGACCGGAAGGTCGCCGGTTCGATCCCCGGGACCGGCAGGAACACCAACCGCTGAAGTGCCCTTGAGCAAGGCACTTAACCCCCAACTGCTCCAGTGGAGTTGCTCAGTGGCCAATGGTGTCGACCGTGGTTGTACTGGGCAGCTCCCAGGTGTGAATGTGAAGCAGGGCGTTCCTGAAAAAGAGCATCTGTGCTCAGCGAACCTACCCTGGGTAAATAAAGGTTAAAAAAAAATTATAATAATAAAAAGAAAATAGATGAAGTCCACAATTGAACAGGATGGTGCACGGACAACAATCTCACATTAAACATTCAAAAAACAAAAGAGATCATCATTGACTTCAGGAGACACAGGGTGGACCCCTCCTAACCATCGCAGGTGAGGAAGTGGAGAGAGTCCCCTGCTTTAAGTTCCTAGGGACCAACATCACTGATGACCTCAAATGGACCACCAACTCCACTGCACTGGTAGAAAAAAAAAAAAAAAAGGCCCAACAGAGGCTTTATTTTTGAAGGACACTTAAAGAAATCAACCTCTCTGCTGAGCTGCGGCCTTCTACCACTGCTCTATTGAGAGCATTTTAACATACTCCATCACAGCGTGGTACGCAAACTGCACAGAATCTGAAAGGAAATCCCCCCCCCCAGAGAGTCATAAACACCTCCCCAAAAAATCATCGGTCTCCCCCCCTGCCCACACTGGACGACATCTTCAGGATGCGCTGCCGCCGCAGAGCTAGCAGCATCCTGAAGGATGGGAACCCACCCCCCTCTCACCACCTCTTCTCCCTGTTGCCATCTGGGAGGCGATACAGGGCCTTCAAAGCTCTGCACCTCCGGGCTGCAGAACAGCTTCTTCCCGAGAGCCATCACTGAACTGAACAATCATCCCCCCCCCCCCCTATTGCCACCACATCTACCTCACTATAATATATACTTGTACGTGCAATATGACAGATGTGGGGACATGTGCAATAATGCAATAAGGGCATTCTCTAAGGTGCAATATTTTCCGCCAATGTGCAATATTTCTTTTCTACTGTGATGTTTTGCAATGCTTTTAAAAATGCACTGGGTGAGAGACTGGCGGCAGGTGTTTGGGTCTCCGGTATATTTTGCTGGTGGTGGGATGTGTGGCTCCGGAGTATAAGTAGCCTGAGATGCAACCGGAGCTGGCGGGGCTGGTAGGTTATAGGGATGCACCGATCCAATATTGGTATCGGTATCGGCCGCCGATATCAGTAAAATAGCTGGATCGGGTATCGGTAAAAAAAAGTTATAAATGTTTTTAGATAATAAATAAAATAAGAAATAACCATTCAGTACATTTATATCTATGTGTTACTTTGTTACATTTAGTTTCACTAAGTTAGGAAAGTAATGTTTTTAAGTCAAGCCTGATGTTGCCTCTTGCACAAAAGAATGATCTCAGTCTCTTCCACACAGTGACAGTGAGGCATACAGTTTATTAATTGAATGAATGACGTTTATTCTGTCTTTGTTTACAACCAATCAAAAACACACATGTGATCCTTTACAATTCTTAAAAACAAAATATATTTTAATATAAAATGTAAATAAAAAGCATGGATAAAAGTATATTTTTTAAACTTTTTTGGGGAAGAAATTTGGACAATGGGTATCGGATCGGTATCGGTATTGGCCGATACCCAAACCCAGGTATTGGTATCGGTATCGGGACTGAAAAAGTCAGATCGGTGCATCCCTAGTAGGTTACTAACCGGTGGCGAAGTAGAGGGGGTCGGACCAGCGCTGAGCCTGAGGGTGATGGCTTAAACATCTCGCCCAGGGACTACAACTGAAAACTAGCAACCTGCTAATGTTGCCATTTTAATTTGTATTCGTTTATAAATGTATAAACTGTTGATTGATATGCACTGTCCCTGATCAAATAAACTGAGTAAACTGATAGAGCAGTGGTAATTTTCTCCATCTGCATGCAGTGTCTCATCGTGACCTTCTAGATGTTGGCCCTGGAGGGGCGACGGCTTGTTTCAATGTCCGCTCGTACTCTGCAGAGTCAGTCATGGCCAGATTGTACTGTTATGGTTTGACCGTGAGACTCTAGCGCAGAGAGAGAGAGCAGACAACTGGACGGGTTCCAAGGGTGTTTAATATAAAAATTAGGGATGTCTGATATTATCGGCCGACCGATATTATCGGCCGATATCGGCAGTAAAATGTGATATCGGAAAATATCGGTATCGGTTTAAAAAAAGAAAAAAACAATAACAATATTTGTTATATATATATCCAGTGAAATGATTAGTTACCTGAAATTATTCCGTTTTTTGGGGTGGGAAACCCTGCATATATCGGTATCGGTTGATATCGGTTGATATCGGTATCGGAAATTAAGAGTTGGACAATATCGGAATATCGGTATCGGTAAAAAAGCCAATATCGAGCATCCCTAATAAAAATACTTTATTAGGGTTCGTAGACGAGGCGGGCAACACAGACAGTCCAAGGAGTGATCCTCCAGGAGAAGGGTAGTCCGACCGGGCGATGGTCATACACAGGATCCAGAACGAGCGCAGGGAGGGGAGCCAGGTAGTGGACTTGGACTAGAGACAAAGGAGGAATAAACAGGATACGAGCAAAAACCATGACTGACTGGGTTAGCCGAGAATACAATCTGGTGCCGTCTTGCAGTATGAGCTGGTTATTAGTAGCCAGGTGATTCCCGATCGCCAGCAGCTGTGGATGCCTCAGGACCTGCCTCCACACCAGGTTCCAATCCTGCAATCACTCCCACATACTCACGACACACCCACACAGAGACAATAGACATGAGCAGTTGATATCTCAACATCATTTCATTGAGAAATATTTGAGGGGGTGCTTAGGTTGCTTTTTCTTTAGAAAATAAAAAATCAGCTCTTGGATTTTTTTCCAGTCAACAATACATGCATTTGTCTTAATGTTAGATTAAAATGTACAGGTGCCTTAGGTAAAATAAAAAGAAAGGATGAATATATATTTCTTTCTTTCTTTAAACAGGAGGGTATGCGGTGGCTTCAGGGGGCCTATGCAACCGCATATAGCAAGAACCGGCCCTGGTTGCGATGTGAAGTCGGTTATCAAACCCAAAGTTGCATTCCAACCTCTCAACCCATGTACAGTAACAGTGCAGGCTCACACTAACTGCAAGTTACACAAGCTACACACTTGCATTCCACTCCAGCCGGCTATACGCTGACAACCGCCCCGGTGCTGCTAACTGCTTAGAATTCACCCCGCGGTGAGAGAAAGCAGAGACACCATAAACCAAACCGAGTGCGGTGTCGTTCGGTTGGCTTTCGCTCCAGGGTTTTCAGCCCAGAGTCAGGTTTTCCTGAAAAGTGCAAGAGAGAGAGAGAGAGAGAGAGAGAGAGACGTACGTGCCCCTTCCAGAGAAGTACTCTGGTTTGCTCAGGGGAGTTTTTCAATTGGACTTGGAAATGTAGGGATTAGGTTAAAGATTAATATTTATTTACACAACTGTGTTGACCCTCGCCTGAACACAGGATATGTACTGTTACGCTTTCTCTCTCTGCCTTGCCCTCCCTCTTGTGTAGCACGCTGGCTTTTTTTTTCTTTTTCTTAACACGGCGTGGAACATTGAGTGACTGTATTTCACTTAATTAAAAGCAGCGACTGGCTGGCCCAGATGTTATGTGGCTTCCATCTCGCCGGAGTGTTGACATTCGGTGAATGGAAGAGGCCACCTGCTAACCGTAGCTCCTGGCTCAGGAGGGATGATTTGCATTCCTGTGGCCGGTTGCCTGGTATGATTACTGCTCGCACTTCACAATCCCATCTACTGTTTTTAATATCGTGGATTCTTTCCAAGAAATCGCTCCCCGCAAAAAAAAAAAAGGTCTTCCCGTCTTTTTAGAACCTATGGCATCGCATGAACGAGTTCTTATGTATGGGAGAGAAGAAATCTGCCAAAACTATATGGTTCTCCCTCTTGAGTGTGAACCGCACACGTGACCACATGAAGGTAAACAGCGAAATAATACCGAGGTTCAGATTAATGCGCGGCTGACCCCCGTCCCCCACCTCTCCTCGCCCCTAGAGAGCTGCCTGGTCGTCAAATACGCTGTGCGGTGTGTGAGGGGTGCCTTTGAAACCCATCACACACCTTGACAGCTACTTCTGAGATATGGCAGGAAGTGGTCATATCAAAACATCCCTCGACATGAAACGTTTTGTCCAAATCATGCAAGGCCTCACAATTAATCAGATTTCCATTTATTTACATAGTGTGTAAGTCAGTCGGTATTTAAATTGCACATCATGTTATTTGAATTACCTCTATATAGGTTATTTTGCGTCTGAATATGCGAGTGTGCTCTCTCTGCGGGGCGCTACTGTGGCCAACTCTGTTTTCAGAGCTCACAGCATGGCTCCTCTCCGTTAATCTGATTGGGAAAACAGACGCACCCGTGTGTTAAGGACAGATTTTCCTCTTGTTCAACAAATGGGATACAGTGAGGAGAGGGAACATTTGAGAAGGCCCATCAATCTCACGAGCGAACGTCGTCCTGAAGCCCGGAGCAGGCGAAGGCACAGCTTGGCAGGCTGACAATGCAAATATGTCAGAGGAGCGCTGGTCACCTTTCAGTCATTCTGGGTCATCATCACTCGCTGGAAATGTTTCATTTCATAAATTCCATACAGTGCAGTGTGCTACTCGTCATGACGGCGCACCCTATAGCCTGAATCCATCCCTGCATCACCCACTTAGATTAGATTAGATTAAAATGTATTGTCATCATACAGCACAAGTACAGTACAAGGTAAAGAAGTTTGGCATCCAACCAGAGTGCAAATGTAACTGTAAAGTGCAACAGCAATATATACAATGTACAGGTGATTAAACTGTGTACAAGATATAAATTAGTACTATTGAGTGTAGTGCTAATCAGATGTACGTACAATATGTAGTATAATAGTATAATATGTACAGTGATACAGGTATAAAGACTTGACTCTGTCTGGAGGAGGGATATACCAGACCTGGAAAATGACTTTGATTGGCAAGGAGCCTGGGCAAATGTCCGACTTACATCAAGGAACCCGGATCATCAACAAATCAATCTTAACTATATTCACAGGACATACTTGACTCCTATAAGACTGTGCCGAATGGGGCTCAAACAAGATTCCAAATGCACCCAATGTACAAATGGGGACGAAGGGACATTTATGCACATGTATTGGGACTGCTCACCAGTTAAGGCATTCTGGAAAGATGTGACCCAACAAATATCAAAACTCGTATCTTGGAATATACCTGTACACCCCTCGGTATTGCTGTTGAATGATGTTTTTGAGTTTGCAGTGAATCCACAGCTAAAGAGATTGGTTTTATCGGGTATCACAGTAGCCAAAAAGCTGATCGCATCACGCTGGTTTCAACCGGAAAAAATGTGCCGTAAAGTTTGGTTTCTTACATATCTCGATGTAATTTACCATGAAATATCTACAGCAAGAATTCTGGGTCTCAATGAATCCAAAATGTCAATGTGGTTAGAAGTGGTGGAGAGAATAAAAGCTAGCTTATAATGGTAGTGTCTGGTTAGGTGCGAGGGATAGTGGAGGTACTTCTCAAGGTGGGGTCCGGGAGGGGGGGGTTCGAGCTGAGCATATGTGTGTAGTTTTTTTTTTTTTTTTTTTTAGATAACAGGTATTATGGGTATATCTTATATAAAACAACTAACCAAAAGGTGATCTCATTGGATGTGCCCTGACAATTAATGCTTGTATATCTTATCGTGTGTTGTCATGTTTGTTTATATGTTTGTTTAAAAAATAATAAAAAAATAAAATACAAAAAAAAGACAGTATGGTAGTAGTCATACTGGCCAGCAGACAAATAAGGGTATAATATTATGTAACGGTTGTGACATCGTCACCTTAAACTTCGATGCCCCGAGGGAGTTTCGAACCCGTGGTCTCCCACACCGCGGGCAACAGCACAGACCGCTATACCAAGAGGTGAACTCACTGCTTTGCAACGTGTCTATGTGTCTTTTCTTTTTAAGGGAGAGAGTGAGTTTAACCCACAGCACCGCTACTCGCCACAGTCACTTCACAACATCTGAAGTCCATCGTGACTGCGCTTCGCGGTACCATCCGTTACATATATATATATATTAGGGATGTCCGATATTATCGGCTGACCGATATTATCGGCCGATATCGGCAGTAAAATGTGATATCGGAAAATATCGGTATCGGTAAAAAAAAAAAAAAAAAAAAAAAAAAAAAAAAAAACAATAACAATTTTTTTCTTTTGTTTTTCTTTTACATTTATTTTACCTTTATTTACCCAGGCAAGCAAGTAAGAACCAATTCTTATTTTATTTATTGTCAAAAGTATGCATGTTGGTTTAATTGAACAACAAGAGATATGTAATGTTAATTTTTACTTTTTTAATGATCATATTTTGCACAGATAATTTAGAAAGCCTTTTGAATGCATCCAGTAAAATTATTAGTTACCTGAAATTATTCCGTTTTTTTGGGGGGGAAACCCTGCATATATCGGTATCGGTTGACATCGGTATCGGAAATTAAGAGTTGGACAATATCGGAATATCGGTATCGGTAAAAAAGCCAATATCGAGCATCCCTAATATATATATATATATGTGTCCCTGCACAGCAGTTTGTGCCACATGTCTCCATTTTCCTGATTTTTACAGATTGTGAAAGTACAGAATGTAAGCTTTCAAATGATGTGTCATACGTTGAAATCTGAGAATGTTTGAAGAGGATGTGCGCATTTTAATCTTGTAAAGCAGTCTTTTTTCTGGAACATTTAAGCAGAGAAATAGCCTCTCAAAGTCTGGCCAGGTTTTCACACTTCAGCCAGTTTGGGCTGGGGGCGGGAACAATACCCCGAGCCACTCCTCTCACCTGAATAGCATTAACATAAGTGCTATATGTATATATAATATATACTGTATATATGTGGTAAATATAAGAATATAAATGTAAATATGCGGTATATACAGCACATGCTATCATACATTTACATCACATTTAGTCATTTAGCTGACGCTTTTATCCAAAGCGACTTACACGTTCTGTACGACAAGTCAGCAGGAAGGGTACAACTTCATCAGAAAGTGTTGAAACGTGGGCGCTGCAGTGTTGAGTGCATAGAGTAGAGACATATTAGTAATAGTAGGTAGTAATGTAGACGTGGAAGATTAATTAGTGGAAGTAGAAGCTAGTAGAAGTTTGTTTTCAAACAATAATAATTTATTTACTATCATACACAGTTATATGGGCAGATTATAGTCTGCGGTGGGTAGCTCATATTATTATGATTACTTTGATTACAGTGTAGAGCAGTTGTAGATAGGGATGTCCGATATTATCGGCCGACCGATATTATCGGCCGATATCGGCAGTAAAATGTGATATCGGAAAATATCGGTATCGGTTTAAAAACAAAAAAAAACAATAACAATATTTGTTATATATATATCCAGTGAAATTATTAGTTACCTGAAATGATTCTGTTTTTTGGACGGGGAAACCCTGCATATATCGGTATCGGTTGATATCGGTTGATATCGGTATCGGAAATTAAGAGTTGGACAATATCGGAATATCGGTATCGGTAAAAAAGCCAATATCGAGCATCCCTAGTTGTAGACATTGAAAAGCAGTAGGTAGGTATACATTGAGTATAGGCAACAGAGGTCAGAGTCGCACAGTATGGGTAACAAGAGCCATAGGGTGTAGGCAATGGAGTCCAACATTCCTTTAATAATCCTTTAATAAGTTCAGGCAATCACTTGAATTGAGTGATAGAATTATGGAATTTGGAAAAACAGCAGAAGTGTGTGAATCGAGGGGAGGGGATCCAGTGCCCAACCCCCCCCCCCCCCCCCCCCACCCCTAGTGTTATGGATTGTTCCGCAGGCCACCATAATGTTATTGTATGGATTTGGGGGCACTCAGTGATGGGCTAATGATGACACAGGTCAATGTGAGGCCGAGTTTCCGTTCAATTCAAATTCCTCATCGCGCACCTTGTTGACCATTATGCACATGTCCAGAGTTAGTTATGTTATGTTAAGCATATTGATTTGTTATATTGTTTACACTGCTTTTTACTACCTGCACCTCCCCTCCCCCCTCCCCATGCTGCTATATGATGCCTGCATGTCTGCACAGGCCTGCACAATAAAGGAATATATAGCACTATTAGAGCAGCTCTGAACTCTCGTACCACCGCCTACAACCTGGGTAGAGAGTCAGGAAACATGGAGGAGTATAAGGCTTCAGTCTATACTCTACGCAAAGCTGTCAAACTTGCTAAGAGGACATATGCTGACAAACTGGAGACACAAATGGCACAAAACGACACAAGAGGATTATGGCAGGGACTGAAGACAATAACTGACTATAAAGTCAGCGCCCCCTCAATGGGGAGCGACGACGCCTCCCTCGCGGACAAGCTCAACACCTTCTACGCTCGGTTTGGTGTAGACAGTGGCGCTGCTGGCTCTCCGGCTAGTGACGTCACTGGCGCGCCGGCTGTTGTGGAGGGGGGGGGGGGCAACCGCGAGGGGGGGGGGACGCTCTCTCGTTGTCGGAACACAGTGTGAGAAGAGCATTTATGCAGGTGAACACCAGGAAGGCTGCTGGCCCAGATGGCATAACAGGACGTATACTCAAGACCTGTGCCAACCAGCTGGCCCCTGTGTTCACCGCCATATTTAATCAATCACTGGCGGAGTCAGTGGTCCCTGCCTGCTTCAAGAGGTCTACCATCATCCCTGTGCCGAAGAAACCCTCCCCAGCATGTCCAAATGACTACAGACCGGTGGCACTCACCTCTGTGGTCATGAAATGTTTCGAGAGGCTGGTCAAGGACCACATTTGTGCCTCCCTCCCCAGTGATATGGACCCTATGCAATTTGCATACAGGACAAACAGGTCCACCGACGACGCGGTCTCCCAGGTACTGCACAGCACCCTCTCGCACCTTGACCGTCAGAAGGGGGGCTATGTGAGACTGTTGTTCATTGACTACAGCTCAGCGTTCAACACCATAGTCCCCACCAGACTGGTGGACAAGCTGATCGAGCTAGGTCTGAGCTCCGCCCTGAGCGCCTGGGTACTGGACTTTCTGAGCGAAAGACCCCAGGCGGTCAGGGTGGGGGGTCAGACCTCCAACACCATCACCCTGAGCATCGGGTCCCCCCAGGGCTGTGTTCTGAGCCCCCTGCTGTACTCACTCTACACACACGACTGTGTGGCCAAGTTCAGCTCCAACTCCATAGTGAAGTTCACAGATGACACGGTGGTGGTGGGGCTGATCTCGGACAACGACGAGAAGGCCTACCGGGAGGAGGTTGAGGTACTGGAACGCTGGTGCCAGGACAACAGCCTGCTCCTGAACATTGGCAAAACCAAGGAACTGATCGTGGATTATAGGAGAAGACAGCAGGAGACACACACACCACTGATGATAAACGGGGCTACCGTGGACAGGGTGAGCAGCTTCAAGTACCTGGGGGTCCACATCTCAGAGGACCTGACATGGTCAACACACATAGAAACAGTAGTAAAGAAGGCGAAACAGCGTCTCTACCACCTGAGACAGTTAAGGAAGTTCAGAGTATCGGGGAAGATACTCCAGTCCTTCTACTCAGGAGCTGTAGAGAGCATCCTGACCGGAAACATCACTGCCTGGTATGGAAACAGCACGGCACAGGACAAGAAGGCCCTACAGAAAGTGGTGCGCTCAGCCGAGCGTACCACGGGTATTGCACTACCCCCCCTGCAGGTTCTATACAACAAGAGGTGCAAATCCAGAGCCTGCAGGATAATGAAAGACCCTCACCACCCCAATAACAGCCTGTTTCAGCTGCTGAGGTCAGGCAGACGCCTGCAAATCCCAGCTACTAGGACAGAGCGGCTTAGGCTCAGCTTCTTCCCCCAGGCCATCAGAGCCATGAACAATGAACATTGAGTGCTCAGAACATTGAACTGTCCACACACAAGCACACATGAACACACACACGACACGCACACTGTGCACGCTCACACACGAGCAGCCACTTAACACTTTAACATGAGCGGGCACACACTCATGTCGCACACACGCACACTTATGGCCAAAGGAAAGGACACTTTAAATTAGAATAACAGGAACAGTGTATTGCACTACCAAAGCTAACTAGCATGTCACACATGCGCTGTAAATAACTATGTACAGATACCGAGATGTCACTCCATGTTACCTGCTACCTGTTACTGCACAATGTTGTTTCTTCTTTTGATTCTATTATATGTACCACTGTATTGCACATCGTTGCGGGCAAGACCACCCGCATTTCATTGTATACCTGTATGCCGTGACAATTAAAACTCTTGACTTGACTTGACTTGACTTGAATATCTTATCTTATCTTATCTTAAATTCACCAGCCAGCTTTGTCGAAGACAATGACGGAAACGACAACAAAAACAACAAAAGAAAAATAATTTGAAAAACCTTTGATCTAAAGGGCGGGAATTATGTACCCTTGTTGTTTTAATATTTCAGAGTCCTTTGAGGTTACAATATTAGCTGTTGGCCTATGTATTCTTTTTATTGTATTTGTTTGCTTAATATTACTGTCAGAAAACCTTGTAGCTTCAAAGGGTCAACTTTCCGGGAATCAAGAAACAACAAGCACATGTTCAGCTTGACACATTGTATTGAACTTGTATTATTTTCAGTTATACTTTGGGTTTTGAATGGGTTTCGTTGCCCCGAGGTTCTTGAAACCGGCTAACAACATACAGCGAAGCACCAAGTAGATGATAAACTTGGAATTCAGGTTAAAAAAAAAACAACAACATAAAAATGAACGAAACTGGAGATACACGTTTTTTTTTTTTGCCCGACAGCAGTGATATCAAATATCGCCTAACAACAACTAGGCTATTACAGAACAATACTACTACTACAAAAAAAGAACAATACTACGAAACAATAGCTATTGTGTCCATTCCTGTTTGGTTACCCTTTTCTATCAACTCTCAAATAAACTATTTATTTTTTTGTTCCTCTTCTCTTCCCTTCGGTGCCTCCGAGTTTATTTTCAGAGTGTCACCTTGCAGTTCATCCACACAAGGCCCTGGTGAAATTGTATCTAATAAAAATGTTTTGCAGTTTACCCAATTCATCTTTCCACATGTGGTTCCCCGTGTTTATGTTCTGTGGGTGGGCCGTGACTTCCATACGGCTCAATCAGTGCCTCTCCGATGGAGGGACCATATGGGTCACATTTTTACACGTTGTTTGGTATGACAAGGTTTTGCGGCACGACCCCGCCAGGAATGTGTCCTTGCGGAGAGGGGGGGGGGCAGGCGCTGAAAAACGCCGGCGTGTGTTTGCTTGTAATTCACGTACGCGCACACAACGGCTTCCTGAACATGGGGAAAGAGGGGTGTTGGGTTTGCGTGAGTTCCAAAAAAAAAGGCCCGGCGTTTGAACCGAAATGTCGTAACCGATCGTGGTGTAGAACAGCCACCTGCACCCTCCTCGACAGCCTAGCTGCTTGAAGCGGTTTTTATTCAGTTTTGTTTCGTTTTTTTCTCCCCCCTCTAGATTTTGACGCTTGATGTTTCACACGGTATTTCTTGAGTGGTTTTGGGGACGACTCCGAAATGGCCCGGTATTGCGCAAAAACTAAAGTCATGGCACATGTGACACGTTTGCGTGTGTAAATATTACCACACGTTTCTCATCGGGTGTTCTATTGCCGGCTAATGCCAAAGGAAAATAAACACCATGGGTGTGAGGCACTGTGGCCTGTGTGTCTCCATCAACAGCACCATCTGAATACCGTGGCTTTACATCATTATGACATCAGAGATCACAATCTCTCAGTCTCTGGTTTCTTGCCCTTCTATCGTGCGTGCGGTGAAAACCTGTGCGATTGGAATTTTGATAACGGAGCGTTCTAATGATGACGTAACAATTTCCTCTGATCACTGGAAGCGATTTCGTTCCAGAGTATACCCGGCTAGAGTTCTGAAAAATGCCTCCATAATAAAACTCACTCATGAAAGGGCTATGGTTCTGTGTTCCGTTCACAATATTCACAATAACTCGTTGTATGGTGCCATATGTGAATTCTTCAATTGAGCGGGTTTTCTCCTTCAATCGGGCGACTACCGTTCCATATATCAGCCGGAATCAAAGCTTTTGATGCGAGAATATTGTGAGCCACCTGTAGGTTATACTCAAACATGCTGTATTTCTCTTGTTAAAATTGCCTATTCATGTCCCTCGTGTCCGTCCAGTATATCATACATATCAAAATGTCCCCATAAAGCAAAGAAAGTTGAAAGAAAAATACAGAGCAATTGTGCAGTATATTACCTTGCTTCTTTGGGCAGGAGAAAAGTAACACGCAAACAAGTCCGGAGATATCTCTATCCTGTATTCATCATGCTGATTTATCATTAAGCCTACAGACCGATAGCCACGTTCCTGCCAGAAGACAGTTACATCAGGAAAAAGATCACCTGGTTTCTACATTTCTGTCATATCTGGGTAAGTGGAATTTAAAAACAAAGTTGTCAGTGTCAGCATCCAGAAAACGGTGGTGAAAAGTAACTAAGTATTTTTACTCAAGTACTGCAATTAAAGGCGATATTTTACTTTAGTAGAGCTTGTCAAGTTTCAGCAGTCTTACCTTTATCTAAAGTCATCTACTAGTAAGATAGCGACCACTACTGTCTCTGCCGTCCGCTGTCAACACCACCATTCCTCCCAGATGTCAGGCTCCTCATTTGCATTCCATTTGGGGACCTAAATATCATCATACTTCCGAAGTATAAACAAACTACCGCTGTGCAGATTTCAATAAAACAGACAATTCTGAGTCAACGGTACAGTATGTGTTTGTTTTGGCATTTGATTTGATTGTATTTACAGATTTATTTTATGTATCTTGCATAGAACGTTGGGGCGTAGTTACCATGGTTACGTACTGCTTTGCTGGAAGAAAGATTCTAAACATTCTGTGAAATTGACAAGCTTACCAGTAGATGGCTTTACATAGAGGTGAGACTGCTGATCTTTGATAAGTTCTACTAAAGTGAAATATCACTTTAAAGCACAGGCCTTGCACTGAAAGTTTGTGTAGTTCTCTTCCTTCCAACATGGCTGCCTGTAACATAGCAACTATTGTTCTGTGCATGGCAATGGAAGAGGCAATGGTTGTTATGTGTAAAACAACGGTTGCTATGTGTTGATATATGAGAAATATATAAACAAACACATAATAATTTGTCGTATTACTGGATCTTGTAAACAAGTCACAGTGGAACAGTTCTCATGTTTTTCCAGTGTTTTACCTGCTTTTGAAAGTGGTTACCAATGGTTACAGGCAGCCATGTTGGAAGAAAGACACGGTCACAAATGTCTCTATTCAGAGGTACTTGTACTTTACTTTGTACTTTTACTCCACTACATGAGCCCATCAGTTACTAGCGACTGTGAAGAAAAAGAAAGTGCATAGAAAACAGGGCAACAATTGATATATGTACTTTCACATTCTTGAATCTTGACAACTTCAAGAGGAAGTTATCAGAGCCGGCATAACTGGAACACATACCACTTTAACAGCACCTTTAATCAGAGCAGCATAACTGGATCACATACCACTTTAACATAACCTTTAATCAGAGCAGCATAACTGGATCACATACCACTTTAACATAACCTTTAATCAGAGCAGCATAACTGGATCACATACCACTTTAACATAACCTTTAATCAGATCAGCATAACTGGATCACATACCACTTTAACATAACCTTTAATCAGAGCAGCATAACTGGATCACATACCACTTTAACATCACCTTTAATCAGAGCAGCATAACTGGATCACATACCACTTTAACATCACCTTTAGTGGACAACGGATCGAGAACGGAATGCTCCCAAGCACTGTATACACAAATGTGTATATTTAATTCTTCTCTACTTTTACTTACGTAGAATTTTGAACAGAGGACATTTACTTTTACCAGAGAGTACTATTTCATCTGGATATTTCTACTTGAAGTAACGGCTGTGTAGTTCTTCCACCGCTGTCAGAAAGTAATATCCTTTGTTTTCTATCAAAGTCACGGTCACACAAACAGTCGTCCTAAATGGAGATCTGCTGAAATACTGCTTGTTATTACAGTCTTTTGGTTTTCTTTTGGTTTCCTAAGGTCATCTTCATCTCTGCAGTTGTTGCCAAGACTAATATAGTAACCAAAGGTGTCTCGTTGTGTAGGATAGATAGATAGAGGAAACGTCTTTTTCTGCTAGTACTGTAACTTAGTTGTACGGTACTGTAGATTACCTGTAGTATTTTAAATATGATAGAATTGCATAGCTTTCAAATGGTGGTGCTTCCATACAGGCAGACAAATGCTTCCTCGAATAGTCCTTGGGGTTCTATGTAGCACCTTTAAAAGCTGTGTGACCAATGTTCTTAATTATCTGCAGGCCAGAATGCTGCTCACTTCTAATGAATGCTTAAGTTCTCACCCTACGAAGCTCTGGTGGAGAGCTTCATAGGGTGGTCGGACAGTAACCAGCTCCAACTCAACGTCAGCAAGAAAAAGGAGCTGGTGGTGGATTATCGGAGAGGTAGGAAGGGTCCCCCTTCTCCTATAATCTTCAGAGGGGAGGAGGTAGAGATGGTGGAGTCCTACAAGTTCCTTGGAGTTCACCTGAACAAAAAACTGGACTGGTCAGACAACACTGAGGCCCTCTACAGGAAGGTAGGCTGTTCTTCCTGAGGAGACTCAGGTCGTTCGACGTGTGCAACCGACTGCTGCTATCTTTCTACCAAGGTACCCATGTACACGTCAAAATACTTCCCAAAGGTCAGTGAATACCACGACCACAACACCAGAGGAAGCTCAACAAATCATGTTAAACCCAGATTCGGCTCAAACAAGGGACTAAACACGTTTAGCAATTATGCCACATCAACCAAGGGGATCAATAAAGGATCATCTTATCTTATCTTATAAGGTCACCTTTTTCACGCTTTTCCGATCGAGGCATACGGCCTCACACAAGTCCAGAGGTAGGGTGTTTCTTTCTGAGAGGGCGACTTGCATGAAAAGAAGAGTTCCGTCTTAATTTCTTTAAATAAATGTACATATTATTTATGGCTTTGTGTTTCATTTTAGATTCCAGGAACTCATCCTGCTTTTTTTTTTGGTTTCCTCTGTACTTCAGGGGAAAGTAAACCTAGGGTGGCGTACTCTTCTTGTGTGACTGTCATAATTGCTCCTAGCGTTGCATATCTTTATTCAGCCGGTAAAACATCAAGTTGTCGGATGAAACGGAGAAACGGGATGATTGGGAGTGTTTGTTTACTTTGTTTCCCACTAGTCCAGACTTCCTTCCAGCCACGGTGTTCCACGACGTGCGAGAGCGGAGGCAACGTTGTTGCAGCAGACGTGCGAACAAGGCCTCAGAAAGCAAACAGAGACGTCAGCAGCTGCTGTTTGACTTCAGTTCCCTTTCCCTTTTTTAGGCATGTGAAATTCAATTTATTTCACCAAATAAATAGGGCGGATTTTTTTGCGAGAAAAAGAAAGCGGTGATGATCCCGACGATAGGAAGCGGTAATCCGTCCTGTGGATTCCTCCGCAGTGCAATTAAACAATCTGCACAACGCATCTCCGCAGCCTCCGTAAAACATCTGTGCAGATGGGTCTCTGTCACACGTGTTGTTACCTCGCGGTCGCTTAGGTCGGAGAGGGAGGCAGAGTCTGCGGCGTTTTCCCGCAGATCAAATCGACCGTGATGTAGCAATATTACAGCCAATCCATCACGGCTCGGAGGGGAAATCCGTGTTTTTCATCACAGTTCCTCTAGTATTAATGATGCAGACGACCAGCGCTCCCTGCCGCTGTGTTGCCATGGCGCCGCTGAATGCTCGTCATTCTTCAGGACTCAGTATGGCCCTCTATACGCAGAGTGTGAGAGTGATATTTCAGAGGAGTTTCCTTTCCGGTCGTTTAAAAAGAAAAAAGAGGATACCGATTCTCACAAAAAAACGATTGTCGGCATGAAAATCAAACTGACTTTCAACCGTTTAACTATTCTAAGATATTCTATTGCAAGATTTTAACATTTAGATTTGATTCGATTCGATTACAATTAATTGCCATCTCATACGGCACAAATACAGTACAACAAAAAGAGGTTTGGCATCCAAACCAGAGTGCAAATGTAACAGTAAAGTGCAATAGTAATAAGTCATTATATGGAATAAATATAACAGAGCTACTGAGTAAATATGGTATTCTGATTCTGATTCTGAGTATTATTATGCACAGTGATATACAGTGATAACAGGTATACATATGGATATAAATACTTAGGAGGATGTAGCCTAATCATTTCTATTTAGAAAATAAAGAAAAGGTAACAACATCAGGTAACGATATGTTAACACCGGACGTATAAAGATCCTAGAAACCCTTGTTGGGCATGAAAACCCTTGGACGCTCAACTTTACTATCTCTGTCTCTACACTACCGTATAGGTCAGCTAATCACTTGTGGACAGAGTCCCAAAACACAGGTCAGTGACTTTTGTGACCAAAAGCCAAGGGGTAGCAGCATGCGGTGGGACTGCAGCGAGCTAATCTTTAACACACATGCCGTCTCTAAGGGGGGAGCTGTGGAAACTTGGCTGGAGCAGTGGCCCGACCTTCCTGAAGGAACTGTATAAGGTAGCCCGCTGTTTTTATAAAGGCTTTTACATTAGCAAAAAATAATATTTCCCTTAGGTAAATTTTTTCTTCCCCCCCCCCCCCCCCCCCCCCCCTGTCTCTCTTTAACACACAGTTGAATTTTATGGAAGGGTTAACATTTTGAAATGGTTTAAAACCTTTTGCCCCGTACTCATGACAATACTCGGGTCAAATATTTGGTGATTTGTGCGTGTTTCTTTTTACGAAACACACAACTATTTGTTTCCGAAGGTTTTGTTTCTGTTTCTATGCGACATCAATGTGTACACTGTCCATCAGCAACTGTGTTACTGAGAAGAAAAAAAAGCTAATATAATAAACCATTTTGAGCGATCTTTCGTTGTAACTAACCGTATGTTTCATCACGTATAATGGACTCTATCATTGATATAAGCGTTCAAGGTTCGGGTCTCGTTCCAGTCTTGGTATACCAGCAGGCCTCTCTTGTAAGTCACACTTAAGTCAAACCCATGATTGAGAAATTGAAGACGGATGGAGGATGAAAATTGATTTAATCTGGTTCCTGTTTTTCCTTCTTCCATCATGTTTTCAGTATATATCTGAGAGCTTAAAAAACTCTTTCATGCCATGCCCAAACCTGCACCCTATAAAGTGTTTTGCACATCTGTTTTTTTTTTTCTCCCCCGAACACACACACACAAAAAAGGGTCACAGAATAGTCTCGCTCTTTTAAACTTTACCGGTTGAGAATATTATTTTGTTTGCGCCATTTGTAAAACGTTCCGTTTTTATTAAGCGTTCTGGGGGAGGAAGTCATCATCCACTTGGTCTCTCCCAAGATCTTCATTTGCAAAAAGTATTGTACTTAGGAGACAGCTTAGGAGACGCTGCAGAGGCTTCTGTGTCCTGTGAGAGCACATATCTGTTAGCCCAATCTAAATTGAGTTATAGACTGTCATATACAACTCTACCGCATTGTGAGACGCATGTGGTCTTAGATTATGTTTACCTTTTCGTCCCTCCGTCTGTCTGTCTTGATGATTGGTTGGTCCGTATGTCCGCCTCGATGATTGGTTGGTCCGTCTGTCCGTCGGTCCGTCTTGATGATTGGTTGGTCCGTCTGTACGCCTTGACGATTGGTTGGTTCGTCTGTCTGTGAACAAGATATCTCTAAATGTTACAGCCGGATTGGCATAAAATTATTCTGTGAACATTCATGACTCCTTAACACTTTGAGTGCCAGCAGGGGGCGCACGATTTATCGCTTGAATGCCAGCCTTTTTGGACTGATTTTCCGATATTTCATGATTTTTGCGGAGCTATTTCTATTCTATATTATGGCTATGTAATGTGTCTAATACGCCCGTCGCTTATCAATGACTTGCTTGCATGCAGTCAACATGTACGAAACGGATAGTTTTTTCATCGTTACATTTCCGTTTTATACCGTTTTGAAAAACTGACGTTTTTGGAAATTACTAGAGAAAAAAAAAAGATTCCGTGATAATAGCTCTTTACTGGAATACACACAACACGTTGTCATTTTCCGGCTGATTTATGAATAATTTTCAAATAAACGCTAGATTATCGATAGTATATGTGTACTTATGCACGCTAGAGAAGCGGGCTGAAAAATCGATTATCTATGCCCTGCCTGGCGCTAACGCCGCACACACACACACACACACACACATAGGGGACACGTTGAGATATATGTGAAAAATACATCTGATTACCCTAAGACTGGTAACATAGATTCCTTACCTCACATCAGATGTTCTGCAAAAAGATGATTCCATTTCCTGATCGCCATTCCAAATATCGATTGCGTTTATTGATCCAACGTTAGGTACTCGAAACAGATAATCCACGCTGCTCTGAGGGTCCACACTGAATCCAATCGTCTCCGGTTACATGCCTGAGAAGTAAAATGTGGATTCCATTTTTTTTTCTTTTTTTTTGGCATTTCCATTGAGTGCAATCCAATGGGTGCATTACCATCCGGGAGACGATAGGGAGCGGTATTTTCCCTGTTCGAGCTCATAGACAGTCCCAATGATAACGTGAGGCTAGATTGATGGAAAATGAATGGATATCGCTAATAAAAGCAATAACGATTAAATAACGAGATTTCTCGTCATTGGCACTCAACGCATGGCATGAAATCACAAGATTTCTCGTGGCTGGCACTCAATGTGTTGGAAGACGCCTATTGATTTTGTCGATCCTGTGACCTTTCCTCCGTCGGGCCCAAACTTCAGTTTGATTTTCAAACGAGATCCCCTCACCTGTTACAACATATCTGTTTCAAGGACCTATGAAGCAGTGGCGTCGTTAGCCCTGGGCTTCCGGGGCTTTAGCCCCGGATGTTTTTCTCCTAGCCCCGGATCTAAAAAAAAAAAAAACATTTACATTTTTTTTTTTTTTTTTTTTTTTTACATTTTTTTTTTTTTTTTTATGTCAGCATCCCCATTGTCTGTGCTGAATGTTTGTTAGTGTTTGGTATTTTTTTTGGTTTTTAGTACTTTTAAACATCCATTTTTAGTAAGTAGTTTTCATTTGATCCTATAATTCTTTCATTCACCGATTTGTGGACTTTTTTTTTGTGTCCTGAAATGCATTATTATTATTATTATTATTATTATTATTATTATTATTATTATTATTATTATTATTATTATTATTATTATTATTATTATTATTATTATTATTATTATTATTATTATTATTATTATTATTATTATTATTATTATTATTATTATTATTATTATTATTATTATTATCATCCAGGAGGGAAAAGACACTTTGGATAGTAGGGACTGCATCTCTGCCTGTCCTGACCAGGAAACACTTTGCAACTGTGATCTCCTCTGGCAATAGTTGGATATTGTAATGTGTGGCGAGGGGTTGCAGCAATTCCACTGAGAGAAACTGGTCTGAGGCTGGATAACATGCCTGTATGCCTCTCATAAGTTGTTATCCAACTCATGAGAACCTGCTCTCAAGCTCTTGCAGCATTCTGTTGACGACTGGATAGAACAGTCTCTGTCTCAGCTGATCTCCTGAGCTGAGGTCTGAGCTTGTGCCACAAGATGACTCAACTACATACTCGTCCATCCTTTTCTGCTTCCTCCTTTGGCTGGTAGTATGTTCCTCAATCCAAAGGCCATTACTATGGCCTTTGTCGTGTCGTACATGTCCACTGCCATCTCTGAGGTGCGATAACCTTTGAGTGTGTCCTGCACTGTGCTTTTAAATAGTACAGATATTGAAGATGTGCACTTTAACGCAGCAGCACCTGGAGCCATCCATACCCATGTCCAGTGTCCTATAATACGCTTTAATCGAACCCTGGTTCATTTCCTCTGATAGTCCGGTTGGTTTGGGGTGGTGTGAAAGCTCATTCACTCTTGCAAGTGAACCCTGCTGCGGTTCATTTGAGATGTGAATGCAAAGCGGACCAAAGGCAGGAAAAGACCCAAAAATCTAATTTTTTTTTTATGAGAAGACTGAAACATATGTATATAATGAAACACACAATACAGTTTTTTTTCGATTGCGTAAGCATGATTTAAAAAAAAGGGGCCCGGTGTTTCAAAACACACAATTAGCACAACCACACACACAATTATCAGAACACCTCAGATCCTTTGCTAAATTAAACACTTGTCAAAACCATACACTAATTTATAAAAACTACATTTTGTTACCATATGAAACACACGTTTCATATGACTTAATTCTGTTTGAACCAGTTACACACACTGCTGTGCTTAACCTAAAACACATTTAGCAATTCTACTTCTCAGTTATTAGAGTACTGTAAGTGAAGTATGCAGAGAATGTGCAAATATACAATAAATTCACCAAACACTACACAAGACCAATGCTGTAGAGTAGACTGATGAAAATATAATTTCTTTATCTACATATACCCAAATCAATGATGCAGACTGATGAAATAAATAACATTTTCTCGCATATACCCAAATCAATGATGCAGACTGATGAAAATATAAATGTTCTCTCCATATAACCAAATCAGTCAACATTTCAACATGGAGAATCACAACAATACATGTCCCAGTTTTCATGCTACTATGTGCATACCACTGTAAGCTCAGCAAATATCAGACAAACATAAAATACTGTATCCAGTACAGGTTAAAATTACAGTAAAACAATTTTTTTTTAAAGATTTAAACAGAAAATACTAGACATTATCTCTTTGCCTAGCTGGATCTGGCAAGATACTTTTTTGTTGTGATTCTCCATGTTGACTGATTTGGGAAAATGGGAGAAAATGTATATTTTCATCAGTCTGCATCATTGGTTGTCTTGTGTAGTGTTTGGTGAATGTATTGTATATTTTCACGTTCTCTGTGTACAGTACTTCACTCTCCTTCCATTTTGGTTGAAGACAGGTGAACTCACCTGCTGCATTTTTATAGTGCTTAAACCTGATTGGTGTATCTACAATTAAGCAATGGTGTGTTTGTGCATCTGATGGCTGTGTTTAACCAATTGGCTCATATGTGTGGTAATTTGACATTCTGTGTCTAATGTAATGCAAGTGTGTTTAGTGTTTTGCAAATCACTGTGTGTATTGTTTTGCAAAAAGTGTGAGGCTGACATTGTAGGGGTGCAAATCTGGGCCTATATTTTGCTCCTTGAGTGTAAGGTTTTGATAATTGTGTAATAATTTTGATTTGAGTGTTTATGCAATTGAAGAAAACTGTAAAGACTAGAGATGAACTGTTTATTTCTTTTGTACATAGGCTGTGCATATGTTTTTTTGTTTGTTTATTTGCTTATGTGTATGATTCTTAACTGTGTTTTTATTTTGTTATTGGTGTATATGTGTGTATGTATATACAGTATATGTATATATATTATATATATATATATATATGTATATATATGTGTATATATGTATATTTGTACTCCTGTTGGGGCTTCTTGGACCAGATCAATGTTTTATCTGGCTAAATAAAGGTTAAATAAATAAATAAGAAACTGATGATTTGGTCCTGTTAACTTTGAATTTTCTATAGGGAATGCCCAGATCCCTCTCATGGACCTGGACCTCACCTGGACCTCAGATCCCCTCCACCCCCCCGGGCTGAAGCCCCCAATGTTTTCTAACCCTAAAAACGCCCCTGCTATGAAGTACGCCATATTGGATTATTTAGATTTCTTTGAGAATGACTTTGACCTGATTCTCACGAAACTTCTTCTAAGGACCAACATTTTTACATGTACTATCTATATAGTTGATCAAACTGTATTACCACCAGATTGAATTCCAGTAGAGTCATCCTACCATAGCAAGGAGGCCTGTGGAATTCAGAGTCATTTGAAGAAGAAAAAAAAGAAGCATGGTAAACAGGAAGTTACTATTACTATTTACTACCAATTTTCACTGAACTCAACAAATATTTGTGTCACATTTCGTTCATCAAAACGCCATAGGATAGGAATGAATATTCTAGAGCTGAGAGATTCTTTAATTCTTCTTGGGGGGAGCAAGCCACCCCTCCTAGTTATGTCTAGCTCCTGAGGGACAGGGGGGGGGGCGATAGCACTTTCTTTCCCCTGGGACCCCCCCCCCCCCCCCCCAAGACGTAAACCACTAGT
Organism: Notolepis coatsorum; assembly: GCF_963971535.1. NCBI lineage: Eukaryota > Metazoa > Chordata > Actinopteri > Aulopiformes > Paralepididae > Notolepis > Notolepis coatsorum. The sequence continues at coordinate 143,261,940 of NC_140173.1, forward strand.
TCCGTGCAGAAGACATTCTCTCCCCTTCCCATGGTACAAAATAAACAGTAAAAAAGGTACGCTATATTTAATACCGTCTAAAAAGTTCCCCATCTTATACATTAAGGTTCCCCCCATCACCTGCACTGCATTGCTTCCTATAAGCTGGGATGCCCTGAGGGCCAGTTCTTCTAAGTAACCCTCCACAGCTGCTATTTGTCAAGAGAGAACTCTCTTGAAAGAGAAACATTAAACGCCCAGTTTGGGACATGCAAGTGATGCATGTTTACGTACGGCCCGAGAAGCAGACATTTCCAAAGCCTGCTTTCATTTGCACTGGCAACGAGATGAATGCCATAGAAGTGGAATAGATTAGATTAGATTAAAATGTATTGTCATCATCGCACAGCACAAGTACAACACAATGAAAATAAGTTTGGCGTCTAACCAGAGTGCAAGGTAACGGTAAAGTGAATTAACAATATACAGTGTAACAAGTGATAAAATTGAATAAATCTGATTGATTGAATTGAGTAAATCTAATATTTACTCAGTAGCTTTGTTATATATATTATATATATATAACAAAGCTACTGAGTAAATATTAGATTTGATTCAAATGTATTGTCATCATCATAAGCACAAGTACAGTACAATGAAAACAGTTGGCATCTAACCAGAGTGCAAATGTAACAGTAAAGTGCATAGCATAATACAATGTACAATTGATTGATTGATTGATTGATTGATTGAAAACTTTATTAACAGATTGCAGAATGGGTACAATACAGTACGGCTCAATACACACAAACATTCGGGGTCATTGGGCTGAGTCTAATTAATCGCAAGAGGACCGGGGAATGTAAACAAACCTGGTGCTGTTTGTACAGCTAAATCTATACTATTTTATAGCGCCGTGAATATAAGCGTTATACGGGATTTTGGACTAGTATATTTTCTGGAAGGCTAGATATAGAGCTAATAGCTGCTAACGTTATATCCAACGGCATTTCCGTTTTACAGATGCTACAGAAATAACTCAAACTGCATATGATCGGCACCATCCCAAAGCATGTATGCATGAAAGGGGGGGGGGGGGGGGGGGCGGGGGACGTCGTTTATTATTATTGATTACCAATAACCGTGTTCGTCTAACTAGCCACATAGGCCGATCGCCTGGATGGCTATCAAAACAATGCCAGATCGGGCTGTAATTTACGTGAAAAAGATCTTACCATGAGCCGGTTGGATCCCCCCGAGCATTTCCCCGTTATCGATCGCCATCTGGTAGATCGATATGTCCATTGGCTGATGATAAATCCCCTTATTGCATAGTGAAATCCGCAATTCAAAACGTATCCCATGCAAAAGACAATAGCTATCGCTTCAGATGAGTAGAAAACTACATTAGAGATCCAAAAAAAGAAAGACAACTTCTGCCACAGGGAACACTCTATTATCGCGATAGCGCCCCTAAGAGGATCTGGCCGATATTGCATGTTGGCGAATTCAAAGAGTAGGGTAAATCTGCAGTGCCGCTCGGCGACCTTGAATAGGTTATTAAAATGGAATAAAAGCAATAACAACTTCCCACGGATATATCCGTGCTTCTGTCCACAACGCATGGATTCGAAACACGGATTTCTCCGTGGTCCGTCCCCAATGTGGGGATGCAGACCAGAGAAAGACTTTCGTCTTGTTTACATCAGGGTCCCCCATTTTCAATTCATCATGACATTTATGACATACAAGATATACAAATATACAGTACTGTTTAAGAGACAGAGATTATAAAAGAAAATATATACATTTGAGGAGGAAGAAACTGTACATTGGAGGGGGTTGGGTGGGTGGGTGGGGAGGGGGGGGGGGTGTTTGGACATTACCGGGGCCAGTTTTGAATTGCAGCCTCCCGTAGGTGCTCTTTGAGAGTGGTTTTGAAGGAGGGTAGGGATTCACATTATTTTACGGCTGTGGGTAGGGCGTTCCACATTGTTGTGGCATAATTGCGAAACGTGTTTAGTCCCTTGTTTGAGCCGAATCTGGGTTGAACATGATTTGTGGAACTCCCTCTGGTGTTGTGGTTGTGGAATTCACTGACCTGAGTATTTCGACATGTACATGGGTATTTTAGTGGTGTAGTGTATCTTGTAGACCAGGCCCATTGCAAGTTGCTGTACTCTGTCGTCTACTCTAAGCCATCCTAGGTTGTCAAAATGGGCAGGGGTGAGGTGGGTTTTAGGAGTAGGCTAAGGTCAAGCAGTAGCCTGACCAGTTTGTTTTGTGATGTTTGTAGTCTTGTTTTTAGGGCCTTTGAGGTGCTTTGGTACCATGAGGTGCAAGCATAGTCGTAGTACCCTTGAATGAGTGCTCCTGTTAGAGTCTTCAAGGTATTCTTGTTT
>NC_140173.1:143264520-143307020 GCF_963971535.1 Notolepis coatsorum
TGTATGCTTTCCGCAACGCAGTTGTGTTTCCGCGTTCCCGTTTTGCGCTCTGATTGGCCGAGCGCGCGCATGCGCATGAGCCGCGACAAGCCCTTCAGCCAGGCAGGAATACTCAGCTCCGCTTAACGCAATTTATACAAATGGAAGTATTGATTTCGCCGTAACGAATCATTAACAAAATATACCGTTAACACTTTGAGTGCCGTGGGTTAATTCACATTTAGTCCCTTGAATGCCACCATCGGCGTCAATGTTAACGTTAATATCGCCTAATCTATGTTTTAAATTATGGCTATGTGTCTAATCTGCCCGTCGCTTATCAAAGAATCATTTTCCAGTCAGTGTTGTCAAGGCAGATTGGTTTTTATCGCTTCATTTCCGTTTGAGAGCATTTGAAAAGCACCCGTTTCAGGTGAAAAACAACCTATTCTATGATAATCGCCTTTTACTGGAATATTCCAGAACGTTGATATTTGTCGGCCTATTTATGAATCGTTTTCAAATAAACGCTAGATGATCAATAGTATGTATATGTGCATGGCGGTCATCCCTATGTTCCCCGGGTTCTATGTTCCCCGGGTTCTATGTTCCTCGCTTTTTTTTTTCTTTTTTCTTTTAGGGTTCTATGTTCCCCCATCCGCAAAAGGGTTCTATGTTCCCCGGGTCCTATGTTCCCCCTATGTTTCCCCGGTAGCGATAAAGGCTCGCCCAGGCTCGCCACAGCAGTGGATTTCAAAGATAGCCACTTTTATAGATAATTCATTTGTATCGCAACGGAGTCACGGATCTAGTCGGGCCACGTAGCATTATGTCGACAAAAATCAAATACAATAAACAAGAGTAAAATAAAGAATTTTAAACGAAGTTTAGCCTATTAAATCATTTTATAAGCGTTAGTTTATTTGCGGTCTGTGTGAGAAGCAACCATCTGCAGAACAACAGCCCAGCTCTCTCTGTCCCCACCTGTCAGGCCGTCACAGGCCCGCTCAGCAGCGCCACCCACCCAATGACTGAATTGCCAATGGCTGAATTGGAGTATTGCACTGTGCTGGATTGATTGATTGATTGATTGATTAAAAACTTTATTAACAGATTGCAGAATGGGTACAGTACAGTTTCGTCTTGTTTACATCAGGGTCCCCCATTTTCAATTCATAATGACATTTATGACATACTCAATGCAGTACTGTTACATTTGTGACATACAGTAAATATATACAAGGGGGAGGGAACTACATTTATGATGAATTGAAAATGGGGGACCCTGATGTAAACAAGACGGAAGTCTTTCTCTGGTCTGCATCCCCTTAACAATTGTGTGTATTGAGCTGTACTGTACTGTACCCGGGGAACATACAACCCTTTTCATTAAAAAAAAAAAAAAAAAAAAGCGAGGAACATAAAACCCGGGGAACATAGACATGTTCCCTGTGCATGCACGCACGTTCGAGCCGCACGCTGATAATAGCTGCTTTCATTTCCTCATGGATTTTACAGTGAAACAGCTAGAGCACATATCACAAAAAAGCTTATATCTCTGTGAAAACGAGTCTGATTATCCTAACACTGATAACATAGATTCCTTACCTGACATTAGATGGTATCCAAATGGTATATTCCAATTCCTGATCACCATTCGAAAAAATCGATAAGTATATTGATCCAATGTGTGTACAGTATAACCCATGCTCGCCGTGGCTCAGAGGCTCCAGAATGAACTCTGGTAACTCCGGCTGCATCAGTGGACTGGAAAATGCTGCTCTTATTAATGGTTATGTTAAAGTGGTATGTGGTCCAGTTATGCTGCTCTTATTAATGGTTATGTTAAAGTGGTATGTGGTCCACGTATGCTGCTCTGATTAAATGTTATGTTAAAGTGGTATGTGGTCCAGTTATGCTGCTCTTATAAATGGTTATGTTAAAGTGGTATGTGGTCCACTTATGCTGCTCTGATTAAATGTTATGTTAAAGTGGTATGTCGTCCAGTTATGCTGCTCTTATTAAAGGTTATGTTAAAGTGGTATGCGGTCCAGGTATGCTGCTCTTATTAAAGGTTATGTTAAAGTGGTATGTGGTCCAGTTATGCTGCTTTTATTAAAGGTTATGTTAAAGTGGTATGTGGACCAGTTATGCTGCTCTTATTAAAGGTTATGTTAAAGTGGTATGTGGTCCAGTTATGCTGCTTTTATTAATGGTTATGTTAAAGTGGTATGTGGTCCAGTTATGCTGCTCTTATTAATGGTTATGTTAAAGTGGTATGTGGTCCACGTATGCTGCTCTGATTAAATGTTATGTTAAAGTGGTATGTGGTCCAGTTATGCTGCTCTTATTAATGGTTATGTTAAAGTGGTATGTGGTCCAGTTATGCTGCTCTGATTAAATGTTATGTTAAAGTGGTATGTGGTCCTGTTATGCTGCTCATATTAAATGTTATGTTAAAGCCTAGGGCACCACAGTGGGGGTCGCCAAAAACTACCCAGCAAAAAAAATAAAGATATATATATATATTTTATTGTTTGTTATTATTATTATTATTGTTTGTTAGCTCAATTGTTTATTTGTTTCGATTCTGTGGGATTCCGGGATGAAGCTTGCCTAGGGCACCAAATGTGCTAGGTCTAGCCCTTTCTCCATCCCACACATCACACATAGACAAAGTGCATTTGCTCATCTTATATCCAAGTGGCGCTTAATGACAGGTAATGTTGAAAGGACTCATGTTGCACATGCTTTATTCAGACTTTGGCTAAGTATGTAGTGTCTGCGAAGATTCTTGATTAACGTGACGTCATATATTTACAGGGTGCTGCATCACTTGACTATCCAAAGTTTGTTAAAATTGTCGAAGTTGGGCCAAGGGATGGACTCCAAAATGAAAAGGTATACAGGCACTTTCTCTCACAGTTAAGAGTTAACATTTATCTTTAGGGGACACAATAATGAGTCAGTACCTAGGAAGTTATGAGGAAGTAATGAGGAACTATATTAACAAAACCTTTATTACATCAGTTACTGTGTAGAATTTAGGAATAAATACAGTTAGTTCAGTATCACTTTTGGAGGCACAAGTAATGCCTAAATGCCTAGGCCCTCATTTATCAATGTTGCGTACGCACAGATATGTGTGTAACCCGTGCGTACAATCATTTCTAAGCAAAGTGTAGGACTTATCAATTTGAACGTGTGCTTGACTTTGTGAATACGTGTGCTTGACTACTCGACAAAACAGGTTTTAGATTATTATGCCTCGTACAAATGGAATAAATTACAAAAAAGTTAGAACATTTCATTCTGTTAGAATACTGATACTGTAGATGCTTGTACTTTTTTTTAATTGATATACATGTTTGAATCTTTGTTATAAAAAGTGTTTTTAATACGGCTATTGGAAAACAAGTAATTGTGAAAAAGACATCAAGGTCTCGTGAGTTTTTACCTGTATAAGTAAAGGACAAGAAAATATACAAAATGTGGGTCGCACTTCAGCGATTGACCGAAGCACATGTTTCCCATTTCCAATGTATTTATCAAACAGTTGCAAAGTGACCTTGAAACCTATGGGGGGAGATTACACGGCTCCCCCTGTGGCTCCTGCGAGCGCTGCGAGTCACAGCCATTATCATTTCCTCATTGCAGTCTGCGATAGATTGTCAGATTGTCATGATGACAGAGTGAAAGTGGAGGCAGCACACCTTGTACTTGTAAGAAAGATGTTTTCGAGAATCAGGGTCAACAGGTGAGGCCAGTAAATTGCTGTGGTCTGCTGAAGGCAGAGCGGCAGAACAGACATGTACCCCCCCAGTCATGACTGCAAGTCTAATTGAAGATAAGAGTCATCTGTGTTTCATTGTTTCAGGGTCGAGGTGTAACGGATTGCATGTAATGGTGGGGGATTACAGTAATCTGATTACAAATACGGTTACTGTATAATCAGTTACCATCACTGGGGGGAAGAAAATATTCAGATAGTGATCCCTTCTAAGAAAATAAACAATTGATTTTTTTTAGTTATTCAAGGACATGTTTGAAAGAGAAATGCATTGAATGCATTTAAATTGTGAAAGTATAGACACTAACATTGTTTTACAGACATAATGGTTGAAAGTGGTTGTAGATGATGATTAATAACAACTAAGAGAACTCTTCAAAATACAGTACAATCTGTAAACTGGAATACATTGTGCAATGGACGACATATTATACAGCTTTTGGGGGCAAAGGTAAATTAAACTACTCACGTTAGATTACTTAGACTCTAAGTAATATGCAAGTTGTCTGATTACCTTCAGCTGTAGTGTAAAGCACCCCGTGCATTCGTGCTGTGAAGGGTGCTATATAAATAAAAGTAATTCATTCATTCAGTTAGGCTACCTTTGAAATCCATCTTAGAGTCAGTATGGCTGTATTTGGTTATTGACACTAAAACCATTTAGCACATTCTGAAATAATGATTGATACTGGTTGAAGATGAGGATGATGATGATGATGATGATGATATGAAGAAGAAAAGCAATTAACCTTTAATTAAATAAAAGTCATCAGATATAATATATAATATAATTGAAAAAAAATTATTCAAAACTTTATTCACTCAGGGTCGATTCGCACGAGCACGTGAGCTCCTTGCCAATACTTAGATCGAGTATTCTAGCAGGTGACCACAGTACATCACTGATTACAAGCAGGTAACCCAGTAATCTATAACAGATCTAGTTATAGTTAGGGTTGGGCATCGTTTGGATTTGAACGATTCCGGTTCCGATTCCGATTCTCCATATCGATTCCTGTTCTAAGCGATTCTCGCTTCCGATTCTTTGAGGTGCAGGTCAAAACAGGTCACAGCTTATTTCGCAGGAGAAATAATTTTTTGTTGAAATTTAAAAAAAAAAATCATACTATTCTACATTTTCAGTTGACTTGCTACAGTTTAATTTGGTTGCTGTACTGTAACTGGGTATTAATTAACAAACTAAAAAAAAAAAAAAAAAAAAAAAAATGTAAGAATCGAAATTAAGAATCGAAATGCAAATATGTTACTTCCAGAACCGGAAGTTAGGAACCGGTTCCTATTAGAACCGGTTTTCGGTGCCCAACCCTAGTTATAGTTTTAACAAGTGACATTCCCTCCCCTCCCCCGACCCCTGATTGTTCGTTCCCCCCAGGAAATCGTTCCGACGGAAGTGAAAATCCGGCTGATAGACCTACTCTCGGGAAGCGGCCTGCCTGTGATCGAGGCCACCAGCTTTGTGTCTTCAAAGTGGGTGCCGCAGGTAATAACTCATCCTCGTGTGCGCAGGGCGAGAGTGCTGAGGGATTTATTAGCAGCTCCATCTCCCGTGCACGGCTACCGAGGAGGGGATCATAGTGAGTGGTGCTCCGACCCCGGCGTGTAGCCAGCACTTCCACAGATGTCTGGAGAGAGAGCCGTCCAGACGAGATATTCTTTTACATATAGTTTCTACTAGAGCCGTTGGCGTGTTCATTCGGCGTGTCGTAAATCGGGCCGCCGCTCACCTCGTGAAGCAGGGCGAGCGTGACGATGTCATGGGCTTTTGTTTGTACTGAGAAATATGGCATGAGAAAAAAGTGAGTATTTCTTCTTTATGGATTTAGTGTGGTGCTCACGAGGGGCTAAGTATGAAACATTGCTACACTATGACGTATTCCCCCAGGGCTCATTTTGAGCTCTGCAAAAGATATAACTTTACCTTTTGTCTTGTAATCTTATTTTCTCAAAATAAGTGAAAGACGTGTGTGCCAATGGAATAAAAGCTCACTTGCTCGCCACAGGCTTGGTTCAAGAATCTTTCGAAACAAGCGACATTATCTTGTAACCAAAGTGGGGATCGGCCTTATTAGTAGGGTTGCTTGTGTCTTTCCATGCAGGTTTCCTGCTAAGATCGATTTTAGAGTGGTTTTGGGACTTTTCAGCAAACGGCAGGGTTCATATTTTTCACCACCCCTAAGGTGGTCTTTTTTAGGTCCCAAAATCCCCTGCAGGTTCCCCAAAACAATGCTAAATAATTTAGATAAGTCCTCTCTTGGAATCTCACTTCAGACGTTTTCTTTTCAGAGGTCACCAAACCACGGATCCTCCCAAAACCACTATAAAATCTATTTTTTAACACAAAAGCTATACATAGAATCCTATTTCTGGTACACAAACAATCGTACAATAATTCAAGCTATTGTCTCTCTAAGAAGAGAGACATACACACAATACAAGATTCAACGACTTGTCAAGGTGGACATTTTTCTTTAACTTTTATTATATCACATGTTGTTTTTCTATCCTTGATGAAGATGGCAGACCACACTGATGTGCTCCAAGGAATCCAGAGATCTCCTCACGTCCGTTACCCAGTTCTGACGCCCAACATGCATGGCTTCCACGACGCTGTAAGCATTACCCCTCAGACAGTTCATGCATGCCGACCTCCCGGTGTAAATATAACCATAGTTCCGTGTTCATGAATCGGCGTAATGCATTACAGTACAGTAGTTCTGGAGCCAGAACAGTCTTGGTATCAAGACCAGTCTTAAGACCAAGACGCTGCAGTCTCGGTTCAGGACAGGGATCTTGAATTTGCTTGTTTTTAGAAGCGAAACACATCTGTATGATTGACAATGTCACTAACTCAATTATCTCATTCAGTAACTCACTCACTCACTCACTCACTCACTCACTCACTCACTCACTCACTCACTCACTCACTCACTCACTCACTCACTCACTCACTCACTCACTCACTCACTCACTCACTCACTCACTCACTCACTCACTCACTCACTCACTCACTCACTCACTCACTCACTCACTCACTCACTCACTCACTCACTCACTCACTCACTCACTCACTCACTCATTCACTCACTCACTCACTCACTCACTCACTCACTCACTTGTTTTTAGAAGCAAAACACATCTGTATGATTGACAATGTCACTAACTCAATTATCTCATTCAGTAACTCACTCACTCACTCACTCACTCACTCACTCACTCACTCACTCACTCACTCACTCACTCACTCACTCACTCACTCACTCACTCACTCACTCACTCACTCACTCACTCACTCACTCACCCACCCACCCACCCACCCACCCACCCACTACTTTGAAATCTGGTATCGGTGTCATTCGATACCCAAATTTCAATACCACAGCATTTTTAAATGCTCAATAGTACTGAACCAATTTGATCGATACCAGAAAAGTATCGAATTCCGATAGCCGGCCCTCGTCTTGACTCGATCGAGACAAGGACATGTCTTGACCGGAGCAGTCGTGACTATAACACTGTTACACTCTTTTCCTAGATCAGTGGTTCTCAAAATGGGGGTCCTTGAGGGGGGCCTCCCCCAGAGAAATGGGGGATTTTATTTCACAAATAGTTCCTTTGCCCTGGGCGATTATGTATCAATTTGGGGTTCCTTGACACAAAGAAGTTTTATAACCACTGTCCTATATAATTCAACTTGTGTTGGAACCAGGCGTGGGCCAAAATTTATTTGCAAATCTTTGAAATATTATGCTTCAGCCTCTCTAGGCTATAGGTGCCAGATGGGTTTCACCACATACGGGAATACAGCGAGTAGCAGAATGTTTAGACTATAGCACAGTGACGTATTCTGAAGTCCATGTGTTTACTTTTCTCTTCTCAATCAACAATTGACCCGACACTTCTCTGAATCGTCACCGTCGTGTTGGTAAATCCCACCCCTTTGGTACTCCGAGCAGATTAAACGAAAAAACGCTGAGAGTTATTTTACGAGCACTCTGCTATTTGATCCATGTCTGGCTGTGACATGTGTGTGCAGGTGTTTTACATGTTTCATTCTCTCACTTTGTGTAAGGTTGCAGCCGGAGCTACTGAAGTGGCAGTGTTTGGTTCGGCGTCCGAGACCTTCAGCAGAAACAACATCAACTGCTCTATGGATGAAAGCTTGCTTCGTTTCGAGGAAGTCATTAACGCCGCTAGAGATCGGCAAATTCCAGTCCGCGGGTTCGTGTTTTCCGTAATTTACTATTCCCCTTCACGACGAGTGAAACCATGCAGCGTTTTCATCATCCGCATTTTTATGGCAGAACCGCTAACAATGCCAATTATTTCCCATACCGAAATGACAAATCTGTCGAGTAACGCCGCATTTTTCTATATGCAAGGGAGCACTCCGCACAACCCAGAAATAATAGCTTTGTAGCAAAGTTCCAGATGTGAACCCAGTTAGTCTATACAACCACAAGTCCAGATGTATACGAGAGGGAACCGAACAGGGCACATGTCGGGGGGGGGGGGGGGAGGGGTGGGGGCTCATACAGTAGCACCTTATATGTAGGAAAACAAGCCGACATCACCATGGAAACGTGTTTGGGTTGACATGCTCGTTTTGGCAAGTGGGACTAAATGGCTGCCTGTTGAGAGGACTTGGGGGGAGAACTCTCATCCCTCTGTTGAGAGGACTTGGGGGAGAACTCTCATCCCTCTGTTGACTTGGGGGGAGAACTCTCATCCCTCTGTTGAGAGGACTTGGGGGAGAACTCTCATCCCTCTGTTGAGAGGACTTGGGGGAGAACTCTCATCCCTCTGTTGAGAGGACTTGGGGTGAGAACTCTCATCCCTCTGTTGAGAGGGATTGGGGGAGAACTCTCATCCCTCTGTTGAGAGGACTTGGGGGAGAACTCTCATCCCTCTGTTGAGAGGACTTGGGGGGAGAACTCTCATCCCTCTGTTGAGAGGACTTGGGGGGAGAACTCTCATCCCTCTGTTGAGAGGACTTGGGGGGAGAACTCTCATCCCTCTGATGAGAGGACTTGGGGGGAGAACTCTCATCCCTCTGTTGAGAGGACAGTTGGGGGAGAACTCTCATCCCTCTGTTGAGAGGACTTGGGGGGAGAACTCTCATCCCTCTGTTGAGAGGACAGTTGGGGGAGAACTCTCATCCCTCTGTTGAGAGGACTTGGGGAAGGAACTCTCATCCCTCTGTTGACTTGGGGGAGAGAGACGGAGCGCTCCGGCAGTTTTGAACGGAGTAATCCATAAACGCCGAAGATGGCGGCAACAACTAAAACCACTTGCTACAAGACAAACACATTCAGAGAAAATAAGCAAATGTTACGTGACTTTATGTTGAGTGAAATTATAATCTACCGCATTTTGAGGTGAAATGTGAGTTTTAAAGATAAATGAATCACATGTGTAGGAGGGGGGTCAAGTCTTGTTAGTCACCATTATCAATTACTCTCTTGAGAGAGTCCTCTGGTTTCATATATATATATATATTCTACTGTATCATTTCTCATAACCGTGGTTAAGGGCATGGGTTCAACTGTGTTTTGAAATATCATGTAAAAGTCTACAGTATATTACACTAGCTGATAATAGCTACTATGTGTGGAAAAGATATATTTCATGGCGCGGTCGTCCTGTAAATATCAAACCACTAATACTGTCACATAAAAAACAAGTCGATTTTTTATTGTTTTTCCCATGTTTTTCTTTGTGTTTCTTTTTAAATGTATGGTTGTAAATGGTGGGAAATCACTCTGACTTTATTGAGATCGTTTTCTCCCTCTTCTGACAAGCAGCGAATGGTAAAGAATGTACAGTATATAACCGGCGTCATGTCTCTTTCAGATACGTCTCCTGCGCACTAGGATGCCCACACGAGGGATACATAGAGCCCTCTAAAGTCACAGAGGTACAGTACGATAAACACTGTAGATGTCTATTAGATTATCTGCCGTATGTTTTTTCTGTGTATACATTTAAACTAGGGATGTCCGATATTATCGGCCTACCGATATTATCGGCCGATATCCGCATTAAAATGTGATATCGAAAAATATTGGTATCGGTTCAAAAAAATAAAAAATGAAAATAAATCTTTTTTTTTTTACATTTCTATAACCTTTATTTACCCAGGCAAGCAAGTAAGAACAAATTCTGATTTTATTTATTGTCAAAAGTATGCATAATGTTGTGTTAATTCCACAACAAGAGATATGTAATGTTAATTACCTGAAATTATTCCGTTTTTTGGGGGGGGGGAACCCTGCATATATCGGTATCGGTTGATATCGGTTGATATCAGTATCGGAAATTAAGAGTTGAACAATATCGGTATAGGTAAAAAAGCCAATATCGAGCATCCCTAATCAAAAATGTAATACTGCTGCTGAATTAATTTTTTTTAAAGGGGCAGTCCAGTGTTGCATCTGACAACGAGTCAGGTGTCCCCCTGCTCCCCCCCCCCTCTATGGCGAGCTGCTAGGGCTGGACTTCAGGACTTCTGGACTTGAACTTTGTGTTGCACTGTATCCATGTCCCCAACCACCGCACTTTCACAGTCTTATTGTTGTCTCACTGTTCTGTCCTGTCTTGCACTTTACTTAAAATTATTTATTTACTGTTGTATTGTTCTTAATTGTGAAAAAAGTATGCACTGTAATGTCAAAACACGTTCCATTTTGTACCTGTATGAAATGGCGAATAAAGTAATCTGAATCTGATTCTGAATCTGAATCTGGAATCTGAATCTGAAATTGAACATTTACTCATATTCCTAGAAAGTGAAGTACTGCTTAACCTGTTAACAGGGCCGCGGCCAAGCTCAGAACACAGTGTGTCCAATTGTCACATGTCCTCCTCACTACAGCAGAATGATAGCATTCAGGTTAAAAATCAGCTAAATGCCCCTTCAATGCCACATCTCCCAAGGCCACGGACACTATTCTTGCATTATTCAAGAAGCGTTTGGCATAATATACAGTACATAATTTCTTGTTTAATGTTGAACGTAATGTACCAATTGTTCCCCATCCCTTAGATGGCCAAAAGGCTATATGACATGGGCTGCTATGAGGTGTCCCTGGGGGACACCATCGGCGTGGGCACTCCGGGCTCCATGGCCAGGCTGCTGAGCAGCGTGATGAAGGAGGTGCCCAGCAGCGCTGTAGCCGTCCACTGCCATGACACCTACGGCCAGGCGCTCGCCAACATCCTCACCGCACTCCAGGTACGGACTTCTGTTTACTCTGTGGAACGTTGACTTAGCACTTGCTCCTTTTCAGTAACGCCTTGTGTCTCTCACACACACACACACACACACACACACACACACACACACACACACACACACACACACACACACACACACACACACACACACACACACACACACACACACACACACACACACACGCACACACACACACACACTCACACTCACCACACAGACACACACACACATACACTCACAGCTGGCGGCTGCCCATTGCAACCACAGTCAAACACAGTTTGCCAATGAGCAGCTCTCTGCCAGAGCAGTCAGGGGTTAAGTGCCTTGCTCAAAGGCCATCTCAACAGTAGTTGTTGACGGAGAGGAGGAGAGTCATGAGGGTGTCGGGCGGGCCCCTCTGGAGGACGGGCAGGAGGATGACTAGAAGTGCAGAGTGGTCCTGGAGGACGAGGAAACACGCAGAGACACTCACTCTGGAGTGTGACCTGAAGACCGGTGACATGGGCGGAACCGCTCCGGAGGGCAGCAGAGGAGTAGGTGGAACCGCTCCGGAGAGCAGGGGAGTAGGTGGAACCGCTCCGGAGAGAGCAGCGGAGTAGGTGGAACCGCTCCGGAGAGCAGGGGAGTAGGTGGAACCGCTCCGGAGAGCAGCGGAGTAGGTGGAACCGCTCCGGAGAGCAGAGGAGTAGGTGGAACCGCTCCGGAGAGCAGAGGAGTAGGTGGAACCGCTCCGGAGAGCAGGGGAGTGGGTGGAACCGCTCCGGAGAGAGCAGCGGAGTAGGTGGAACCGTTCCGGAGAGCAGAGGAGTAGGTGGAACCGCTCCGGAGAGCAGGGGAGTAGGTGGAACCGCTCCGGAGAGCAGAGGAGTAGGTGGAACCGCTCCGGAGAGAGCAGCGGAGTAGGTGGAACCGTTCCGGAGAGCAGAGGAGTAGGTGGAACCGCTCCGGAGAGCAGCAGAGTAGGTGGAACCGCTCCGGAGAGCAGCGGAGTAGGCGGAACCGCTCCGGAGAGCAGAGGAGTAGGTGGAACCGCTCCGGAGAGCAGCAGAGTAGGTGGAACCGCTCCGTAGAGCAGAGGAGTAGGTGGAACCGCTCCGGAGAGCAGCGGAGTAGGTGGAACCGCTCCGTAGAGCAGAGGAGTAGGTGGAACCGCTCCGGAGAGAGCAGCGGAGTAGGTGGAACCGCTCCGTAGAGCAGAGGAGTAGGTGGAACCGCTCCGGAGAGCAGGGGAGTAGGTGGAACCGCTCCGGAGAGCAGTGGAGTAGGTGGAACCACTCCGGAGAGCAGAGGAGTAGGTGGAACCGCTCCGGAGGCCGGCAACATCGGCAGGATCGCTCTGGAGACTGGTGTAACGTCGGCAGGATCGCTCTGGAGACTGGTAACGTTGGCAGGATCGCTCTGGAGACTGGTAACGTCGGCAGGATCGCTCTGGAGACTGGTATAACGTCGGCAGGATCGCTCTGGAGACTGGTAACGTCGGCAGGATCGCTCTGGAGACTGGTAACGTCGGCAGGATCGCTCTGGAGACTGGTATAACGTCGGCAGGATCGCTCTGGAGACTGGTAACGTCGGCAGGATCGCTCTGGAGACTATAGCAACGTCGGTGGGACCGCTCTGGAGACTGGTATAACGTCGGCAGGATCGCTCTGGAGACTGGTAACGTCGGCAGGATCGCTCTGGAGACTGGTAACGTCGGCAGGATCGCTCTGGAGACTGGTATAACGTCGGCAGGATCGCTCTGGAGACTATAGCAACGTCGGTGGGACCGCTCTGGAGACCGGTCACGTCGGCGGGACCGCTCCAGGGGTCGACCAGACATCTGGGCAGATGGGTGTGTATTCGCCCCCAGAGGTTGACCAGATAGCAGGAGGTCAGGAAAGGCAGCTGGTACCAGAAGACTCGTCTGCAGGTCAGGGTTATCGGGCCCCTGGGGAAGCATCATGAGGAAGCATCATGAAGAAGCAGCAGGCCCCTGGACTGCAGGACTGGAGACCGGTGGCTGGAGTGCAGGACTGGAGACCGGCGGTTGGAGTGCAGGGCCACTCGTTGGCAGAATCCTAGCAGAAAAGGAGGCTAGAGCAGTCCCTTCCAGTTCCAGCTAATACTGCCACTAGGCCAGGCCTGCTTTTCATTAAAGGACGTCTCCCAAAAGTACCATTTCTGCAGCCGCCTCCATGTGCTCTAAGCTGGAGGTGTTGCTGCAGTCGTTAACGAGGCACTGAATGGTGCGACTCACCTCGACAGAGTCCGTCCACCGGGATCCACGTCTGGTCGGATCATTCTGGGCGATGAAGTAGCTGGACTCAAGAGACTGGCAGGCTGCAGGTGAAGCCTTAGTTGAAACCCAACAACGGGTGTATTTTTTATTTTTATTTTTTTATATTATCTTTCTTCCCCTCCTTTTTCCCGATTTTTCTCCCATCCCACCCTTCCTGGTTGTTGCGTACTTTCCCCTACTGTTGGTCCGGGAGACCGGAGACTGTCACATGCGTTCCTCCGACGCATGTGCAGCCTGCCGGCAGGCCAACCTGGCCACGCAGGTTCTCACCGGGGAGAGTGTAGCGTGTGGGAGGCCACACTATCTCTCCTCAGTTCCAACCCTCGCTGAGCAGGCGCCCCGACCGAACTGTAGGGGTCGCTGTCCACAACGCCCAGGACCCACCCTTCAGCTTCCCACCCCCTGATACAGCCAATTGTATCAGTGTGAGAGGACAGCCAAGCTGATAGCAACGCCGGGAGCTGGATTCGAACAGGCGAATCCTAGTGTCTCCCGGTGTTGGTGACGAACGTAATCTCTGTGCGCCACCTGCCCCCCCGGGTGTATTTATTAAACAGGAGGAGGCAGGTACAGGATAAAGGCAGTTGACAGCAGCTGACTAACCAACAGAAATGAACTGAAATGACTCAACTGGAAAAACACTAACAGACAGACAGACACACGCCGTAACATACACTCACGTCGTGGACGACTAATGATCCGGCAAACTGAACGAGGCACAGATGAATCGGGAACACAGCCGGGGAGGAGAAGAGACATGTAGAACAGGACAACCTAGACAGTGAACTAGATAGAGAACATAAACATAGAACTAGAGCAGGGGTTCCCAAACTTTTCAGGCCGGGACCCAGAAAATAAGGCGTCAGAGAGCCGCGGCCCAATGCACATCGTCAGGCTTTTCTTCTTTTTTTTCTTTTTGCCAGGCGACCGATTTTTTAAGCCAAATATCACTTCAATCCTATTAAGTTAGTTCAAGTTAGTTATTCATTTATATGTGCTATTTATGAGAGGGCTAACTTGTTGCAAAATAATAATGATAATAATAATAGCCTCATTAAAATACTATTGTTGCTTCGGTTGTTTTCAGCGTTTTATGTGCATAATCTGTTATTTAGTTTGAAATGTTCGTTGAAATAAGTAGATTTTTCGTTTTTGTTTATTTATTAAGTTAATATAAAACCATATAGTCACATTTTAGAATACAATAGAATAGAATTTTAGAATACAACTAGAAACACTGTCCTGGCCTGCTTCTAAGTTCAGTGGCCTGACACGGCCCTCCCGTGGCTGCTCGCGGCCCACCTTTGGGTCGCGACCCCGACTTTGGGAACCACTGAACTAGAGGACCTAGATAGACACACAAGAGGGAGGAGGAGAGGAAGGCTAAAACACTAAGGGAGCGTGGGGAAAGTCCATGGCTAGAGAGGAGTGGGAAACACTAGGGCTCGGGGGGAAAAGTCTATACCCAGGGGGAAGTGGGCTATGAGGAGCAGATCGTGACAGAAAGTGTGCTCGTATGAATGGTGTGGTCCTGTCTGTATTTCACTATTCATGAATCACTGTAATACAGCGCTAATCATCTCTCAGAGCTTAACACTTTCACTACCACACTACAGAAGGTTAACCCTTTCACTGCCACACTACAGAAGGTTAACCCTTTCACTACCACACTACAGAAGGTTAACCCTTTCACTACCACACTACAGAAGGTTAACCCTTTCACGACCACACTACAGAAGGTTAACCCTTTCACTACCACACTACAGAAGGTTAACCTTTCACTACCACACTACAGAAGGTTAACCTTTCACTACCACACTACAGAAGGTTAACCCTTTCACTACCACACTACAGAAGGTTAACCTTCCACTACCACACTACAGAAGGTTAACCCTTTCACTACCACACTACAGAAGGTTAACCCTTTCACTACCACACTACAGAAGGTTAACCCTTTCACTACCACACTACAGAAGGTTAACCCTTTCACTACCACACTACAGAAGGTTAACCCTTTCACTACCACACTAAATCAAATCAAATCAAATGTATCTGTAAGGCCCGACAACACACGTTAATGTCCCCATGGGCCCGACACGTCTTCTTTAAACAAGTAAAGAAGAAACATCACAAGGAATCAAGAACAAAACAAAAGCACCATGAAGGCAATAGGAAAAAAATGCACCACAGGCAATGTGGAGGAGAGAAACCTTAGAAGGGCCATTCAAGGGGGGATCTCCCTTCTTAGATGTCGGTGATAGTAGTGTTGCAATAAAACGGGCGAAACAGTTGGTAAGTATGCACATATACGTGTACTGAAACACAAATAATTGCATGCAATAGCAACTGAACATATCCACTTATGGCGGATCCATTTGAGGTATGGGGGCGGCGTAGAGAGGGTCGCATCCTCCCGGTCATCATCACGGGACGTCCACCACTCCGGTCATCACCACGAGACAGCCACTCACAGGGAGACGGGACAGGCGTTAGACAGTTTGCGTGATTGTTATTGGGCGGACATAGCAATAGATACATGTGGTAAGCATATATGTGAATAGAATAGATATGTAGTAAGCATATATCATCATCATCATCATCATTTATTTATTCGCACATGGAATTACCACAGTCCAACAGTACATATTCATATAATTGACCAAAAATACCATGGCCGAAAGGAACAGGAAGAAGAAAAAATCTTATATATACCTTCCCCTACACACACACAACACACCGATAGACATATTGTGTAAAACCAAACAGAATATACCCATTTTGCAAAAAAGTAATTACATCAACACAACCAAATTAAATCAACATAAATAAACCCATTTTGTCTATCTATCAGTCAAACTACATATTTAGGTTCATTCATTTACACCCCCCCCCCCCCCCACACACACACACACTTATATAATTATTATACTTCTATATACTATCTAATTTCTATTTTATTATAATATAACTAAATCATACTATTTATTCTACACCATATTGGTACAGTATTATACAATATTTTAATATATTATTATTCTATGTTACGCTGCTATATACTATATTACTATACTCATACTGGCCTACACTACAACTCTATGCTACGTCATCCTGAGACAGCCACTC
Source organism: Notolepis coatsorum (assembly GCF_963971535.1). Lineage (NCBI taxonomy): Eukaryota > Metazoa > Chordata > Actinopteri > Aulopiformes > Paralepididae > Notolepis > Notolepis coatsorum. Next base: position 143,280,946 of record NC_140173.1, read on the forward strand.
ACAGGGAGACGGGACAGGCGTTAGACAGTTTGCATGATTGTTATTGGGCGGACATAGCATAGCAATAGATACATGTGGTAAGCATATATGTGAATAGAATAGATATATGTAGTAAGCATATATGTGAATAGAATAGAAGTACTTAACCCAGCAATGAACTCAACATCTAAACCACAGGCAACAGAAGGTTAAGTAAGTAAGTAAGTACATTTTATTTATATAGCACCTTTCTAGATACAGGATCACAAAGTGCTTTCCAATAATAAAAAAAGAACATCAAACAACATAATTAATACATAGAACCAATCAAACACACCAACTAGAAATATAATATAATACAAAGTAAGACCAAGATTGATTGAAAACTTTATTAACAGATTGCAGAATGGGTACAATACAGTACAGCTCAATACACACAATTGTTAAGGGGATGCAGACCAGAGAAAGACTTTCGTCTTGTTTACATCAGGGTCCCCCATTTTCAATTCATCAAAATGAAACTAGCCAAAAGAGTTGCATGTTTCTACTGATCTCAGAGAGAAAGGGAGGGCATTCCACAGTTTGGGAGCAGCTACATGAAAAGCACGATCACCCCGGGTTGCAAGTCGGGTTCTAGGGACAGACAATAGAAGTTTGTCCGATGATCTAAGGGCCCGGTTAAGGTGTAAGAAGGTCTGAAATGTATCCAGGTGATAGACCATGAAGGGCTCTAAAAGTAGTAAGTAGCACATTCAAATGAACTAAACATTTTAAACAGAGCTCTAAATTGGTGTTTAGCTGGGGTTGAACATGTAGAAAAAATTCGGATTGGCGACTGGAACACGGATATGCGACGAAAAGAAGCACCCGTTTCCAAGTCCTTCAGTAGGTTTTGTGATCTGCACAGTGTCAGCCAGCTAATCACCCAACTAGGGCTGGGCGATATATCGAGTATGCTCGATGTATCGTGGCTTGTTCTACATGAGATGTAGTAAATTACTATATCGTGAACATCGAGTATATGTTGTCACGTCAGTTAGCCGCCGCGGCTGAGATGAGACTTGCTTTAGTGCAGCACTTTCTTCTCATTTCATTATAGACACAGACCTGCGTGGACCTTCAATGACGAGCTATTGTCATTTCATTAGACACAGACCAGGATAACCGGATAGTTGATGATAAACATTTAATTTCATTATCTGAAATATTATAAAATCATTAAGTCTGCTATAAGCCATTATCCCTTTATGTGTGATTATTATTGTCTCACTGTAGTGTGTACCGTATATATATATAAAGTGTGTGTGTTTTTAGCTTAAGTGGATAGAAAACACAGTACTGTGCAAAAGTCTTAGGCACCCAACAGTTTTTAGATAAATTGTCTTGCAGTAGATTATATATATATATATATATATATTAGAGCTGGGCCGCTAACGGCATTAACGTGCTGCGTTAACACGATACTAGTATCGCGCGATAATATAATTGACGCAGTTAATCTAAAAAAATATATATTTTTTTTTACCTTTATTTACCCAGGGTAGGTTCGCTGAGCACAGATGCTCTTTTTCAGGAACGCCCTGCTTCACATTCACACAGTTCCATTCACACCTGGGAGCTGCCCAGTACAACCACAGTTGACACCATTGGCCACTGAGCAACTCCACTGGAGCAGTTGATTTGCATTGGCAGGGTTTGGCCCTGTCTGGCACCCAACAGGAAAAATATTATAGGCACTATAAGTAGACACCGCTACATAAAACAAGCTGGTCTGCCTGAGTGACTGGTGGAAGAAGGAGAAATAGAGATTGGACTGATTGAGTCAAGCCATGTCACATAGTTCAAGTTTGAAATGCTTCTTTCTGTTTTGCTCCTGAGTGTGCTAGATACTGTACTGTACTGGTAATATTATTTATTTGTGTCCAGGATTGCAGATAGATTAATCTAGATTAAAATCTAAATTATCTATGCCCACCTCTAATATATATATATATATATATATATATATATATATATATATATATATATATATATATATATATATATATATATATATATATATAAAAATAAAAAGTATTAGTGTGTCAGTAGACTACTCTTAGTACATTTTTAGAAACGTTTCATTTAATTATTTTTGAAAGCATCTTCATGGTTTAATCAATGCAAACATATGTTGCAGGGACTATTATAATCATCATATTGGCGTGACTGTATGCGTCAAAGGGTTAAATCAAGCATTTTTAAGTGTTTTAGAGGAAATGTCAAAATATTGCGATATATATCGTGTATCGTGATATAGCCAAAAAATCATGCAATATCCTTTAGAGGCCATATCGCCCAGCCCTGCACCCAACCCACAAGAGTGTGTGATTCAACACAAACTACGATTTATCTCATTCTGACCTCTGACAAGTCCAGGATCTCCAATAAAGGGGTTATAGCATGCAGGTTTAGTAGGGGTGGAACGGTTCACAAAATCTACGGTCCGGTTCGTATCACGGTTTTGGTGTCACGGTTTTCGGTTCGGTTCGGTATATGTTGTTTTTAATTGAAAACAAATGTAACACTCCAAAAATACCATACATCAGCATAAGATATATAGCCTAAAAATAATCCAACTTTTCAGCAAAAACTGAAAGAAGGAGGCAGTTTATTCAGGCACATTATTTTGACAGTGACGGTTAGAGCTAGGAGAGAGAGGGGAGGCATTGCTGATTTAAACATGCTTCTCATTTATTTGGTAAAAAAAAAGGTTGACCTTCAATAATGTTTGGTACACAAAGACCGAACTGACTGAAAAATATAGGCAACATTTGTCAAAGTATTAACTTAGTGCAAACAAACTAAATTGTTGTGAAGGGCCAGATTAAACCGAATATATATATTTATTTATATATATATATTTAATTGTATTTGTATATTCTCTAATATTCCCTGATATCCCTTGTATATTCCTTGTACAATATGCATTGAATATCCATTCTAGCCTACTGAACATCCCATAATAGTCTCCATTCTACTATTGGTCGAGACCTTGGTGCCAGGCTGCCATACCCCTCAGACCCAGTTCAAACGTACCGCTCGACATGTACAAACAAGTCCTAGTTCCGCGTAGGAATTTGGCTACCGCACCACTAATGGGACTATTTGTTCATAGTGCGTATATATACTGCGCTACTAAAGTAGGACTTTCTTTTCAGTCCAGTTTCTTACCCTCCAATAGAGTCACAGACGTAAAGCCTCCCCGCGACGCCACGTGTGGGAGTAAGGCCAAGTTCGCCTACCATCGGTATTGAGACATCGTGTATATTAATATTTGAATAGTCATATTTGGCACTATATCGTCGAGTTGGACGTAGTCTATTAAGCTAATAATAGTCTGTTAATATATAGTGCTTCGTGCGGTGAGAATACTACCGTAGTCAGTACCCCATCGTTTCGGGCAGAGAACTGGCTGCTTACCCAGGGTGGTTGACCCTATGTGAAGCTGCACCCAAGGAGCCCCAGAGCCGACGAGCGAGTGGACCTGTATACCGGATTATTCTACCGACGACAGCCCGCCTTCCCAGGCACGGATTATGCTTTGGATACTTTGATTATTCCATGGATAAAGACCCCCGACACTGCCGTGTGTTGGAACCCCCCCCCCTGGAGAGGACGCAAGGTGAGGAGACGCTCTGCAAGACGAGGTCGCTTCACGTCTCTCCCCCGTGGACCGGAGAGAGCCGGCCCACAAAGAGTCCACCTGCTTTCATCTGTGGTCCAAGGATCGCCGGCGCATTGAACGGCACTACAGTGGGTTCACCTGGGATACCCTTGGCCGGACGAGGCAGCCGGATTCTACCCCCCCCCCCCCTCCTACTCCTGTCGGCTTACAAGCGACCGGATTAACCCCCTCTAGTGTATCTAGTATAATCATTAAAGTATCATTGCTGTTATTCCTTAACTATTCCAGGTCGTATATTTACCACCTGCGCCTTCAGAGATTGGACATTCTCTATTGATATACCGACGAATACTCCTTGCCATAAAAGTGCATACTATTTCAATTCATAAATGTAATTAAGTGATTAAGTGCTTATTCTACACACCATCGCTGTGTAGAAATAAAGACCTGTTTCTAATTCGTACATTTGTGTTGGATCCGTTTCATCTACGTGAGAGTGTTCATGATAATATATTTATGCCGTGTACTGGGTGGCCGAATATTAAGTACAAAGGTAGTGGTAGTAAGTATCATATCTAGTAATACAGTCAGGGAATTGTACCCCTCAGTTACAATTGGTCCTTCGAGCCGGATGGTAATTAGTGTAATATTAATATAGTGTTATTAATATTGAAATGGCCTATGATGAACACTCCACGAAACGATCCTCCTAACCAACGCCCGCAGCGCGAACGACGGCTCCCTCAGTACTTAGAGGCTTACGCTGTCAGTCAACAACCTAGTCTTCTACTAACAGTAAACGCGGTAAAACTAGAAAGTAAAAGTATGTCTAACCCCAACGCCCAGACTACCCCGACCATAGAGGCCCCTACGGGTTCTAATGTAACTGACCAAGTTCACGGTGGGGACCAGTGGGAACCAGACATGACTTCACACCCCGCCAGTACTGAAGAAGTAGTCCCCGATGAGTCCCGGGAGGAATACAACGCTACCGAGAGAGAACTCGGCACGGAAGAAGACGGGGAGAGCACCGTGGAGATAGAGCTCCAAGGCTCCGCAAGGAGTACCCCGAGGGAAGGCTCCCTTATACAACCGCCTTTTCCCAGCGAGGCAGAGAGGACCCTACAGCAGGCCTTCCTCATCAGCCTGAACGCCGCTGCTGAACGCGACCGACTGCAGATCCAGCAGCGGAGCGAAGAAGAGCATATACGTCTAGAAATAAGACGCATTCAGATGGAAGAGAATGTGGCCCGAGACCGAGCAGACAGCCAGCGAGCAGCTGCTGGTGCTCTACGGGACGCAGAGCGCGACAGACAGCAAGCGCAACTAATAGAACAGCTGATCAGACGGACAACACCCTCTCCCTCCGCCAGAGGCTCCAGGAACTCGTCTAGACACACCTCCAGGGCGGCATCCCCTAGCCGAGTAAACAACCCTGAACTTGACCAACAGACGAGGTCTATACCCCCCACAGACCACCTCCCCCCACCGGTCCAAGCGAGACCTAGCAACCGGGAAGGAGCAGCATATCCTGTGGAGAGGCTAAACCAGAGACTACAAGCACTGGATGACCTAACTGAAGACGAAGAGGAAGAGGAGGAGAACCACGCCCGAAGACAGCACAGTACTCTACCGGACCAGGAGGCCCGGTACAGCCCAGGCTATACTCCCGCGGAGCTGCGCTACAGACCCCCGACTCTATACCCGGGTGAGCACGACGCACGACCCGCACCGAGGAACAGCACCTGGACAAGCGGGCCATGGTACACTGCCAGTACCAGCCCATACCAAGGAGCGGGAGGAGACTCGCCTAGGAGGCCTCTCCCCCAACGCTCGCCGATGTATCCACAGTCAGCGTCATACATTGGCACGCCTATGGTACCCGACTTCACCCAAGAGAACCGGGCCCAGTATACAGAACTCCGCATGTGTCTGGAGACCATGTTGGTGGATGTATTGGATGAACGCCACAAATACGCCATCCTACTGCAGCACTTAAAGGTACCCCGCGCACATAATATAGCGCTCGCCTACGCGACTTCCACCACCCCATACACAGCAGCGCTGGTAGCATTGGACCAGAGGTATGGGCGCATATGGGATTACGTGATCCAGGAGATCCGACACATCGACCGCTTACCCCCAGCAATAGACAATCGAGCACTGGACGACCTGTCCATCAGAGTGCAGTCCCTGGTAGGGATGTTGGGAGCGCAAAGAGAGAAGGGGAAGTATGAACTTTACGCCAACTCAAATGTGGAAAGGATTCTGGAGAAGCTGCCGCCCGCTCGTCAGGAGCGCTTTAGGCGGCAGAGGGACCAAAGAGACCCGAATGGCCCCGAACCGAACCTCCTCGATCTAGCAGACTTCCTGGCGAGAGAAGTCAGCAGCCTACGGCTAGATACATTCGGACGGAGCACCCCTGGCTCCAGAGAAGGAACCAGACGACTAAATGATGGAAGAAGATCGGTGACTGTGATGCACCAATCGGAGTCAGTACCGAGCAGCAGGAGCCACAGTACCCCCTCCAGAACGGAGAAGTGGAAGATAGTGTGCCCCTACTGTGAGAAAGAACACTGGCTAGCGCAATGTGACTCCTTCCCCAAGCTGAACGCGGAGGAAGCAGGTCAATGGATAAAGTCCAACAAGCGCTGTTTTCGCTGTGCGCGCTCACACATGGCAGCCGAATGCCGCTTAAAGAAAAGGTGCACCAAGTGCGATGGAGCCCATCTGGACATACTTCACGACAGTAACAGACGGCGCCCTTCACCTGCACCATCCAGCCGCAAAGCGAGCGTCATGTACATCGATCCCGCCAGCAGCAGTGGAGCCCGAGTACTCCTAAAAGTAGTGCGTGTGACACTAAGCTACCAGAATAAAGTCCTGGACACTTACGCCGTCCTCGATGACGGGTCAGAGAAGACCCTGCTGCTCGCCTCCGCTGCGGCCCAGCTAGGGCTGCGGGGAAGCGAAACCCAAATGACAATTCGGACAATAAGACGAGATTTGAAGACGATAAAGGGCGAGAATGTCTCATTCTCTATCGCAGCAAGCGGCCAGCCTGAGCGCCGGTACCAGATTGCAGACGCTTTCACCAGCCAAGAAATAGGACTGTCGCGGTACACATACCCCGTCGCCAAGCTGATGGAGAAATATGCACATCTGCGCAAGTTACCGATCCCGCTCATAGACAATGCTATGCCGACCCTGTTGATAGGCTCCGACCATGCAGACCTCATTGTCCCGATAGACCGGGTTCATACCGGACCCCGAGGCTGCCCTGCAGCAGTCGAGACCCGTTTGGGATGGACTCTCCAAGGCCCGCTCGCCAAATCTCTCAACCGAAGTACAGCCACTAGATGTCTCCACTCCCGAGTCACAGAGGGAGAAACCGCACTCCTGCAACACGTAGAGCGGCTATGGACCCTGGAACAAATGCCCTTTAAGAACGGAAAGAAAGACATTCGCTCTAAAGATGACATTTACGCCATTCACCTCCTCGAGACAGGGACCAAGAGAGTCCCGGTCAACGGCGTGTTGAGATACGCCACGCCACTCCTGCGGCGAGAAGGAATGCCTACTTTCCACGCCAAGACAGACGCCACAGAACGGTACCTGCTGAACACGGAGCGGCGCTTAGCCAAGAACCCCGCCCAAGAGAGTGTATACCGCGCTGAGATTGAGAAGCTCATCACAGCGGGACACGTCACAAAGATGGACATTAAAGAGGCTGACCAGACCACTGAATCGTGGTACGTGCCCCACCACAAGGTCCATCACAACGGTAAAGACCGCATAGTATTTAACTGCAGCTACCAGATCGGATCCCAAAATCTGAATAAAGAGTTACTGCCCGGTCCCACACTCGGCCCCTCCCTACTCAGCGTTCTACTCCGCTTCCGCCAGGAAAAGGTGGCCATCAGCGGGGACATTAAAGGAATGTTCCTGCAGGTGAGATTAGTAGAGGCGGACAAGCCCCTGTTACGGTTCCTATGGAGAGAGAAGCCAGGAGATGAGCACCCAGCCATCTACCAATGGGAAGTCCTCCCCTTCGGAACGACGTGCAGCCCCTGCTGTGCGACATTTGCACTACAGAAACATGTAGCAGAGGACCCAGCAGCGGACGAAGAGGTCCGACACAGCGTAAAGAACAGCTTCTACGTAGACAACTGTCTACAAAGCCTTTCAACCCAGGAAGAAGCCGAGGCTCTCCTGATTAAACTCCGCGCCTCATTGATCAAAGGCGGCTTTGATCTCAGGCAGTGGGCCAGCAGCAATCCGCAAGTACTGCGCAGCCTCTCCTCCGAGGACAAGGCAGCCAGCAGCGAGACCTGGATGGCTACAATCCCGGGAGAAGCCCAGGAGATGACCCTGGGATTGGTGTGGCGATTCAAAACAGATTCGCTTCACTACAGACACAAGCCCCTGACTACGGAGCAGGGAAGGCCGGCGGCGGCGCCGACCACCAGACGGAGTGTGTACACAACACTCGCCCGACAATATGACCCGCTAGGATGTATTCTACCGTACACCACCAGGGCAAAAATGATTGTACGAGCATTGTGGGACAAGGACCAGGGCTGGGACGACCCCATTCCCGCACACCTTGCATCCACCTGGAGAGAGTGGGAGATGGAGCTCCACTCACTCCCAGGCGTTAATATGCGCCGAAGCTACTTCCCACCCACGGTGAGGCCAGAGACATGTAAAATGGACTTACACGTCTTCAGTGACGCCTCAGAGGTCGCATACGGATCAGTAGCCTACTTGCGGGCCCAAGACCAGGGGGGAGAGATCTACACAGCATTTGTCCTCGCCCGCTCGAGAATAGCCCCACGCAAGCAACAATCTATCCCACGTCTAGAGCTCTGCGCAGCCCTAGCCGGAGCGCACCTAGCCACGCTCATCCAACGTGAGCTCACCATACCGGTGTCTAGAACAATCCTGTGGTCAGATTCCACGACGGTACTCGCCTGGATCAAATCGGACTCATGCAAGTACAAAGTCTTCGTGGGAGTCAGAGTCACCGAGATTCAAGACTTAACCGAAGAGTTAACCGGAGAAACAGAGTGGCGCTACGTTGATACAAAACAAGCCCGTCCCATCCGACAGCAGATTAATTCACCTGGCCCCCGAGAGCGACGCTCATACCCTCATCAGAGTGGGTGGTCGCCTACGCAGAGCCCCCAATCTACCGGATGACATTAAATACCCGATCGTATTGAACAGCCGACACAAGGTCACAGAGCTGATTATAAAGAAATACGATGAGGATGTACATCACGCAGGAGCAGAAAGAGTCTTCGCGGAAATCAGACGTCGTTACTGGATCCTACAAGGAAGAGAGGCGGTACGACGCTTCCAGCGAACATGTCTAGACTGCCGCAAGTGGCGCACGCAGCCCAGCATACCAAGGATGGCTGACCTTCCTCCATGTCGCCTCCGAATCGGTGACAAGCCATTCCACTCAACGGGTATGGACTGCTTTGGCCCGCTGCACATAAAGAAAGGAAGAGGAACCGAGAAGCGGTGGGGTATTGTATTCAAATGCATGACCACCAGAGCGATACACATCGAGCTTCTCCCGACCATGAGCACAGACTCATTCCTTATGGCCTTCCGTAGATTCACATCACGGAAAGGAAGACCGTCTACCCTATTGTCCGATCATGGGACAAACTTCAAAGGCGGCGAAAGAGAGCTGAGAGAGAGCTTCCAAGCTATGGGCCCAGAACTTAAGACCCACCTCGCTCCAGCACAGGTTGATTTCCAATTCAACCCCCCAAACGCACCCCACTTCGGTGGCACTTGGGAACGAGAAGTGCGCTCCATAAAGACAGCCCTGTACGCAGTACTTGGGGCCCAGACTGTGGCGGAAGAAGTCCTAATGACAGTCCTCACGGAGATTGAGGGAGTACTTAACTCGAAGCCCCTCGGATATGTCTCCAGTGATGTGGCGGATATCGACCCAGTTACCCCCAACACACTCCTGATGGGGCGGCTAGATCCTGCATTACCACAGACAATGTACCGGCCTGAAGAAGCGAACGGCCGACGAATGTGGAGGTACAGCCAAGTATTAGCCGACAAGTTTTGGAACAGTTTCCTACTGCACTACCTACCGTCTCTACAGACCCGCCAGAAGTGGGTAAAAGAGAGAGACAATTTGACAGAAGGAACAGTCGTCATGATTATTGATCAATCACTGCCCAGAGCTATGTGGCCGGCCGGCCGCGTAAGCAAAGTGATCACCGGTGCCGACGGCAAGGTCCGAGCAGCTGAAGTGCTCGTCCAGGGTCGCACTTACACCCGTCCCGTGGCAAGGCTCATTGAACTGCCTCGACTCCCAGACACAATCGATGATGACCATGACCCTACAACCCTATGACTTTGTGAAGTTGACTGACCCCTACAGCAAACCCTTATGTGTAAATAGACAACGCGATTAATCTGTCTCTGTTTAACTGATTAGGTCTGGGACCTATTCAGGGGGTGGCTGTTGTGAAGGGCCAGATTAAACCGAATATATATATTTATTTATATATATATATTTAATTGTATTTGTATATTCTCTAATATTCCCTGATATCCCTTGTATATTCCTTGTACAATATGCATTGAATATCCATTCTAGCCTACTGAACATCCCATAATAGTCTCCATTCTACTATTGGTCGAGACCTTGGTGCCAGGCTGCCATACCCCTCAGACCCAGTTCAAACGTACCGCTCGACATGTACGAACAAGTCCTAGTTCCGCGTAGGAATTTGGCTACCGCACCACTAATGGGACTATTTGTTCATAGTGCGTATATATACTGTGCTACTAAAGTAGGACTTTCTTTTCAGTCCAGTTTCTTACCCTCCAATAGAGTCACAGACGTAAAGCCTCCCCGCGACGCCACGTGTGGGAGTAAGGCCAAGTTCGCCTACCATCGGTATTGAGACATTGTGTATATTAATATTTGAATAGTCATATTTGGCACTATATCGTCGAGTTGGACGTAGTCTATTAAGCTAATAATAGTCTGTTAATATATAGTGCTTCGTGCGGTGAGAATACTACCGTAGTCAGTACCCCATCGTTTCGGGCAGAGAACTGGCTGCTTACCCAGGGTGGTTGACCGTATGTGAAGCTGCACCCGAGGAGCCCCAGAGCCGACGAGCGAGTGGACCTGTATACCGGATTATTCTACCGACGACAGCCCGCCTTCCCAGGCACGGATTATGCTTTGGATACTTTGATTATTCCATGGATAAAGACCCCCGACACTGCCGTGTGTTGGAACCCCCCCCCCTGGAGAGGACGCAAGGTGAGGAGACGCTCTGCAAGACGAGGTCGCTTCACGTCTCTCCCCCGTGGACCGGAGAGAGCCGGCCCACAAAGAGTCCACCTGCTTTCATCTGTGGTCCAAGGATCGCCGGCGCATTGAACGGCACTACAGTGGGTTCACCTGGGATACCCTTGGCCGGACGAGGCAGCCGGATTCTACCCCCCCCCCCCCCTCCTACTCCTGTCGGCTTACAAGCGACCGGATTAACCCCCTCTAGTGTATCTAGTATATAATCATTAAAGTATCATTGCTGTTATTCCTTAACTATTCCAGGTCGTATATTTACCACCTGCGCCTTCAGATATTGGACATTCTCTATTGATATACCGACGAATACTCCTTGCCATAAAAGTGCATACTATTTCAATTCATAAATGTAATTAAGTGATTAAGTGCTTATTCTACACACCATCGCTGTGTAGAAATAAAGACCTGTTTCTAATTCGTACATTTGTGTTGGATCCGTTTCATCTACGTGAGAGTGTTCATGATAATATATTTATGCCGTGTACTGGGTGGCCGAATATTAAGTACAAAGGTAGTGGTAGTAAGTATCATATCTAGTAATACAGTCAGGGAATTGTACCCCTCAGTTACAAAATAATTAAACCTTTTCTATTTTTGTGGCCACATTATAGACAAAGGCAACATAAAGTATGCATATGCTCAACCAGCACTAGACTTTCTTATCAAAAAGGAAAAGTCACTCTGTTATTTAAAATAAATAAATCATGTGTACTAAATATATATACACTTTTTAATTGCATGAAACATTATGAAGTATTCTCTTATGCCGCTTTTCACTGCATGGTACCTAATCGACTTGACTCGCTTTTGTTTTTGAGTGTCTTGGTAGCCGTATTTGAAGTGAAGTTGTTCTGCCTCGGCTGCTATGTCGGAGTACTTCAGTCGTTTACGTTCATATGCTTCACCAACTGCAGCCTCCCATGGTACAGTTAGTTCCACAATGAACACCGACTTCTGAGAGGTTGACCACAAGACCAGGTCCGGCCTGAGGTTGGTTGTAATTATCTCAGACGGAAAGATTAGTTTCTGGTCTAAGTCAACCTGCATTCTCCAGTCCCGGGCGCCTGTACGTTAATGCCAAGCAAGCAGTGCAAAAATGCTTCCGCATTCGTCACCGCACGCTAGTGCGGTAAAGCGCCCTTCTTTTCAGACAAATGCTACCGTGCGTGCACCGGCGGCGGCGTGCTCGCTCAGGTGCGTGCGTGCGCCGGCGTGCTCGCGCGAGGTGCCCGCGCATGCGCATGAGATCCGACACGAGCGGAGCTCAATATATATAAGTCACCGCCCCTTATTCAGTATCTAGCAATAGCTCAATTGGCAAGGACACATGGCTGTGGATCCTATGGCTTGTTTGCTGGCGAGTTCGAATCCCATCGAAAATATTTTTTAACGTGATTTTTTTTTAACGTGTATTCTTTCGCCGGTTAAGGTTAGGCATGGTTAAGGTTAAGGTTAAGGTTAGGCATTGTTTCGGAGTTGGTTAAGGTTAGAACGGTTAAGTTTAGGCGCTGTTAAGGAGCTGGTTAAGGTTAGAGTTTGTCAAAGAGAATGGCAATATAATTTCTATGGTTAAGGTTAGGCATGGTTAAGGTTAAGGTTAAGGTTAGGCATTGTTTCGGAGTTGGTTAAGGTTAGAACGGTTAAGTTTAGGCGTTGTTAAGGAGCTGGTTAAGGTTAGAGTTTGTCAAAGAGAATGGCAATAGACAGCCTATTTCCGCGCGACCTGGGCGCTGGGCGGCGGAAAATGAAAGGCGCATTACTGCATGCCACTACGGTAAATTTTTGCACTGCTTGCTTGGCATAAAGCTACACGCGTCCCGGGCCGTGTCTGTCTAGGAGGGTTGCTTCTACTCTTGCAGATGGCTTTGCTGGGAGCTGTCCTGCTCTTACAAAGGAGGTGGTGTTTGAGTGTCTAGGCATTGGGGGAGGGAGGGCATTATTGGTAGTTCTCCTTCCTTCCAGGGTGATCGCCATTTATCTTAGGACCTTGTTGTGTCTCCAGGTGTAGCGCCCTTGGGACAAACTGGTTTTGCAGCCGGTGAGGATGTGCCTCAGTGTTGCGGGGGTTTGGCAAAGCGCACAAGAAGTATCTTGTCCAAACCACTGGTTTAGGTTCTTGGGCGTGGGAAGAACATCATAGGTGGCTCTGATGATGAAGTTGATTTGGCTTCCTTCCAAGTAAATAGTCAACAGTAACACTGCGTTGGAAGGAGAAGCCCTGATGATATAATATAAACCAACAGCCAATAAATGTGAAGTTATCTTTGAACCTCTGTTGTCAAGCCTCATCAATATACCCCCCCCTTCCCCACTAATGGAACTGGTGTCGTGGAGTCACTTTGCTGTGAGCGTTTCCACGGTTAGCTTGCGGCTAATGCTAGTTAGCTTGTGGCTAACATAACGTTAGCCTAGCTTGCGGCTAACGTTATAACTGAACAATACACACATGCCCCGAACCGTGGAGGTCGTACCGAACGGTGTGCGGTTAGAATGCGTACCGTTCCACCCCTAGGGTTAAGTGATCATTATATGATACTAGGGCTGGGCGATATGGCTTAAATATGATATCACGGTATTTTCTGACCTTTCGGCGATACACGATACGCATCACGATGTTTTTCTTTTTTTCCCCAAACAATTCATTATGAGGCTTACCAAGACAGTATTTGAGTTTGCAAGCTAACATTAAAGACAAAATAAAATACCCATGCATTTAGCATTTTTATATTATATATTAGATTTAGATTATTGGATTATTAGATTATATATTGCATATATTTAGCAATGAGATATTATATGATTTAGATATGAAATATGATGAATTGAAAATGGGGGACCCTGATGTAAACAAGACGAAAGTCTTTCTCTGGTCTGCATCCTCCAGTCCACTGTTGACTGTTGTTGTATTGAGCTGTACTGTATAACAGACCGCAGAATGGGCACAACTGAGTCAGCACGGGCTGAGATATGAACGACTAACGCTTGCTATATCTAGGTCGACCTCGGTCGTTGCTATGTAAATACGCTGATGTTATTGAAAGTGTAACTATATAACGTTATTGCCACAAAACGAATGCCTTTGTTATCATAAGTAGTAACTTTTGATGCAGTAGTGTGTGTGTGGGGCGGCGCTGTTCAAAAGTGTCAACGTGTGGACCAGATTGACGCGACACAAGCCTCTTGGTCAAAACATCACGATATCCATGATACGTTTAAAAAGTGTATCGTTAATGAACTGTACCCGATATTTATATAATATCGTCATATCGCCCAGCCCTATATGATACTCTGTACTCCCAAAAAGCTAAAACAAAAGGCTGACTGTCACAAAACAGTCACATCTAGGGACCTCAAAACCTACTCTAGTGAGGCCTTTAACTCATTAATTGCCAAGAACGAGTTAACTCGTTATTGCCCGCCAATTGAATAATGCCAATAACGAGTTTACTCGTTTTTATGATCATTATTTATTTTATTCGATATATATATTCACAATTCATGGCTGCAGCCTCTGCAGACCCTGGTGAATGTGTCTGAGCTGGCAGACGGTCAACACCGCCCTCTACTCCCTTGCGGAGCTATTGCACTCCATTGGAAACAGTCTGGTGTGTTTTCTGAGCCGATCTGAGCCGTGGGGGCGGGGTTTAAATACTCAGGCGAGGTAGGCGCCTACAACGCTGGCATGGAACACTAACCCCGCCCGCCCGTTCATGTGTAACACTCGGTAATGTCGGGGACAGGATCGCTGTGGATAACTGGAATGGCGATCAGATAATTGCATTATTTTTTTGCATTACACCAGAGACAAGGTAAGAACACTATATATAAAATCTTGCGTTGATCTGATATTTCTTTCTCCCACGATCAAAGCTATCTGTGTGGACCGTGTTGTGCTGTGTACCGTTGGCTGCGGTGGGGGCGAGCGCCCCGCTACGAGGGCAATTTCATGTATGCACGAGGAGACATAATAATGATAATCTAGCGTTGATTTCAGGATGATTAGATAATCAGCCGAAAAATTACAACGTGATAACTGGATTACACTAAAATGCCTTTTTCTTGTCTTTTCCTGGAATTACTCAGAATCACTCAAACTATACTCATATTCAAAACGGTATAAAACAGAAATGTACTGATGAAAAAACAATCTGTTTTTTGCATGTTGACCAGAAGCAACTCACTGACAGTCGATGGCATTATTAGATCCATAGCTATAATATAAAATATAGTTTTAGGACTCGCAAGTTTGGCATTCTAAAACTATATCCATTGAATAACGCACAGGCGCTGAAGGCCATCAGCACCCCCTGCTGCTGTCGTCCAATGTGTTAACCAAGAACTGGAGAGACTGGTCAGATGAGCTCAGTGGTACACTAGTTGAAGAAACATGAATGAATGAATGAATGAATGAAAACTTTATTAACAGATTGCAGAATGGGTACAGTACAGTACAGCTCAATACATACAATTGTTAAGGGGATGCAGACCAGAGAAAGACTTTCGTCTTGTTTACATCAGGGTCCCCCATTTTCAATTCATCGTAACATATATGACATACATGACATACAGATAGACAGTACTGCTACAGTACTGCTACATCTATACATTTATGACATACCAGATTTGCAAATACAGTACTGTTTATGATACGAAAAAAGTCCAGAAAAAAAAGTATATACATTTGACATAGAAACTGTACATTGGAGGAGGTTGGGTAGGTGGGGGTGGTGGGGGGGACTGTACATTGGAGGTGGTTGGGTGGGGGGGTTGGGTAGGAGTGGGGGGGAGGTTGGGTAGGAGGGGTGGGTGGGGGACACTGTACCACTGGCTTGGATTCAAAATCTAATTCTCAACAACATGGCCCCCCTAAGAACCACCAGGGTTAAAAATCGTGCTGAGCCATGGATGCACTCAGACATACTGACCGCTATGAAAACCAGAGACAAAAAATGCTCTGAACTTCATAAAAGTCAGTCAAAGCTTGCCAAAAGCTCAAACAGTGATCTCCAAGCCCACATGGTTGAACTCAAACAACAAAGAAACAGACTAAGAAACGATGTAAACACCATGATCAAATCGGCAAAGAATTATTCATCAATGACAAAACTGAGGAAAACAAATAAAAAAACTGTGAACTTTGGAAATTACTCAACAACCAACTAGGCTGCAGTAAAAAACTAAAAACCAGATTTTCAAACATCAACATAAAGACAGAAAACACCCTCATCACGGACAAGCTGGAGGTGGCCAATTACTTAAACATTTTCTTTACAAACATAGCCACAACACTGGTTAATAAACTACCCTCCCAGAACACATCCTAGCCTTCTACAAAGACCTAGGGGTCCGCAAAGACGACTTCAAACTCAAAATGGTAACAACAGATGAGGTGCTCAAAAAACTGAGCGCCCTTCAACCTAACAAGGCCACTGGCCATGACAATATCCCCTCCAAATTCCTCAGAGACTCAGCAGCCGCCATCACCCCAGTCATCGCCCACATAATAAACCTCTCCATAAAACAGGGATACGTCCCCAAAGACTTCAAAATTGCAAGAGTGACCCCCCTGCACAAAAAAGGCAGCAAATTAGACCCAGGCAACTACCACCCTGTTTCTATTCCTACCTCCATCTCGAAAGTCATGGAAAGAATAGGTCAGACTACTGGTCAAACAAATTGGTCAGACTACTGCTTGACCTTACTCCTAAAACCCACCTCACCCCTGCCCATTTTGACATCCTAGGATGGCTTAGAGTAGACGAGAATACAGCAACTTGCAATGGGCCTGGTCTACAAGATACACCACACCACTAAGATACCCATGTACATGTCAAAATACTTCCCAAAGGTCAGTGAATTCCACGTCCACAACACCAGAGGGAGTTCCACAAATCATGTGGAACGCCCTACCCACAGCCGTAAAATAATGTGAAACTGGCCCTGGTAAATGTCCAACCCCACCCCCCACCCAGCCAACCACCTCCTAGTGTACAGTTTCTTCCCCCTCGAATGTATATATTTTCTTTTAGGATCTCTGTTAAACAGTACTGTATATTTGTATGTCGTGTATGTCATAAATGTCATGATATATATCTGTATATCTGTATGTTGTGTATGTCATAAATGTCATGATTAATTGAAAATGGGGGACCCTGATGTAAACAAGATGAAAGTCTTTCTCTGGTCTGCATCCCCTTAACAATTGTGTGTATTGAGCCGTACTGTATTGTACCCATTCTGCAACCTGTTAATACAATTTTCAATCAATCAATCAATCAATCAATCAATCAATCAGCCAGCGTAGGGAGGCCAAAATAGGTGTGATATGAGACCTCTTATTATTTCTGGTAATAGTCCAAACGAGTGGAAATAAAAGCGTGGATTACCATCTCCAGCTCTGCCTGGGATACGACAGATATTAATTTAGCAATGTTCCTCAGTTGGAAGAAGCAGGAATGGGTGAGTTGACTAACATGATATTTAAAAGATAAAGTTTGGTAAAAAATAACACCTAAATTCGTTAGCTTATGCTGAGTACAGTGCTTGATGATGGGGATTAGGTTATCAGGGGCAACTATCAGGGTTTCAGTTTTTTCAGCATTCAACTGAAGAAAGTTGTTAGACATCCATTATTTTATGGCCCCCAGGCAATCATTTAAAATAGAGAGTTTGTTACACTCTTCAGGTTTAAAAGAGTAATACAGTTGAATATCATCAGCATAAAAATGATAAAAGATGCCTTTAAAACGGCTGATAATCTGACCAAGAGGTAGCATATATAATGAAAACAACATTGGTCCAAGGACAGAGCCCTGAGGGACGCCACATGACAGAGGGGCGGCAGTGTCTGACATGAACTGGCGCACAGAAACAGAAAAACTGTGATCAGACAAATACGATGTGAACCAATCTAGTGCAGATCCAGTAATACCCATATTCTTACACAAAAGTATACGATGATCAACTGTATCAAATACGGCAGAAAGGTCCAACAACACCAGCAAATAGCATTTTCCGTGATCTGCAGCCATCCCAATGTCCATTTGTGACCTTGAGAAGAGCTGTTTCAGTTGAGTGCAATCTACGAAAACCTGATTGAAAATTGTCGTATAAATTGTGAGCTTATAGTATATCTGTGAGCTGTTTGGCAACAACCTTTTCTAGGAGTTTCGATAGTAAAGACATCTTAGAGATAGGCCTATAGCTATTGAGGAGGGAGATGTCTAAATTGGGTTTTTTAAGCAGAGGCTGAACTACAGCATGCTTAAAATGATAGGGGACACATCCAGAAGACAGAGAAAAATGCAATACACAATAGACGGACCAATTGTATTACAAACTTTTAAAAGCAAAGACGATGGGAGAACGTCGAGGGGGCTAGATGACGGCTTAATTTTCGACAACAGTTTAGAGATGTCAGCTAAGGAGACAAGAGAAAAGGAGTCCAACATTGAGGGGCATGGATGTATATTTATGGGAAGGCTGGATGAGGGGGAGATGCTTGCCCTGATATCACGGACTTTATCCACAAAATAATTTAGAAAGGTATTACAGTCAATGTTAGAGAACACAGGTATAGTTTGAGAGGTGGGAGAAACAATAGTGTGTATAGTCTCAAATAAAACTCTAGAATTTCCCTTATTAGGCTAAATCTAATTGGCAAAAATGCAGTTCTAGCATCTTTCAACTCTTTGTTAAAACTGTTTAAAAGCTCTTTAAGATGTAGCCAGTGGACCTCGACCCTGGTGGTTTTCCATAGACGTTCAGTCTTCCTACATTTACGTTTAAAACTACGAATTGGCTCATTAATCCAAGGAGAAGGTTTGTAGATATTCGTCAAGTTTTAAAAGGAGCCACACTATCAAGTACAGAGGAGCACTGTTCATTAAATAACTGGACAGCGGTCTCGACATTGTTCAAGTTCAAGTTTCAAGTTTTTTTATTAGTTGTCATACAGAAGTACAGAATACTTTTATACAAAATGCTTCTTTCTGTTACGCTCCAGAGACTGTGCTAGACAAAAAAGATAAGTATAAAATAAAATAAGTATAGCAGTATAAAATAGAAGTCACGTACGTAGACACAAGTGTTCAATATGTACATATGTACAATGTTCAATGCAAAGTAGAAGTAACTGAGTTACCATACAATATACTATACAATATACTATATAGTGCAAAGCAGAAATGGGATGCGGTACAATTTAGGTACAATTTACAGTAAGGTGTACTGAGGTATGGGTTGTAGTGCAAATTCTTTGCCAATAAATATAAAGTGTGTTTAGGTGTTCTAAAGTGTGTAAGTGGGTGCTGCATTGAGTTGTTTGTTTAAAGTGAGTGTGTGCGTGTGGATGTGTGTGCTGTGAGTGCATCTGATGGTTGTTGTATAGTGTTATTGTTCGTTGAGCAACCTGATGGCCTGGGGGTAGAAGCTTCTTCTGAGTCTTTCTGTGCTTGCCATGAGACTCCGGTATCGCTTGCCTGACTGCTTATAGCTTATCCGCAACAGTAAGTTACTTCCGGGGTAGGCCTGATTGGCCCCGACAGGCACGTGACGCGCAACTTTCTCTGCCGCGGAGCGGCAGAGCGGAGCTCATTATATGCCAGTAACCGCCCCCTAATTCAGTATCCAGAAATAGCTCAATTGGCAAGACTGCATGCCTGTGGATCCTACGGCTCGTTGCTGGCGAGTTCGATTCCCTTCAATTTATTATTTTTTTTTTTTTTTTAACGTGCATTCGCATTCTTTCGCCGTTTCATTTCGCCGGTTAAGTTTAGGCATTGTTTCGGAGTTGGTTAAGGTTAGGCATTGTTTCGGAGTTGCTTAAGGTTAGAAGGGTTAAGTTTAGGCGCTGTTAAGGAGCTGGTTAAGGTTAGAGTTTGACTTAGAGAATGGCAATCTTTTTTAACGTGCATTCATTTCGCCGGTTAAGTTTAGGCATTGTTTCGGAGTTGGTTAAGGTTAGGCATTGTTTCGGAGTTGCTTAAGGTTAGAAGGGTTAAGTTTAGGCGCTGTTAAGGAGCTGGTTATGGTTAGAGTTTGTGTTAGAGAATGGCAATAGACAGCCTATTTCCGCGCGACAGCTCTCAGCAGCCTCGTTGCGCGTCCTGAGTTTGCCGCGTCACGTGCCTGTCGGGGCCAATCAGGCCTACCCCGGAAGTAACTTACTGTTGCGGAACAGTTACAGGCTGCCAGACCGCGTGTAGCTTTATGCCAAGCAAGCAGTGCAAAAACTTACCGTAGTGGCATGCAGTAATGCGCCTTTCATTTTCCGCCGCCCAGCGCCCAGGTCGCGCGGAAATAGGCTGTCTATTGCCATTCTCTTTGACAAACTCTAACCTTAACCAGCTCCTTAACAACGCCTAAACTTAACCGTTCTAACCTTAACCAACTCCGAAACAATGCCTAACCTTAACCATAGAAATTATATTGCCATTCTCTTTGACAAACTCTAACCTTAACCAGCTCCTTAACAACGCCTAAACTTAACCGTTCTAACCTTAACCAACTCCGAAACAATGCCTAACCTTAACCATAGAAATTATATTGCCATTCTCTTTGACAAACTCTAACCTTAACCAGCTCCTTAACAGCGCCTAAACTTAACCGTTCTAACCTTAACCAACTCCGAAACAATGCCTAACCTTAACCGGCGAAAGAATACACGTTAAAAAAAAATCACGTTAAAAAATATTTTCGATGGGATTTGAACTCGCCAGCAAACAAGCCATAGGATCCACAGCCATGTGTCCTTGCCAATTGAGCTAGTGCCAGATAGTGAATAAGAGGCGGTGACTTATATATATTGAGCTCCAACCAAGGCGGGATCTCATGCGCATGCGCGGGCACCTCGCGCGAGCACGCCGGCGCACGCACGCACCTGAGCGAGCACGCCGCCGCCGGTGCACGCACGGTAGCATTTGTCTGAAAAGAAGGGCGCTTTACCGCACTAGCGTGCGGTGACGAATGCGGAAGCATTTTTGCACTGCTTGCTTGGCATTAACGTACAGACTGCCAGACCGCAGCAGTTCAAAGAGGCAGTTGTTTGGGTGGCTGGAGTCTTTGATAATTCTCTTAGCCTTACCCATGCACCGCTTGTTGTAAATGTTCTGGAGAGTGGGAAGCCCCCCTCCAATTGTGCGTTCGGCTGAACGGGCCACTCTCTGTAGTCTGCTACTGTCTTGTGCGGTGCTATTCCCAAACCAGGAGGTGATATTGCCAGTCAGGATGCTCTCTATTGTACATGAGTAGAAGTTCTTAAGGATCTTCTGACTGACTTGGAACTTGCTTAGGCGCCTGAGGAAGTAGAGGCGTTGCCGTGCCTTCCTCACAACACTGTCAATGTGTGTGGTCCATGTCAAGTCCTCGGATATGTGGACTCCGAGGTACTTAAAACTGTTCACTCTCTCAACCGGTGCCCCGTCGATGCTGAGGGGGCTGTAGTCCCTGACCCCCGACCTCCTAAAGTCCACAATCATCTCCTTTGTTTTGCTGACGTTCAGGGAGAGGCTGTTCTCTTGACACCATCCCGCTAGGACCTTGACCTCTTCCAGGTAGGCCCTCTCGTCGTTTGCAGAGATCAGGCCCACCACTACTGTGTCGTCAGCTAATTTGATGATTGTGTTGTTGTTCCGCTGTGCCACACAGTCATGTGTGTACAGGGAGTAGAGGAGGGGACTCAGAACACAGCCCTGGGGGGCCCCTATGTTGAGGGTGATGGATGAGGAGGTGCAGTTGCCTGCTCTCACCACCTGGGGTCTGCCCGTCAGGAAGTCCAAGACCCACTGGCAGAGGTCATAGTTCAAGCCCAGGTCCCTGAGCTTGGCTATGAGTTTGGAGGGGACTATGGTATTGAATGCTGCTATAGTCGATGACAGCATTCTCACATAGTTCCCCTGCCTCTTGTCCAGGTGTGATGCTGCTGTGTGCAGCACATGGGCTATGGCGTCCTCCATGGATCTGTTCGGGCGGTATGCAAATTGCAGGGGGTCCAGGTTGATGGGGAGGGAGGAGCAGATGTAGCCCTTTACTAGCTTCTCAAAGCACTTCATGGCTATAGAGGTGAGAGCTACAGGGCGGTAGTCGTTGAGGCAAGCAGGCTTGGATTTTTTGGGTACAGGGATGATAGGGACTTCTTCAGACAGGTGGGGATGACAGCCTGTTCCAAGGACAGGTTAAATATGTCAGTGAATACCGGGGCCAGTTAGTCGGCACAGACTTTTAGGACGCGGCCGGGGATACCGTCCGGTCCTGCTGCCTTCCTGATATTCACTTTCTTAAAGGTCCTCCTCACCTCATGTTCTGTTACCCTGAACATTGTTACAGTTTAACAGTATGTCAGGGTTAAATAGAGCGGAGAAGTTGTCAGCTGTGCTCTCATTAATAATGCGCCTATGAGCCATTTGGGGCAGCAGATCCGGATTAAAAGAGACATCAAATAGAACACACTTATGATCACTGACAATAAAATCTTCTAGACGAACATTTCCAATATTGAGCCCATGAGAAAAAACTAGGTCTAGAGTATGACCCGCGCTATGTGTGTGACCAGAGACATGTTGTATGAAATTAAAAGACTCAGAAATGTCAATAAGATCATAAGCCGCTTTAGAGGTAGGATCATCAATGTGGAGAATAAAATCACCTATTATTAAAACGTTGTCTAATTTAATTACTAAATTACAAAAAAAAATCAGTAAAATCAGACATAAATGGGCCAGGTGGGCCAGGAGGACGGTGAATTAAAATACAATAAAACGCTTTCAACCGGGCGATTTTTGTCATTTGGAGTTCAAATGAGGGGAACGTGTCACTGTTAATTAATCAACAACCAAAACGATCTCTTGAGATCACTGCAAGTCCTCCACCACGACCTGACAGTCTTGGAGAGCTAATAAAACTGCAATCAGCAGGGCATAGTTCATTAATGGATATATTCCAGATGTTTCTGCCACATTTTGGTAATAAAAAGAAGGTCCATATTCTCACTGATAAATAAATAATTACGGTGAGACAGCACCCCCTAATAGGGAAAAAAAAATACTTGAATAGATATCACTATGAAACTGTCCCAGTTTGTTATGTACATATAAACTAAGAAAAAATATATTACAAGTTTTCTGAATTTTATGTTTATATATGCAAATGAGGCACTCCCCCCATTAAATATGCACATATTTGCATGTATCGCCAAGACTCGCATCACCAAAATGGATAATGCCAGATTCAAAAACGTGGTTTCATTTTGTTGATACATTCAAAACTAAACTTTGTATAGAAATACTTTGCGGCTATGTCCTCTTCTTATCAGCCCATACATCAGGAAATACTGTCTACTGTCATAAAAAAAACTATTTTCGCCTAGTTTTGGTATAAAATGTACTATAAACCCGGCTATGAATGATATATATCAACAAACCTTTCTATAGAAAGAAGCATAATATGGATGGGAAGAAATGTGGAAAGTTTGGTGTGTGTAGGTACTAGGGAAAATGGAGTTCCAACTCTTTATGTGTAAGTAAAATGCATAAAAACGAGTTTTTCAGAAAACGACCTCAAAGTTTTGTATTGTAAAATGCCATACATTCTTATTTGAAACAGTTATTTACAAACACAACACCCAATCAAACCATTAGTAATAGACAACCTAAACACATGCCTGATAACTGAATAATAATAATAATAATAATAATAATAATAATAATAATAATAATAATAATAATAATAATAATAATAATAATAATAATAATAATAATAATAATAATAATAATAATAATAATAATAATAATAATAATAATGATGTTATTGAACTGAACAGAACTACACACAGGCAACAGTGTAGTAACAGAGTATGTGTAGTACCCTCTAATAGGCAATTTCTTTTAAATAGATATCACTATGATACTTTCCCAGTTTGTTATGTACATATAAACTAAGAAAAATAAATTGCAAGTTTTCAGAATTGTATGTTTATATATGCAAATGAGGCACTTCTCCATTAAATATGTGCACATTATGGATGCAATCAGGCAAAATAAAGTCAAATAAACAACTAAATGTGTGTTATTGACATTTTATTGTCACTAGTTTCATAGAAGACATGTATAGAAAGCAAAATATAACAATCTCAATATCGTCAAAAAAAAAGAAGCAAAAAGGCAATTTTGGGGGGTGCTGTCTCGCCATAAGTAGCAAAGACTTGTTTGCAATGGAGCGGGCATTGAGCAGAGCCATCCTGTAACTGGAGAGGACTCATCATCAGCAGCGACAGTGGTACTGTACGACACGTGACAGCGGACCTGCCACCAGACTCCCGTGGACTGCGTGACATGTGATTCACAATGACTGGGATGGGGAAGGAGGAAGAGCTGTCGAGAAAGTTTGCAATAAAAGTAATATCATGGTCCGATGGGAGGGCTGGGACGATTAAGTTGAGAGGGCTATGGGAGATGTCTGCAGGGGGATGCGGATTCTGCACACCCAGAACGTGGGGAGTCATAACGTCATTCTGCAAGAGTTGATATGTGGCATATGAAGTTGTTCGCCATGACTGTAATTCCCTTATGATTGGGATGAAGTCTATCGTATTTTATTTTTTCCTCTCTTTCTCAGATTTTTTCTCTTTTTCTCCCCATCCCAATTTAGTCGTTATGCCAATTCCCCCCCCCCCTCCCCTACCTGGTCGTTGTGCGCATGTTCTCCTACTGGTCGGTACAAGGGAACCCTGAAGTCTACCACATGCTGCCTCCGACACATGCAGAGACAGCCAGTGGCTCTCTTTTCACCTGGCAGCGAGGACTCTCATTGGTGAAGTGTAACGCGTGGGAGGTCACGCTGCCTTCACCACTTCCTGCCTTTCGCTGAGCAGGCGCCCAGACCTGACCTGTAGGCGTCGCTGTCCACAACGCCAGATTACCACCCACGACATCCCTCCCGCTAACTCAGCCAAACGAGTTAGTATGACGATCGGCCCAAGCCGCAGGCAATGCTGACTCTTGCATTGGTGACGAGCGCAATCTCCGCTACGCCACTTGAAGTCTATCGTATTTATAAAAATAATTCTCAGTCCAGAAAGAATCAAAGTGGCTGATGTAGCCATGTCCACAAGCTGAGCAGAAATTTTGCAGCCATCTATCAGCACCATACAGATGGCTAAAGGCCTAAGAGCGCCCTCAGAGGGTGGGAATTAGACCCCAAAAAAAAGCTAATTTTGCCAAGTTTTTCAAACGTTGCTACTAGGGCTTCATAGTCGGCGGTGAGTTTGATGTACCCATATGTCTCGCGATGGTCTGTTGATTTGTCTGCACCTGATGTAATTTACTCCCACATGCACAATGACTGTATGTGCAGACGGATAGCGCTCCAAGTTGGGATATGTTTAATTAAATCAAGGACTTTGGCATGAAATGCCCTTGGGAATCGGGACATTTCTAACTATAGAATCACCCACAAGGATATATTGGGGAGAAAAGAGAGAGGGCTTGTTATCATTTGCCGCAGCGGTAGCAGGAGGAGGTGGATGTCTAGCATCAGCTAAACTAGCTGTAGCAGCGTTAGCAACAGGTGAGAGATCAGGGAAGACTGTGGGGACCGGTCGGGGAAAGTTTTCGGGGACGTTTACCGGAGGGAGAGAGAGAAGTAGACTGTGACCTGGAAACGTTGCTGCAGGCAGAAGTGCGTTTTCTACGCGAGGTAGCACCGGCGCTCTTCACAGTCTTGGACCAGGCAGCTAATCCAGCGGCGCTACGCGGCCGAATTGGAGAAATCGCGGGGCAATGAGACGGTGGCGCATCACTGCAGAGTGACACGTTGACGAGATGGAGAGGTTCCTCATCACTCAGGGGATCAGGAGACAGCGGCAAGGTCAGCCTCCTTTTCTTTGGCCCCAATCCATTGGTCACCACGGGGCCCAGGGGGATGGGGTGCAGGGCTTGCCACTAGCGGCTAGCGTTAGCCAACGGAGCAACGAAGCTGGCCCGATCTGAGGAAGCTGCTCCTGGGATATCACCAGGAGCACCAGAAGAGGGTAATCCTGAGGCGTCGGAGCATTCTGACAGCGGAGAATAACGG
>NC_140173.1:143312020-143319340 GCF_963971535.1 Notolepis coatsorum
GGGATGGGAGAAAAATAGAAAAAGAGGAGAAAAAAGTGGAGAAAAAAAAATAAGTGCAGATGAAGGTAACGTTATATTATACGTTACAATAAATATGGGCAATAAACACTTAGAATCTGAATATATACTATGAGTAAGTAAAGTATACAGTGTATACACAGGTGCAGTATACATAAGGTACCCTAACTGGCATGATATCTTATTATATTTGTAGGCCGAGACATCTCTGCAACACATCGATATTTTACTTAGAATGGTATTTTGACACACATTTAGCTTTGAACAAATATTGCACCTCCTGCAAAGTGCATAATATTAACACTCTGCCATATTGCGACTTCGATAACATTTTGATGACTTGATCAGCCAACTATACTCCAGAGTGTCCAGTCTGCCCTCCCTGTGAAGGAGCCGTCGTCATCGCCTCAGTCTGGTGACGTTACCTTTCCAGCACACAACAGCAACGACGAGTCAACTGACCACAGCAGACCGGCGGAACACACAGAGTAGCCTGTTGCGTAGTATGTTGAACGACCCGAGCGTCCTCAGGTCTGCTCTGTCCTCAGGTCTGCTCTGTCTTCAGCCCTGCTCTGTCTTCAGGTCTGCTCTGTCCTCAGGTCTGCTCTGTCCTCAGGTCTGCTCTGTCTTCAGCCCTGCTCTGTCTTCAGGTCTGCTCTGTCCTCAGGTCTGCTCTGTCCTCAGGTCTGCTGTGTCTTCAGGTCTGCTCTGTCTTCAGGTCTGCTCTGTCCTCAGGTCTGCTGTGTCCTCAGGTCTGCTCCGTCTTCAGGTCTGCTGTGTCTTCAGGTCTGCTCTGTCCTCAGGTCTGCTGTGTCCTCAGGTCTGCTCTGTCTTCAGGTCTGCTGTGTCTTCAGGTCTGCTCTGTCTTCAGGTCTGCTCTGTCTTCAGGTCTGCTCTGTCTTCAGGTCTGCTCTGTCTTCAGGTCTGCTCTGTCTTCAGGTCTGCTCTGTCTTCAGGTCTGCTCTGTCTTCAGGTCTGCTCTGTCCTCAGGTCTGCTCTGTCTTCAGGTCTGCTCTGTCTTCAGGTCTGCTCTGTCCTCAGGTCTGCTCTGTCTTCAGGTCTGCTCTGTCTTCAGGTCTGCTCTGTCTTCAGGCCTGCTCTGTCCCGTCCTCAGGCCTGCTCTGTCCCATCTCGTGTCGCCTGACTCCAGACACACACCTCCACGTTCTTCTCACCCGGGATGTTGACTGGGATTGATGGCTTCCCGTTTTGCCCCACCCGGAAGTCCACCAAGATGATCAAGAATTAAGATAATGATATTGATAACGACACAGTAATGATGTACACATGGACCATAGGCGTCTTTGTTAGTCCAAACTTTGGAACGTCATTGATGAAAACCATTACTAATGCCAAAGCTTCTTTCTTTCACCATAGGATCGAGGCCTCTGCCAAGAATCTTCGCAAACTGCATGCTACCATGTCCTCCCTCCTCACTCCCCCCCCCCCACCTCCTCCTCCCTCATCTTTTTCTGCCGAAGACTTTGCGATCTTCTTTGAGGAAAAAGTGGAGAACATCCGCAGCTCCTTCTCCCAACCCCCACCCATTCCAAACGCTGAATCGAGAACCTCATCCTTCACTCTGTCATCTTTCTCTCCCATTACAGAAGCCGAGACCCTGACACTGGTAACGTCGAACCGTCCGACTACATGCCAGCTGGACCAGCTACCCTCCCCACTCCTCCAGACCATAGCACCGGACATCCTCCCATTCCTAACTGCAACCATCAACTCCTCACTCAACTCGGGGGTGGTCCCCACCTCCCTAAAACAAGCCAGAGTCACGCCCCTCATAAAAAAACCAACCCTGAACCCCACCGTCATAGCCAACTATCGCCCTGTCTCTCTTCTCTCCTTCCTTTCTAAAACACTTGAACGTGCTGTATCCAACCAACTTACTGCTTATCTCTTACAGAATGACCTCCTAGACCCCAATCAGTCTGGCTTCCGGACTGGCCACTCCACAGAAACGGCCCTCATTGCGGTCACAGAGGCACTTCACTTAGCAAAAGCGAAAGGCCTCTCCTCTGTCCTGATTCTCCTAGATCTATCTGCAGCCTTCGACACAGTCAACCATCAGATCCTCCTCGCGGCCCTCGCAGGAATGGGAGTGGCTGGATCTGCGCTGACATGGCTGACATCATACCTCAATGACCGCTCCTACCAAGTGTCATGGAGAGGGACTCTGTCGGCCACCCGCCCCCTCCGGACGGGTGTCCCCCAGGGCTCGGTCCTAGGACCCCTTCTCTTCTCCCTCTACACTAAATCACTGGGTAACATTATCACATCTCATGGCTTCTCATATCATTGTTATGCCGATGATACTCAACTCTTCCTCTCCTTCCCTCCCTCAGATATCCACGTCTCTGAGCGGATCTCGGCCTGTCTGTCCGACATCTCCGCCTGGATGACGACCAACCACCTCAAACTGAACCTAAG
The DNA here is from genome assembly GCF_963971535.1 of Notolepis coatsorum. NCBI lineage: Eukaryota > Metazoa > Chordata > Actinopteri > Aulopiformes > Paralepididae > Notolepis > Notolepis coatsorum. The sequence continues at coordinate 143,314,478 of NC_140173.1, forward strand.
CAAAACAGAATTGCTCCACCTGCCGGCCAAATCCTCCCCCCTGACCGACCTCTCCATCACAGTCGAGAATGCAGCTGTGACCGCGTCGCCGACCGCCAAGAACCTTGGTGTTGTCCTCGACGACCAGTTGAACTTCTCTGCTCACATCGCAGCGACAACCAGAACCTGCAGATTCCTCCTGAGCAACGTCAGAAGGATACGCCCCTTCCTGACAAAAGAAGCCACCCAACTCCTCGTCCAATCAACAGTCATCTCCCGCCTCGACTACTGCAACGCACTGCTAGCTGGCCTCCCGGCCACTGCCACCAAGCCTCTTCAACTCATTCAAAATGCAGCGGCCCGCCTGATCTCAAACCTACCGAAGTCAGCCCATGTCACCCCACTTCTTAGGGACCTGCACTGGCTCCCCATTGCTGCACGTATCCGCTTCAAGGCCCTCGACCTAGCATACCGTGCGGCAAAGGGAACCGCTCCCGCCTACCTCCGGTCAATGGTCTCTAACTACACACCCTCAAGACCCCTACGCTCTGCGTCTTCTGGCCGCCTCAGATCTACTCCTATCCAAGCTCCCGGAGGGTCATCAAAGAGAAGCCGCCTATTCTCAGTCCTTGCCCCACAATGGTGGAATGAACTACCCATCCCAGTTAGGACAGCCGAATCCCGTCCAATCTTTCGCCGTCGACTAAAGACTCACTTCTTCAACCATTATCTGAAATGATAAAAAAAAAAAAAAAAAAAAAATCTAACCCCGACTAACCTTAATGTCATGCACTTGTCCTAATAAACTAACCTACACTGTAACACGCAACACTTTGATGAACATTGTTACTCAGCTGATAGAGTTATACCCTTCTTGCTGTCTTGTCGCACAGAACTTGTAAGTCGCTTTGGATAAAAGCGTCAGCTAAATGACTAAATGTAAATGTAAATGTAATGAAGAGTGAGAGGAAACTAAGTAAAAAGAATTTATAAAAAAAAAAAAAAGTCTGTTGATGAAATCACAATTGAGATCGATCTCATCTAACCCCCCCTCGCCAGGACCCACAGCACGTAAAAAGCAGCCAAGGATATTTTAGCCAACCATTTTGTTCATTCCGGAGCGGGGTGGAAATGAAAAGATTTTTATCATAGCTTTTCATTACCGCGTGCCAGCAGTCCGTGCCACCACCGACTGGGAGAGAAATGAATTCCCCCCCGATCCCGTCGAGCCCTGAGTCACCTCTTTTGTTCCTGATAAAGACATTCCGCGCTCTTTGTACCTTCTTTTTTTTTTTTTCCTTTTTTCTTTTCCGGGAGTTCTGGGGGGCTTTGTTACAAACCTACTACCAGCAGGTCACACAATGAGAAAGTATGTACTTAGATTTCACAGGCTTGGCTGGGAGATATATATTTGATCTCACCTAACATTTCCATGTAGCGTAGACTGACTTGCCGGGGCTATTGAAAAGAACTTGGCTGGGGAATTCTGGCCCGCCGTCGCTCCCTACTTAGCCACTCTACACTGGATCGTATGCCAACGACAAATTTCATTGACAGTGTTTTGTTTCACAAGTGTATCCATGCACTAGATACTTTTAGCGTTTGAACGGTATGGCACTTAAATATAAGGGGTCTGCACTAAGTGAATCTGTTTTAAATATAAGGCTCTTTGCACTCTGAGGTGAATCTGATGAGACCCACTATATGGGGTGGAGGTGTGTGTTAGTCATAAATCTTCGAGAACTATAACTTCACCCCATGTCTTTTTCATGACAAATCCTTCCATTATGTTCACGCCAAATTTACACCAAAAATTGGGAGGAATGAAATGTGAAAATGTACAAATATCTATATATTTAATATAGTTCCAAAACTCAGTTCGATAATTTCCTTTTACTTGATATATATGCGTGTCGGTAATAGTTAATACTGTAGTTAGCACTGTAGCTAATACTGTAATTAATACGGTAGCTAATACTGTAGTTAATAATGTAGTTAACACTGTAGCTAATACTGTAGATACTATTGTAGTATGTGTTTATGTATTTATCGTGGGGATTGGGAGGTGGGAGGGGAGCGTTTGGTGTATCATGTTGATGTCCCAGTGTGTAATTAACATGCTGTATCGCAAACAATCACCACCAACCATAGTTGTGTGGCATCAAAGTGTATTGCCACGAGCTAATACTGTAGTTAATACATACATAATAAACAGTATAGTTCATACTGTAAATCATTTCAGACACACTGTGTCCTGTTAGCTTTCATCGAGTAACACAGGACCAGATCATTAAATGAAGGAGGTAATTTGGCTTTATACTGTTATCACTGTTGATCTGTAGCCATATGTGCTTGAGTGTCTCTCACTCCTACTCAGAGCTCCTGGGTAGATAGTTCATGTGGCTTCTTCCACGTCTTCTGCTCTTTTAAAAGAGCTGATGTTGGGAGATTACTTGCTTGGTGATAATTTTTACCTTAAAGGGGAACTATTTTACTATTTCGTTCACTATTTGGGCACTTTTACACAATTCCTGTGAGTCTATGGAACACCTCTGTAATTTTCTTTTCAAAAAAATGCATTGTTTTGTATTTCTAATCAAGTCCTCAAAAACAGCATTTTTCTACCTCAAGATCTTAAGCCGTTTTGAGGCTGGTCTCCAACCACTGTGTGGCCTGGTGCCAACTGCCACACCAACTGCCACGTTATTATGCAGCTGAGAAATCTCTGTGACATCACAGATCAGCACATTTTCAGATGACTCAGTTCAGCGAGGGTGAATATTGTGAGAGGAGAATTGGAAGAATGCGCCAATATGAGAATTAGAGACATAGATCCTATTAATATAAGTCCACATAGCTATAGGAAACAATGCTAAACACTGAAAAAGGCCATTTATAAGATAGTTCCCCTTTAACAATAGGGAAGTAATCCAAAATGTGGCTGAACTCCCCAAAAAGTCCCTCTGATGTCACTGATGGACCGCTCGTGAGAATAACTAACGAGTAACGTGACCAACAAGTGGGCCGGCGGCTGCGATGGAGGAAACTGGTATCTATCTTCTCATCGGACTCTGGAGAAGATGGGTGAGGACATTTCCCATAATATTGGCGTGTTTCTTTAATAGTAGCCACATGCCACACTGACTTCTACCATCACTGAACATAGCCATGGTGAGATAAATGGGTTTTTAGTAGGGATGTCCGATATATATCGGCAGGTAAAATGTGATATCGGAAAATATCGGTATCGGTTTTCATTTAATTTAAAAAAAATTTACATTTCTATAACCTTTATTTACCCAGGCAAGCAAGTAAGAACAAATTCTGATTTTATTTATTGTCAAAAGTATGCATAATGTTGTGTTTAATTCCACAACAAGAGATATGTAATGTTAATTACCTGAAATTATTCAGTTTTTTGGGGGGGAAACCCTGCATATATCGGTATCGGTTGATATCGGGTTGATATCGGTATCGGAAATTAAGAGTTGGACAATATCGGTATATCGGTATCGGTAAAAAATCCAATATCGAGCATCCCTAGTTTTTAGTACTCAAATACAGTCAGAAGAACGTTTCCGTTGGATTCTGCTCTTATTCATGGTTCTCAAACAGGAATAACTCTTTGTACCATGAAGTGGTTTTGTTCAAAAAACGGGTGTCTTAAATATCTCACTGCAAGGCTCCAGGAAGGACCGAGTGAGTTGATGTTTCCATCTCGCTGCTGATGTTACCACCAGCAGTTCTTCCTTGTCCTCACGGTCATGAAACTGGCTCACAAGTGTTCTCTCTCTCTCTCGTCTCTCTCTCTCTCCTCTCTCCTCTCTCCCTCTCTCTCTCTCTCTCTCCCTCTCTCCCTCCCTCTCTCTCACAAGGCAGGGAACCACTCAAGAGGTTCAGTTCAAGGCAAAGCGTGAAAATCATCGAACTCTAACTGAGGTTACGGGGGGATTTTCACCCCGACAACAGCGGCCATGTAGTATAATTATTGTCTTAATTTTTTGAAAGTTTCTATATTCATTTCACGAGATATCCGGAACAAGCTGCTGCGGCCTTCTCGGCGGCAGGCCTGTTTATTTGTCACTGGTGGGAACGGGGGCCGGGCCTCGCCGAGTTGATAAATGTATCATGTCAGCCCTGCGCGTCGCGCCGTGAGAAGCGATTCCTTTCAGCTTCACAGTTTACCTAGAGAGATTTCAAGGTTTGAGCGTGAGGGCGGGTGGGGGGGGGGGGGGGGTGAAACATCACCGCTTCGAAATCCTTGGAACGCGCTCTCTCTCTCTTTCTCTCTGACGCACTGCACAATTATCAAACCATAATGGCTAGCAGCGAGTTCATCTCCACAGTGTTGAATGTCAGCGGGGGGCTTATAACCACCACCCCCCCAAAAGAAATCGTGTGCGCTTGAAAACTGGAAAAAAACACACTGGACGTGGGGGGGGGGGGGGGGGGTGGGGGGGTGCTCTGTTCTCCCCCGCCAGGAATGCATTGTTTTAATACTTAGCCACTGAATGTGACTATTATTTAACACTAAGCTCAACATCTGGTTTCTGGGCACCGGGGAAGAAGCTAATTGAACACCAGGCTAAGTTACTGGAGAGTTACCGACCGCCAATCCTGTCTGATTAGCGTTCCAAGGAGCCGGGATAACACGCCACTGAAAAAGGAGCGGTTGTTCTTTCGTTCCCCCCCCCCCCCCCCCCCCCCCCCCCCCCTCGCTGTCTTTTGTTCCTCAGAAACGGCACGCTGAGTGAGGACCCCCCCCGGCCCTTTCCGTGGCTAGCGGCCGAAGGAACGCGCGAGGGAGGATTGGCGTGGCGCGGATTACAGCCCCAGTGTTTATACAACACCAAACACACTGCCCAGTACAATATCCTGCTCTCT
>NC_140173.1:143319540-143362040 GCF_963971535.1 Notolepis coatsorum
CTGTAGACGTGCTGTAAAGAATACTTTGTAATGTCAGTGGTTTTTGTATGATTTCTGTAAGTCATTGTTCCGGCGCTTCCCCTCTTTGCAACAGTTTCTTTTACAAGTGCTCCCCCTACTGTCGGCAGGGTGGTAGTTCTGTTAGTAAGCCTACCTGGACCCTTAAAGGGGCACTTCGGCAAAAAAAAAAAAAAAAACGTATATTTATTTTGCACATAATCTCACACACACACACATCCAGAAACTCTTTAACGGTTTTGTACACGTTCATTTAGACTCATTGAGAGTAAATTAGTTTGAATATGATGTCACCATATTGTGTCATCAGAGGACACTGAATCCCTTGTCGTGTAAATGACAGCTCAATGAAATTATGAAAAAAGAGAAATCTCTCTTTTTTTTTTTATGGAGCTCTAATTAACACAACACAAGGATCCAGTTCCTCTGATTACATCACCGGTGGCCATATTCAAACTCATTAACTCTCAATAACTGTCAAACTAAAATGAACGTGTGCAAAACAGTTTAGAGCCTTGGGATGTGTGTGAGATTATGTGCAAAATTAATCTGCAGATATTCCTAGTGGGTCATGAGAGAGAAACCTCTGATATTGGCAGAGGTGAATGTTTAGTGAAGTTACATATACAGTACATGGATAATCAACAAATCTACCTCAGACGAAGAACCATATAACAACATTGAAGTTTGTTAGTTATTTATTTAGTTTGTTACCATGTAAAGATTTGTCGTGTTCACTCATAGTTAAGTAGAGATTGAGTATGTTATTATCTAAAGATGGTAAAGAGTGTTGTGTTCATTCATAGTTAAAGACAGTAGAGGTTGAGTACTTTATTATCTAAAGATGGTAAGTTAGAGTGTTGTGTTCATTCATAGATAAATACAATAGAGGTTGAGTGCTTTATTATCTAAAGATGGTAAGTTAGAGTGTTGTGTTCATCATAGTTAAAGACGGTAGAGGTTGAGTACTTTAATATCTAAAGATGGTGAGTTAGAGTGTTGGTTCACTCATAGTTAAAGACAGTAGAGGTTAAGTACTTTAATATCTAAAGATGGTAAGTTAGAGTGTTGTGTTCACTCATAGTTAAAGACAGTAGAGGTTGAGTACTTTAATATCTAAAGATGGTAAGTTAGAGTGTTGTGTTCATTCATAGTTAAAGACAGTAGAGGTTGAGTACTTTAATATCTAAAGATGGTAAGTTAGAGTGTTGTGTTCACTCATAGTTAAAGACAGTAGAGGTTGAGTACTTTAATATCTAAAGATGGTAAGTTAGAGTGTTGTGTTCACTCATAGTTAAAGACAGTAGAGGTTGAGTACTTTATTATCTAAAGAGTGTTGTGTTCATTCATAGTTAAAGACGGTAGAGGTTGAGTACTTTAATATCTAAAGATGGTAAGTTAGAGTGTTGTGTTCATTCATAGTTAAAGACAGTAGAGGTTGAGTAGTTACTTGTGATGTATCACATTCACACTCCAAGTGATTTAGATTAACATCGCAACTGCTTCTAAATGGACATATAGGGTTCTTCAGTGCAAAGGGTTCAATTGTGTTGATTTATTTATGCTTTATTAAAACTAAGGGTTGGGTTTTGAAACCATGGGGTTGGGGAGGACAGGGGAACTGCACTGGGTTGCACCAGCTACATTCTCTCCTAAGTTCTAGGACTTTATAATAATTGATGTTATAAGGCTAAGGTTGAACTTACACACACACACACAGCTGATGCAACAGGCTGCTGAATAGCTCTACTCCACAAACATTTAAAAGGCGTACTTTTTAATACCACTACCAGTACATGTCTTGCTGTTATACGTTACTATGCATTTTTTTTTTTAAATAAAAAAACATATTGCACTGCACTAAGATTCATACATTTGCTAAATTAATGAAAACAATGTACTTTAAAAGTTCTTACAGCAGATTTTCTAAACGTAAGCAAGTTTGGTAAACTGGTGACAACCAACCGACCTATATGCATAAAAAATATAAGAAAAGTGAACATACTCTACAAATCTAAATGTTGCTCAACATATTAACTCTATGTTACAGGGAGTGGACCTTGACAAAGTGGTCGAAGCCGGTGACTTCATCTGCAAAGCCTTAAACCGCAAGACCAACTCCAAAGTGTCCCAGGCCAGATGCAAGCCTTTGTGACGCGCCCACTGTGTTCCTGTGAGAGAGAGAGAGAAGAAATACTTGACTGTTTTCCTTCTATATAGCATTTCCCTTCTTGCTTGCTGCATTATTTATACGCCGCTGTATTTGATGGGCAATATTCTTTGTTTGTATCTCTAGACCCGCCTCCTATCGTCAAACGTATTTACTAATCCAAATGATGGATAATAACAAACTAATAATAATGTTGTGAAGCTAATCTGGATAACACTTCAATTAATACATCTACAGTATCAAGTATTATATAAGGAATTTATACTGTAGTTACCAACACACATAATGGCCCTACTGTACAGTATAGCCACACTAAATGACAGCCGTGCACGTGCACGAGATGTCCACGCTTTCTAATAATGCTTCATGAGATGACATATGAGCCTCCATGAGAAGACATTATGTGCATGTTATGAGAGCATCAGATAGAGCTCACACACTCGTATAACTAATTATTATGATTATAGCCTTACGCCTTATAAGTGTCGCCAAACTCTACACTTTTCCCCCTCTTTGTTCCAAACCCAGTTAGCTCATATTGACTGGTCTGGCAGGTCATTTACTGGGAGGGGGGTCATGTAGTAGTGGTAGGGGTCTCCCTTTATTCATTTCCTGCCCAGCGTGGCGTCATTTAGATGAAGCTTCCATCATGGATGTTCAAGGGACCCCACGCTGGTTTGGAAACCAGCAAAGGGGCTGATTATTATCTCTGAAACCAGTGAGGGCTGATAATTACGTCTGAACATTAATTTTCATTTCCGAAGTGTGTCGAGATTTGAGAGCATACCTTCTTCACATGAGGTATTTCTTTGTTGTTGTTTTATTTTCCCATTTAATTCTTGCCAGCTTCCCACAATCCCTCCTGACTGTCATGGCTAAAGACACCAGCAGTAGGAAGCTTTTGTGTTTAGTACTGTGTTGAGTCGGTGGGACTAACGGAACAACGTAATTTATATATATATATATATATATATTTTTTTTTTTGTATTATTATTTATATATTTATATATTTTTTATCATATGATTGCTTTTGAATATGGTCTCATGACCCTTCAGGGCACAACACCTGTTCAACCAATGAAATAACCAATAAACCCTAAACCTCAACTTTGAGTAAAAACTTGAAAATAATAACAAATATTGGAGATGGAGGTGAAGACAGCAGCAATATAATAAAACTAGAATGCCACTCAGAGAGATGCAGTACACACGCAGTGGTTCTCAACTGGTCTAGCCTCAGGACCCACATTTTTCCGTAGGCATTAATTCGCGACCCAAATCTTTTAACCACTTGGATTTTTTTGACAGAATGTTTTTTCAGTAATACACAATCCTTCATGCATTGTTAAAAACATGAAATAAACAAAAAAAGAAGTGCAACAAAAGTGCAACTAGGGCTAAAAACCCAATGAAACGTACAGTATTTAATCCATTCCATCCAAATGTATCCATAGCAGCGTACAGTACATAGATAGATATATTTTCAGTATATGTAGTCCCATGGGATCGAACCCACAACCTCAGCATTGTTAGTGCCATGCTTTACCAAGTGAGTACAGAGAACTACAGACGGCAGATTTATCTTGAATTACAGGCATGTATGCTTTTTAAACAAGTTTAAACTGGTGATGCTCATCATGATTCAAGAATCTAAATTGAACATATGAAATAAAAAGGCAGACTTATCTTGAATTACAGGCATATATAATAGTTTAAACTGGTGATACTCATCAAGTTTCAAGAATCTAAATTGAACTGTAGCAGAGATGACCCTATCAGGGGATACTGAACAGCATTGTATTATGATGAATATACATTTTTGATGGCGTCATGCTTTCACGTGCTAGCACGTCACTGCACACAACACACTGAGGTTTTGGTCGCTCTCTTTTGTCCTCAATGTAAGAAAACCCATATTTAATGTAGTCTGTGTCGTATTTGCGTTTCGCCATGTTTACAAATGCTCGAATCAATGAGCGCTAACTGATGTGACGACGTTAGTGCTACTGTCATGACAACGCTGGCAGATAAACGGCTACTGCATGCGTGCTGCGTCATGGGAAACGTATGTCCTTCAAAATAAAAGTGCAGCATAAAAAAAATATATATATATATAATATATATATTCTTTTTTTTTCACACATCCGCGACCCACTCAAAATGGCCCGACCCACCAGTTGAGAACCACTGCACTATAGTACACACTACACTATACACTACAGTACTACACACTATGGTACACACTAAACTACAGTACACTCTTGACCTGTAAGCCCGCCCTCCACTCATTCATATTTAGGACTCATTATACTACTCATTATTTAGGACTTTGTGTAGACTGAGTATACCTCATGCCAACCTCACCCACATCCCTACCTAGCGTCCCCCAGTCAGACATACTGTCACCCTCTAAGTGCTTTATGTGCCAATGGCTACAACTTTGAGCCTTGATATTTGACTGATTTGAGAGGAGAACAAAAAGGTGAGCAGGTGTTTGGCTGTCAACCTATCAACCTGTCAACCTGTCAACCTATCAACCTGTCAACCTATCAACCTGTCAACCTGTCAAGCTGTCAACCTGTCAACCTGTCAACCTATCAACCTGTCAACCTGTCAACCTATCAACCTGTCAACCTATCAACCTGTCAAGCTGTCAACCTGTCAACCTGTCAACCTATCAACCTGTCAACCTGTCAACCTATCAACCTGTCAACCTGTCAACCTATCAACCTATCAACCTATCAACCTCCCATTAATTACCTAGACTGCCTAATTAGTCCTGCCACAGTTGTATAATGAACCAAAAGAAAACTTTAATAAAATAAAAATTAAAATTAAACTTTTTTTAAATATAAAGTTTGCCAATAGGGATGTATCAGTAGTATTGGCAGTGGTAGTAGTCATAATAGTAATCCACTATATTTTTTTATTTTCTAAAAAATAAACCAGTTCAACACAGGTAACCACTTTTGCTTAATTCCTTTGATGGCTCCTGGTTCTCAAACCTCTCCTCGAGACACCCCAGCCGTTCCATGTATTTGTTAAATTCCACCACCAGCACACCTGATTCAACTAATAAAGGGTTTGTTAAGTTGAATCAGGTGTGCTGGTGGTGGAATTTAACAAATACATGGAACGGCTGGGGAGGGGTGCTTCGAGGAGAGGATTGGGAAGCACTAGTCTAGTCGATTTTGTGTTTTGAGCACAAAGTTCATCATGGATCTAGCCACTTTATTTTGCTCTCAAAGTGCACCAGATTGATGCATTTAACTTTAAAATAGTCTCTGAAAATCCTGTGGGAAACACTGAGTCAACCTATCAACCTGTCAACCTATCCACACAGTTACAACTAAACTAGATACAAAATAAGTGAATTATCATGGTTACGGACAGATACACACACAGACGCAAATGATTACCTCCCCCCTGCATACACTGCGCAGACACATGTAAAAAGTCTTGTGTGGTCTTTACAAGTCCTGCTGTGTATTCTGACTGTTCTGGCTTTAACACATTGAGTGCCACGCCCCTTCCGGGAAGTGAACCCTTCCTTGCCGTCCATTAACCCCATGTAAACGTAGTTGTAGTTTGTAGAGCTAAACCTATATTTTATAGTATAACAATGGGTCTAATAACGCCGTCGAGTCTCAGTGAGCTGCTTCTGGTCAACGTGCAAAAAACAGATTATTTTTTCATCCGTACATTTCCGTTTTATACCATTTTGAATATGAATATAGTTTAGGTGCCTCTGAGTCATTCCAGGGAAAAGACGTGAAAACTGCGTTTTTGTGTAATTCAATAAACACGTTGTAATTTTTCGCCTGATTATCGGATCTTCCTGAAATCAACGTTAGATCATAATTATTATCCTTCCCCGTGCACACATGCAACGTTGTTTAGACCGGCGCGCCGCCCAAACCCCCCCCCCCCCCCCCTCCTGCAACCCAACAGCAAACAGCCATACACATAAAACACAGATAGCTTCAATCGCCGTAGAAATGAATATCAGATCAACGCAAGCTTTCATATATCCTTACCTGGTCTCTGATGTAATGCAAAAAATAGAATCCAAATATCTGATCGCCATTCCAGTTATCCACAGCGATCCTGTCTCCGACGTTGTTGGCCATTTGCACTTCAACGGGCGGGCGGTGTTCTGGCTTTAAAAGTCTTGCTGTGTATTCTGACTGTTCTGGCTTTAAAAGCCTTGCTGTGTATTCTGACTGTGTTCTGGCTTTAAAGGCCTTGCTGTGTATTCTGACTGTGTTCTGGCTTTAAAGGCCTTGCTGTGTATTCTGACTGTGTTCTGGCTTTAAGGCCTTGCTGTGTATTCTGACTGTGTTCTGGCTTTAAAAGCCTTGCTGTGTATTCTGACTGTGTTCTGGCTTTAAAAGCCTTGCTGTGTATTCTGACTGTGTTGTGTTCTGGCTTTAAAAGCCTTGCTGTGTATTCTGACTGTGTTCTGGCTTTAAAGGCCTTGCTGTGTATTCTGACTGTGTTCTGGCTTTAAAGGCCTTGCTGTGTATTCTGACTGTGTTCTGGCTTTAAAAGTCTTGCTGTGTATTCTGACTGTGTTCTGGCTTTAAAGGCCTTGCTGTGTATTCTGACTGTGTTCTGGCTTTAAAGGCCTTGCTGTGTATTCTGACTGTGTTCTGGCTTTAAAGGCCTTGCTGTGTATTCTGACTGTGTTCTGGCTTTAAAGGCCTTGCTGTGTATTCTGACTGTGTTCTGGCTTTAAAAGCCTTGCTGTGTATTCTGACTGTGTTCTGGCTTGACATGCTACTCAGCACTTGCTCTCCGTGGTGTTACTCTGGAACACAGTGTGTTGATGAACTCTGGGTATTAGTGAACCAGAGACATGGCTGTTTTATAGGGAAGATTCAGGATCCATTTTGCTGTAATAAAAATGATTGGAATGAGGTGACCAGACTGAAAACTGTATAATTTTTTTTTTTTTTTTTTTTTTACTTTTTTTAAATATAAAGTTTGCCAATAGAGAGAGGATTGGGAAGCACTAGTCTAGTCGATTTTGTGTTTTGAGCACAAAGTTCATAATTTATTTTGCTCTCAAAGTGCGCCAGATTGATGCATTTAATTTTAAAATGTAAAAAAAAAAAAAAAAGTTCCGGGGGGAGGGTGGGGGCATGCCCCCGGACCCCCCTAGAGGGTCGGAGGTTCACCCCCCATAGTCTCTGAAAATCCTGTGGGAAACACTGTGTCAACCTATCAACCTGTCAACCTATCCACACATGATACATGTAGTGAAATGAAGGTGGCCATGCCCGCCTTGATTGTGCAAAAAATACAATAATAAAATAGAATAGATGATCAAATAGACATGCTAAAAGTAATAAGAATAAGATACAATACAATGCTAAGCTTTAAGAATAAGGTAATGAGTACTATATACTACAATAAATAATATACAGTTATGTTTTTTAAAGTGACCTTTTTTGTTTTGATTGATTGAAAACGTTATTAACAGATTGCAGAATGGGTACAGTACAGTACAGCTCAATACAAACAACTGCTAAGAGGATGAAGACCAGAAAAATACTTTTGTCTTGTTTACATAACCGGGTCCTCCATTTTCAATTCATCAAGACATTTATCACATACAAGACATACAAATATACGGTACTGTGTACGAAATTGTAGTGTGTTTGTGTGTGGGAGAGTGCAAGTGAGGATGTGTGCGTTCATGTGTGCTTGTGTGTGGAGAGATCAGTGTTCTGATGGCCTGGTGGAAGTCTCTCTGTTCTTGCTGCATGTATGCGGAGGCGCAGCTTGAACAGGCTATTGTTGGGGTGGTGAGGGTCCTTCATTATTCTGCAGGCTCTGGATTTGCACCTCCTGTTGTATAAGTCCTGCAGGGGTGGTAGTGCAATACCCGTAGTACGCTCTGCTGAGCGCACTACTCTCTGTATAGAGCCTTCATGTCCTGGGCAGTGCAGTTGCCAAACCAGGCAGTGATGTTCTCCACAGTCCCTGATACTCTGAATTTCCTGAGTTGTCTCAGGTGGTAGAGGCACTGCTTCGCCTTTTTTAACACAGTGTCTGTGTGTGTTGTCCATGTCAGGTCCTCTGTGAGGTGGACTCCCAGGTACTTAAAACTGCTCACCCTGTCCACGATTTGATACGGTATACAACCCAGGATGGGAAAACAGCAGCCTGTTTGTTTACCTCTGCAGGTGGAAGGACAGGAGGTGGATGATGATGCGGTGATGACTCACATCCACATTGAAGGCAGTTACCAATGAGGAGTTCCTAGCAGTGTGCGAGGTATGCGGGTTTATGGCGGGCCACTGGCCACTAAATGGAAAACGTCTGGATCCCACTGTGACACCATATTTCAATGCCAAACGTCTGGATGAGGGCTTTTCAAGTGGCGTGTGTGCGCTCTGACAACATATTTCAAACTGCGAAAACGAATGCAAAACGTCTGGATGAGGCGTTACAAATGGCGTGTGTGTGCGCTCTGACAACATTATTTGAAACTGCGAAACGAATGCAAAACGTCTGTATCCCGCTTCCGACACCATATTTCAAACTGTGAAATTAACTGGCACTGGGTGGCGGTTAGTGCCTGGCGCATTACAGGCACCGCTCATTAACCCCTCAGAGGGATGAATAGAATAGAAATACTTGTATTATCCCGTGGGAAATTTGACACTGCAAATCGCTCAACATTTAAACATTTAGACAGGACAGGTCACAAATTAGAATAATGACACAAATCAATCAAGTTGCCTAGGATAAGAGTAGAGTAAAAAGAATAAAAATGAAATAAAATATATAGAAATAAATACAGTAAAAATATACTGAGCATGGGGGAAGGGGCGGGTGGGGTACAGGTAGTAAAAAACAACACAGCAGTGTAAACAATTTGGTCAATATAATTGAACTATCTAACTAAATGAAATATAAATTCACAGTATTCACAGTGTCACATAAGGTGCAGTATGCTTCAGGTAGTGTATTGTCCTCCTTGGGTTCCTATTAATCCAAGGTCAATGTCTGGCAGCCGTCGCTGCCCCCTGTTTTGTAGCCTGGAGGCCGCTAGTCGCGGCCTCCTGCCACTATTGAGCTGCCGCTCTGTGCTCAGTGATGCAGTGAGGCACAGTGATGCATTGTATAGTCTGATGGCTGTTGGAATGAAGGACTTCCTGTGCTGTTCAGTGCTGCATTTGGGTAGAGTGAGCCTAGCACTGAACATGCTCCTCCTGTCAGCCAAGTCTGTGTATAGTGGGTGGGTAGGGTTTTCCCTGATGGCCTGGAGCTTAGCAAGGCTCCTCCTCTCCGCCACCCTCGCTAGAGAGTCCAGCTCCACCCCAACCACGCTGGGATGGTGAGGACAAAACAATGGCTCAGTGAATTCTATTGGTGACTGGGAATGGGCAGGTGGAGCAGGTGGAGAGAGACCATAGTTTGCACGTACAGCACCTGTCAACACGAGAAGATTGGCAAGTATACACACACACACACACACACCGCCAACATGCCCTGTCCCATATCCAAATGCACTGTGGCAGAAACTGGCTATTGATGTGGTGGGGCCATTCGAGGAGGCCCTGCATGATTGCAGGTTCACCATCACACGGATCGATTCTTTCAGTAGGTGGCCAGAGATCGCCTTCACCTCCCAAGTGACCTCAGGGACCATAATCGAATTCCTAGCCACAGTCTTCAGCAGAAGAGGGAAAAACCCTGTGGAACTAGTTATAGTGACTAACAGCCGGTAACAGCTGGTTTCACAGGACCAGGGGTGTAAAGTACTTGAGTAATTTGAGTAATTGAGTAATAACTTAAGTACTGTTTTTTGGAATTTGTACTTTACTCAAGTATTATTAGGTTTGTATACAATGTACTTTTACTCGATACAATTTCAGAGAAAAAAAACGTTTTTACTCCTTATATGCAGGACCTACAAAGTACAAAGTAAAAATCTTGCAGGTCCAACAATTTTAATTAGTATATTTGTTTCTCTGGCCACACTAACGCTAACGTTAACTCAATCTGCGGCAACAACGTTTATATACGTGTTTGCTCAACAACCGTTGAACGGCAACCACGTATATATACGTTATTTGGTCCGTTTTCCTTTTTTTTCCGATTTTAATATTCTATTCAATGTCATGGACCTGTATGTTGCCGTTAAAAGGCATACTGGGACCCTGAGGGTGCAGTACCGGACAGATCCTACTAGGTAGCAGTATCGAGAGTGCAGTAAACCCTGTTCCAGACCGTGTGTTACGTTTAAACCCATCCGGGCGCTGAATTTAGACAGAGCCAAGTAGATCGCTTCATCCGACCACTTCGAAACACATCTAGCACACTCGATCCATAAGTTGTGCCAAATTAGGTCCGGGACCAGATGGACACCAATACTGGAAATCGCGAGCAGACAATTGGAATATTATTTTTGGAATACCCCCGATCAAAGGTAAGGACTATCTGACGTCAATTCCAGCTTGATTGTACAATGTTTTCATATCGATCCAGCTGATCAGTGTGTGTTGTGTTCACAACGAACGTTACTGGCAATCATCGCATCAGAAATGACCCTCCCCCCCCCCCCCCTTTCATGCATTCATGATAATACCTATTACTGTATATACATTTGATTTGGAAATCAAATCAAAGTGTCCAGGGATGAAACGTCAATGCTTTTAGTAGAATTCACGTAGAACCCTTTAACTCAGCTTTCCAGGAATTAGCCCGGATCACTCCGAAACTATACTATACTTATTCACCACTGGATAACGCGCAAACGTATACATGTATTCTTTTTTGCATGTTTGACGGAAGATACTGACTGTCAAATGACCATAGTATTGTCTACATAGCTATAATATAGAATATAGATATAGCCAGTGGCGGCCGGCCGATAGTGGGCGCTAGAGCGCTGCCCTCCCCGGTTAAAAGTGAAGAAGAAGATTTTTTTTATTTTTATTTTTTTATAGCCCTAGAAATAAAATAAACATGTTTAAAATGAATAATATTTACTCATTTTAAGTATGTTTGTGTTTCCAATGCACAATATAACGTTAATATATCGAATATAAATAATAGTTTTTCATTCACAGGAAGTCACTAGTAACTACCTCTCAGGCCGGGGCGAGACATATCGCGCACAGCAGGGCGTGCACTGGTTTCATCGCTGTATCCTCGCAGCCAATCAAATAGGTCAACGCACGTAACGCACTGTGCGTTGAAATATGATGTAATATGATGGAAGCCGGGCGCGTTTTCAAGCGATCTATATCATCTAAGCAAGCAGCGTCTATACTTTCCGTAGCCGCATTTCTCGGAGACGCTCTAGCCGCATTTCTCGGAGACGCTCTCTGATTGGCCGATGCCAGTTTCTACACTGGTTAGGCTTAGGCACTCTTTCAAAGTTGGTTAAGGTTAGAGTTTGTCTTAGAGCAGGGCGATAGAACGCCAGGTAGTTTGCAGGCTGTTCGATGCGGAAATGGGCAATGACACAGCTCGTCGTCACAGTACTTGTGTTGGTGTGCCTAACCTGGCTAACAAGAAGCTATTTGGCTAGCTGGATGCAGTCTGGACAGTGGATATACATCAACAGTCTGGGACTGTGGGACAGTGGACATATACACTTTATCAAGCCCTCCTTGACCACGTTTCAACTAAACAAAGTGAGTTAATGCGGTCTCTCTCTCTCTTCTCTCTCTCTCTCTCTCTCTCTCTCTCTCTCTCTCTCTCTCTCTCTCTCTCTCTCTCTCAACACAGTGTGTTGTTGTTGAACTATAACATTTAATTTCGCCGCAGGTGACGCATAATGGATGAATGAATGAATGGTAACTTGTTTAAAATGACAAGATATATATATGTGTTCATTATTGGATTGATCATACGTGTACTAGTGTAGTATGAATGAACTCGACTTAACGTTGGAAACGGGGTAACTAGTGATGTGTCGGTCACGAGCGACTCGTTCATAAGAGCCGATTCATT
Source organism: Notolepis coatsorum (assembly GCF_963971535.1). Classification (NCBI taxonomy): domain Eukaryota; kingdom Metazoa; phylum Chordata; class Actinopteri; order Aulopiformes; family Paralepididae; genus Notolepis; species Notolepis coatsorum. The sequence continues at coordinate 143,331,704 of NC_140173.1, forward strand.
GCCGTGAGCGTGAGTCGAATCGCTCACGTCTCAGGTAACGTTATGAGTCAGTATTCGCTTGGTCAGCTGTCCGCTTGCCCCCCCCCCCCGCGCCCACCCAAATGTAGTTCACACCGGCCGCCACTGGATATAGCTCTACAAACAAGGTGACGCACTCCTATCTTTAAAGCGTGGCCTAGCTAGAACAGGATGAGGAAAATGGCCTGCGCAGAATGAGTTAATAATCCTCCTGCCGCACTTTATTTAAAAACAGCCAATTAAATCCCCATCAATGGAAAATTAACCCACCCATGCTGATTGGTCCTTGTGCAAGTGGGGATCTTTGAAGTTAAACCAAAAGTTTTACAGTTTTGAGTAAATACAGCTACTGCTGAAGTTAACGGGGAACGTTCTGGTCTTGTGAGCAGTTGTGAGCAGTTGTGAGCAATTCTTTTTGTGTATTTTCTTCTATGGCAGTGGTTCCTAAACCTGTCTTCGAGGCACACCATGTATTTGTTTTGTTAAAACAGCACACTTGCCTAAACTTCAGGTCATAGTCGGGTCAAATAGTTGAAAACCATAGAAAATTCTGCACTACGCTTACTGAGAAATGTCCACTGTAAGTTTGTTAACATTTTGATAATATTTTGTGAAAATCATTTCCTACAGATCTTTTTGCATACCTATAGAGCCATCCAGTCGCGGACTGGGACCATAATTCCTACCGGGAATTTTACTCAGGCAGGCCAGGCACCAGGCCCATACCCATACCCCCCCCCCCGGGAAAAAACTGCGTTTTGTATCCTGCTGCGTTGTATCACGTGGTGGCACTGTAGAGGCTGTATACACTATCAATGCGACCTTCAGCACCATGGACAGCGATGCTGTCACAAAACGGACCATACAAGTTGTATACACTACACCAGTGTTTCTCAAAGTGGGGGGCGCAGAGGCATGACAGGGGGGGCCTTGAGATAAAAAAATAAATAAAATAAAAAATAATTGGATTACAGAAAATGATCACTAAAGTGCTATCTGTTGCAGCTGCACTGTTCTCCATGAAAATACCATATTTGGATAAGTTTGACCATTTCTCAAAATCTGAAAATAATTATTTAATAAAACACAGAAAAGGATCACCAAGTTACTCTCGATAAAAAAAAACTTTACAGACAACATTGAGACAAAGCTTCCTGACACATCTCCATCCAAACTCTTGGAAGAACTCATTGAAATCTCATCTGATACCACCTGGAGAGCTAGTTTCAGAGTGTGGTGCTGAGTACCAAGTATCTCATAATGCAGCAGTTAAGGTGTTGATACCATTCAGCACCACATATCTGTGTGAAGCTGGCTTTTCATCCATGACAGCTCTGAAAACAAAATATAGGGCCAAGTTGAGCCTTGAGGATGACATGCGTGTTGCCTTGTCAAAGACTGACAGCAATAAAGACTGTTTGCTTATTTCCTATGTTCGCTTTGTAAATTCCCAGTCACTGAGTGAAGATATGCTGTTTTCCAAATATGTCAAAAACAGAGCGACAGCTGATGAGCTCTTAAAAATTATTGACAGTTACCTGACAGAACATGGACTGAAATGGGAGAACTGTGTGGGCTTTTGCTCTGATGGTGCGCAGGCCATGGCAGGGAAAAGGAGGGGGCTACAGGCGCTCATCAAGGGGGTCTCGCCAAACACGCAATGGACGCACTGTAAATTCACAGAGAGGCGCCAGCGTCAAGACAGCTTAGCCCTGAGCTGAATGAGGTTTTGACAGAAGTTATAAAAACGTGGTAAATTTCATCAAAACCCGACCCCTGAAAGCGCGCCTGTTCTCTGCGCTGTGTGAGGAGATGGGAGCTGACCATTCTGCAGTGCTGTTTCACAGCGAGGCAAGGTGGCTCTCGCGAGGGAAGGTGTTGTTAATTTGAAAGGTCAAGATATTGGTGTTATTTCAATAAATTTAAACATGGCCCATTTCATGACTATTTTGTTGGGGGGGGGGGGGCCAAAATATTTTGGTCCGCCAAAGGGGGGCCTGACAGAAAAAGTTTGAGAAGCACTGCATGATATGGTCAGTGTAGACTGTAGAGCATGATATGGTCAGTGTAGAGCATGATATGGTCAGTGTAGAGCATGATATGGTCAGTGGAGAGCATGATATGGTCAGTGTAGAGCATGATATGGTCAGTGGAGAGCATGATATGGTCAGTGGAGAAGAGCATATCATTCATATGCATTGTGTTGAAGATGAGGATGATGTGATGCTGCTCTCTGCTGTTCTTGGTGAAAATAGCACCCATCCGCATGTCACATGATGTAAGTGTAGAAAATCCATGATTTATTTTGCACATAATCTCACACATCGCCCAAGCCTCTAAACTTTTTTTTTTACACATTAATTTAACACAACACAAGGAATCAGTGACCTCTGATGACACCACTAGTGGCCACAGTCAAACTCAGTAACTCTCAACAACTGTGAGAAGTTAGAAGTGCCTCTAATATTCTGTGCAGGAAGTCAATTCCAGTGTGCATTTTAATCACTGCTGTAAACAACTTCATATTAATATTTAGCCGGTAAAAGGAGTTTTAGGTAAACAGTGCTATGAGGAACAGATTATCACCCTCTTGACTGAATCCAAGCACTGCCCTTTCCAGTCCTTTCCCTGCAGAGACCCACGGAATAATTATACAAGTTGACTGTTATTATTATAATTCATAATAATAATAATAATAATAATAATAATAATAATAATAATAATAATAATAATAATAATAATAATAATAATAATAATAATAATAATAATAATAATAATAATAATAATAATAATAATAATAATAATAATAATAATAATAATAATAATAATAATAATAATAATAATAATAATAATAATACACTTTACATTTGTATAGCACCTTTCATACAAGATTTGCAGCCCAAAGAGCTTCACTAAAATAGACATAGAATTAGTATAGAATAGACAAGTAATACAAGTAATGCAGAGAATAAGAAAAAGAGTCAAAGCAATGCAGGTAATAAGAATACAAACCACAACACCTTGTGACCAATATCACTTGTTGTATTTCTTGTATATTGTTAATCTTGGCTTAATCATCAGACATACTTTATAACTTACATACATGCAGATTTGAACTAACCTCGCAAGTCAGATGATCTCAGAAAATGAATCCACAAGACCATCTAGCCTAGTAGGTAAGATTTGAACAAACATCATCTAGAATTACAGCACAATTGCTTTTCTCTGGAGGGTGAGACTGTGTTTTGTCCGTTTGCCTCAACATCCTATAAGAAATAAAAAGCATCATATTTATAAAACATAATTAGTTTAACACGGGGTAATTCATTATGACATCATTATGTCAATCTATACGTTTACATGAACTTGTGTTTTTGTACGTACCTGGCTTTGTAGAAAACAACCGTAGCTAATAGAGCAACTACGATAACCAGCACGTACGCATAAACATAAACAAGTTGATCTGAAAAGACAGAATATGGAGTGAAAATGTGGAAAAACCTTTAAGATCATCCCTCGCAGGATACATCATTGATCCTCTTATTGAAACTAAGTTACAATACTGTACGTGTTGTCGCTATTAGTTGTGCTGAGATTCACGTGGAAAACATTACCTGCTGTTACCCATGTGTGTCCTTGCTCTGATTGGCTAATCTCAGGTCGATTGTAGGGAGCACTTATCCCTTTTCGAGGTGGCACTGAAACAAGCGTCAATAGTAATAATAATAATACACTTTATTTGTATAGCACCGTTCATACAAGAATTGCAGCCCAAAGTGCTTCGCAGCAGTACACATGAAATGAGCATAAAATTTACTTAGCAATGCAGAGAATAAGAAAAAGGGTAAACGCAATGCAGATAATAACAATACAAACCCCAACACCTTGTGACCAATATCACTTGTTGATCATCAGACATGTACATACATACATCTAAATATTGTCTCACACAGTTTAAAACCCATGTCTTTCTTCCCATTAGATGGTCACACAGTTTAAATCCTGACAGTCTTTCCTCCTGTTTGATACCAACACAGTTTAAAATCAGACGATCTTTCCTCCTGTTTGATACCCACACAGTTTAAAGCCTGACATTCTTTGTTCCCTGTTCGATACCCAGGGCTGACCCCTATAAGTCGATTAGTCGACTAATCGGTCGAAAGGAGCCGTAGTCGACTGGCCAACCTCTTAGTCGAATATATTATATATTAAAAAAAATAAATGATCATTCTTTCCAAAAGAAAAGAGGCCTAGAAGCGTGGCTAACGCTAATGGCACGCATACCAGAGGCTAACTGCCTACGAAAACAGGCACAGAGGCACTGAAAGAGGATTTCGCCCATCTAATGAACACACTAGACTAGACAAATATCAAGATGTATCCATCAGTGGACCAATTGCATGCTTTTGCAGAGGACAAGAAGCCTTCAGTCGACTCCTTCAGACATTAAGCACCCCCACAGCCCAAATGGAATGATAAAAAAATCAAATAGAAAAATTTTATTCAAAAATATTATACTTTAATTTAAAAAAAAATTAGTCGACCAATAGTCGACTAATGGCAAATTTTGACCAATCATAGTCGACCATCCAAATCCTTAGTCGGGGACAGCCCTAATACCCACATAGTTAAAACCTGACAGTCTTTCTTCCCTGTTTGATACCCACACAGTTAAAACCTGACAGTCTTTCTTCCCTGTTTAATACCCACACAGTTAAAACCTGGCAGTCTTTCTTCCTTGTTTAATACCCACACAGTTTAAAACCTGACAGTCTTTCTACCTGTTTGATACCCACACAGTTAAAACCTGACAGTCTTTCTTCCCTGTTTGATACCCACACAGTTAAAACCTGGCAGTCTTTCTTCCCTGTTTGATGCCCACACAGTTAAAACCTGACAGTATTTCCTCCTGTTTGATACCCACACAGTTAAAACCTGACAGTCTTTCTTCCCTGTTTGATACCCACACAGTTTAAAACCTGACAGTCTTTCTTCCTGTTTGATACCCACACAGTTTAAACCTGACAGTCTTTCTTCCCTGTTTGATACCCACACAGTTAAAACCTGACAGTCTTTCTTCCCTGTTTGATACCCACACAGTTAAAACCTGGCAGTCTTTCTTCCCTGTTTGATACCCACACAGTTAAAGCCTGACAGTCTTTCTTCCTGTTTGATACCCACACAGTTTAAAACCTGACAGTCTTTCTACCTGTTTGATACCCACACAATAGTAGTTGAAATAGACAACGAGCTGTACTCACTGAAGTGTGATCGGTTGTGGAGTATGTCGTGGATGATGCCGCACTTGAGCAGATCGTCGTGGTGTAGTCCTCCGCACGTACACGGACGCTGGAGAGCCGTGCCCATGGTGGCCAAGAAGGCCACTCTGCACTCCACATCTCCGCCGAGGACACGTGCCGGATCCACCAGGAGGAGGCTGACGCAGCTGGAGTCGTGCTCGCTGCACGCTGTGTTCTCAGTGTCCCAGCATTTGGCTCGAAGGGTTCTCACACGTTCTCTGTTAAATCAGATGAACAAGAGAAGGTTCAGGGCTCTCTCTCTCTCTCTCAGCGCATGTTGTAAGACTGACACCTGCTTTGCTTGTTTTTCTGGCACACTGTCCGGCAGTGTTGACAGAATCCGGCTATAGGGCGACAATAATGTGGTCAAGAGGCATGGTTTCTATCTTTAGCCTTTAACTGGCGTGGTTTATTTATTCACATGGCAGAGCAGCAGTTCTATAGTTATCCTCTCACTGAGAGGCTGGGGGAAAAGAGAAAGAGTGGGAGGAGACATCTATATTTATACTCGCCACCTGGTGGTATTCCTGAGTGGCTCCGCCTAGATCGCCCTCTAGTGGAAACAGTTATATATGCAGTTAGACAGTTACTAACAATCCTACACAGAACCTCTGACTTCAACAGGCAGCATGGCAACATGGGTAGAGCCCCGGACTGTTCGAGCCCCGGACAAGGACGTTGTCCAATGTCCATAAAACAGTGTTGTTGTCCAGCAAGAGGCACTCTGTCATTTGGCAGTAACAGCCACTGCGTAGTGTGATGTGTGCCATGGTGCCAGTGGTTGAATGCTACACACTGGTGGTGAAGGAGCACCATATCACTGCATTGCTTTTACCCTTTTTCTTATTCTCTGCATTGCTAAGTCTATTTTATGCTCATCTACTGTGAAGCACTTTGGGCTGCAATTATTGTATGAAAGGTGCTATACAAATAAAGTTTATTATTATTATTATTATTATTATTATTATTATTATTATTATTATTATTATTATTATTATTATTATTATTATTATTATTATTATTATTATTATTATTATTATTATTATTATTATTATTATTATTATTATTATTATTATTATTATTATTATTATTATTATTATTATTATTATTATTATTATTATTATTATTATTATTATTATTATTATTATTATTATTATTATTATTATTATTATTATTATTATTATTATTATTATTATTATTATTATTATTATTATTATTATTATTATTATTATTATTATTATTATTATTATTATTATTATTATTATTATTATTATTATTATTACTATTGACACTTGTTTCAGTGACACCTCGAAAAGGGATAAGTGCTCCCTACAATCCACCTGAGATTAGCCAATCAGAGCAAGGACACTGCATCACAAGCTGGTCCCAGACAGGGTTAACCAATTTTAATAAACTTGAGTCCCTCTATAAACAAGCAGTAAAAATGTTGGACAAGAAGCCTCACAGGTATCACCACTGCCATATTACCCAGAAGTATAGACTACTTTCTCTAGAGAGAATTAAATTGTACAGCAACGCTTGCCTTGTTTTAAAAGAAATTCAGACTGGCTCCCCCACCACTGAGTCTGTATTTAAGCATTACATCACGCGCAGGAGTGGTTTGTGAAAATTAAACCATGCCTAGGGGTGGTCGTTAGGCCCGATGCTTCTATAGAAAGTAGGTCAAACAAATTAAAAAAAGTTTTCTTTGCCCTATAGGAAAAGAATAGTTCTCTTTGCCCTATAAGATAATTTCTTTTTTTTGTAAACCTACTTTCTATAGAAGCAGCTGCAGGGAGGTGCGCTGTTTTAAGTGAGCGTGGGTTATTGAATTGATTGATTGATTGATTGCTAATTTTATTACTGTCCGCCTTGTTTCCAACTGGTTATGTTTAGGCCCTCTTTCGAATTTGGTTAAGGTTAGAGTTTGGAATCAGGGCTGGTGGTCTATCGCTCTGCTCTAAAGACAAACTCTAACCTTAACCAACTTCGAAAGAGGGCCTAAACTTAACCAGTTGGAAACAAGGCGGACAGTAATAAAATTAGCAATCAATCAATCAATCAATCAATTCAATAGTCCACGCTCACTTAAAACAGCGCACCTCCCAGCTCTGCTTCTATAGAAAGAAAAAAAAATTGCAATTAATCAATCAATCAATCAATTCGCGCAATTTTTATTTTGTTCCACAATGACTCATGACCCATCAATTACATCATCCAACATTGTTTAAGCAACTAAGACATTCGCCGTGACAGAATCGGTTTTTATTTAGTCGTTATGACGCTATCAACACATCCATTCGTAAAGATTATTGTCCGCCATCTTGTTTTTTCCTAAAAAGCCGCACGGCGGAGTGATAGTAATTCGGTTGTGGGCGGGTCCTCGGACCAAGAGCGTGGGATTATGACAAATACATACGTGTAAATTGACTGTTTCAGCCAATCAGAATCGAGAAATGTGCATGCCGTTGTATAATTGGCCAGAAAGGACAATAGAAGATACACAAGGTCCTCAGCCAAAGGGGACTGCGTGGTTCCGTTCAGGAAGAGTGCATTTGGACAATCCGCAGTCTCTGTTAGAGCCACACAGTACTGGAACACTATGCCTACACATATCCGGACATGAAACACGCTTGAACAATAAAAAAAAAACTGTTAAAATCTGGCTCAAAGAACACCAGAGCTGCACCCACAGCTAAATTCATTAACTGTGTGTGTATGCAATTCAGCTTCATTCTGTTTTATATGTGTATTTTTTGTTAAAATGTGTATATTGTGATGATGAATTGTATTTTATAACCTTTTTTATTTAGCCTTTAACCATGTTTTGCTATTCCTTTCACTATTTGGGCAATTTTACACAATTCCTGTGAGTCTATGGAACACATCTGTAAGGTTAAAAAAAAAAGTCATTATTTTGCATTTCTAATCAAGTACTCTAAAGCAGCATTTTTCCACTTCAAGATTTCAAGCTGTTTTGGGCTGCGCTCCGCCCATACTCGCAAATCGCTTTAGTGCCTGTTTGAAAATACTAGAATCCAACATAGTCTGGTGAAAACGCACCTTATGTTATGGATGGATCATCACCGTTTGTCCTCTTCCTCTTCATAATAATATTCAATAGTTCGCTCTAGGCAATCGCCATTGTAGGCGATCGCCCAGCTGTAGTCTGGACTCTGGGGAGCTCTCAACTCGGCGACAAATAATGCCTCGGCCGGTGTTGTGCCGAATTCGGACTCCCTGTCAGAATCCGACTCCCCCTCACTTGAACGAGCATACACTATCAGATTTCTGTCATAAAATGATAAAGCGGACAGAAATGCGGGAACGTTTTGATTATATTTAAAAGGCTTTGACATTGTAAAAACGAAATAAGTGGAGTTTCGAAGCTGTAAGCTGAATACAAGTCATAGGAATGATAGGTATTTTCAGTTCATTACTGTTTTACATCCAGCTCCTCTGGGTGTATAGGTCTCTGGAATGTGCCAGGAGGCCAAGCCAGGCAGGCACATAGAAATACATTGACCTGTGTGACCTAACGCATGGCTGTATCCGGCCACAGGCCACTGAGGAGAAGCAAAGATGGACGTAATATCAGATTCAGCAACAGCTCACATATAACCCCACATATGACCATATACGACCAAGCCTGATCATCTATTTATTAACCAGTGGCTCGCTAAATTTGGAACCCACATAGTATTTAAGTTATGATTGTGTCATCATTCTAGAGCATTGCAGCCCCCATGGAGGGCTGTGGTCTCCAGGACTGTTCCTCGTTCTCTGTGTGTTCCTGTCAATAAAGACCATTGATTTACTTCACATTTGTTTCCTGAGTTCCTGTCCAGCTGGCTCATCATATCAATCCAAATAACTCAGTTTTATACTATCAAATGGAGGCGCTGCTGAGATTGATTTGGGCCAGCTGACAGAAAACCACAAGAAGGACCGCTGGTGCTTTTTCTTCAGTGACAGAACGAGAACTCCTGAAAAGAAGACATGGAGAATGAAGAAGAAAGAGACGTTGCAAGAAGGTCCAGACATTCACTAACAGCTGTGGCAAAGAGGGAGATCGGCAGGCAGTCTGTGCTGGTCAGGAAGGGCTCTCTCAGGGGAGGGATGCCAGCAGCAGCCCCTCAGACGTCCAAGACCCAGACCACCAGCAGACGGCCCTCGCCGTCCTCCGTGGAGACCAACCTACAGGCTGGAGGAGGAGGCAGCTAAAGCCGCAGGGGCCAGCTAAGCCCCATATCTCCTCCACCCAGCGAGGCCAAACACCACAGCCTGGTACAGATCATCTACGACGAGAACAGGAAGAACAGCAGTAGGAGAGACACTGAGGCAGAGCTGAAGAAACAGGGTACCAGCTGGGGAGAGGCGGAGAAGACAGCCCAAAGACACTGAGGCAGACCACCAGAAGAGACACCTTGCCTAAGAACCACACTCTGGGACAGGGACCTCTCGTTCATAAAGGAGAACATTGCCCTGGGAAGGGAGACCTGCATGCACCTCTGTTGGGGGAAGGGGGTCTGCGGGCGAATGCAAGGCAGCCAAGGCTGGTTGGCTCGACGTATGATCTACCTGAACCTTTTGGGGGGAGGTGTATCCTAAGTAAGGGAAGGGATGCATCCGAACGGAAGGGGTGCACCTGAGTAAGGGGGGTTCAGGGTTGTGTGTAATTCTTTTGAAAGTTGCAAATCTGTCTCTCTCTCTTTTCTCTCTCCCTCTCTCGCTCCCCCCCTCTTCTCTCTCTCTCTCTCTCTCTCTCTCTCTCTCTCTCTCTCTCTCTCTCTCTCTCTCTCTCTCTCTCTCTCTCACCTCTCTAATTGTTGTTTAGTTTTCTTATGATGTGTTTAATAGCTGATGATCGACAGGTATGGTCCATTAATGAACTGTTGTGTTGACATATTTAATTCATGTCAAAAGAGGGGTTGATAGGTATTTTCAGTTAATTACTGTTTTACATCCAGCTCCTCTGGGTGCATAGGTCTCTGGAATGTGCCAGGAGGCCAAGCCAGGCAGGCACCTAGAAATACATTGACCTGTACCTAACGCATGGCTGTATCCGGCCACAGGCCACTGAGGAGGAGCAAAGATGGACGTAATATCAGATTCAGCAACAGCTCACATATAACCCCACATATGACCATATACAACCAAGCCTGATCATCTATTTATTAACCAGTGGCTCGCTAAATTTGGAACCCACATAGTATTTAAGCCATGATTGTGTCATCATTCTAGAGCCTTGCAGCCCCCATGGAGGGCTGTGGTCTCCAGGACTGTTCCTCGTTCTCTGTGTGTTCCTGTCAATAAAGACAATCGATTGACTTCACATTTGTTTCCTGAGTTCCTGTCCACCTGGCTCATCATATCAATCCAAATAACTCAGTTTTATACTATCAGGAACACCCACATTCTTCCCCCTTCCTACTGTATAAGAAAGAGGAAAATCGCAAAACGCATAAACGCTACAGTAAAATAGTAACGTTATACACTATTGACACATGTGCAGACAGTTGACAGTTGCTGGGTAATGATTTGACAACTTCTGTCCATAATAAATATAACCCAGACAGTGAATCAATGACTAATTGCGACATTTGTACTTACTGATTCGATATTTTCTTTTCGGGTCCTTTGTTTAACCTTTATTTACCCAGGGTAGGGTCGCTGATGTGCGGTACACATTCGGCGGGTCTCCAAAAACAAAACAAACTTGGCCCATTGCTGGCGGATCACGACATCATCAGGAAATGAATGCAAGGACGTATTCGCTGCTTGGCAGTCAGGAGCAGCACAACATATCTTGCCCGTTTTGCTCATAACATTTTTAAATGCTAACCCAATGCTAACCAACTGTTAAACTTCAATTCCACGCATTTGCTTGCGTACTGCAATAAATAATGGTTGAGTGTGCGCGGTGGTTACAAATATAGAGGGGGCGTTACTATCAGATGAGAATTATTTCTACGTCAGCAAAACAGTCAAATTCGAACGGCTTAGTTCAGTGTGGGAGCATCTCCTGAGATCTGAACTGGAGGAGTCTGCCAAAATGAGAATTCGAGAAATAAACATTGTTGATACAACCCCAGATTGCTAGAAAACAATGCTAAACACTGGAAAAGGCCATTTATAAGACATGGGACCTTTAACATCTTGGCCAGGGACTACAGATGAAATCTGGCTAATTCTGGCATATTAAAAAAAATATTATGTTGATTAATATGCACTGTCCCTTGTGCAAATAAACTTAAACTTAAACTTATATAAATGCAATGATCATTCATTCACTGTGACAGTGGACGGTGTCCACAGTACGGCAGGAAGCTTTCATCTGGTGAATTAAATCAACGTTGCGTGTTCAAAGAAGAACATGTTGAGGGTCATGTCGTCCACCGTGCTCGATGCAGAATGGAAGCACAGAAAATGACATTACAGGGTGACGACCCACAGAGACGAGGCACTCAAGGAAGTACACTAGTGGGTCTCGCCTGCTCTGACATTCAGCATAATTGTACTATTCTAACATACATCATGACCGATACATACCCTCATCTGCACCTTTGTGTTTACTGTTTACTTGTATTCATAGTTTATATTCATTATACTCAATGGTCCTCATTCTCGAACATGTTCGTAAGTACCTTTGTAAATATCTTGGTAAACATTTCGTACTAACACATTTACAAAAATCCTCCTCCGGATTCCTGAACACCGGTCTCCGTAAGTGGCAAAATCTTCGTATCTGGGTTCCCATGAATGAAATACGTTACTCATTCTTTTTTTTTAAAGATTTATTTTTTAGCGTTTATCGCTTTTCACTACTATAGAGAGAGAGAGAGGAGGAACGGGAGACAGAGTGGGGGGAAGACATTCGGCAAATATAACGGCAGGTCCGGGAAACGAACCCGGGTCGGCCATGCCGTGACTCAGCGTGTGATTCGCCACTGGGGCGCCCACGTCACTCATTCTTAAATTGCAATGTGTGTTCTCGTACACCTGAATTTGCATACAGGCATGCCCCACCAGCTCCTTATAAGGTGAAGGAGGCATGTGCAAAATGGTGAAGGCCGTGTGCAAAACAGCTTGAGAGGTTCGGCATTGCATCTGCACCATGCTGACCCATTCTACAGGTAGCGCGGAAGCGATTTGCGACTGATCTCAAAATGAGATTAGATTCAAATGTATTGTCATTATACAGCACAAGTACAATACACCATCCAACCAGAGTGCAAATGTAACAGTAAAGTGCACTAGTAACATACAATGCACAGGTGATGAAACCCAGACATCTCATTTAGTAATGTCAATACTGAATGACTGCACGCTTGTCAAGAACCAATCGCGCAGTCGTTCAGTATTGACATTACTAAATGAGATGTCATGCTAATATGTCATGTTCTACAGTAGGACTTAAATAAAATAAGTCATTAGAATAATAGAAGCCTACATTGCTGGAACGATTTATTTCTCACGAATACAGTACGTGTGTGTGCAATCGTGCGCTAAGGCTGCCTCACCAAGCCGTTTCTCCAGGCATTTATTTAGTTCTAGTAATACGAATACATCAAACCAACAATAAATAATATATTTACAATACGAAGCCGTTCGAGAATGCCAAATAAGTACGTAAATCGAGTTATGAAGGAATTCCTTGGTAACTTTTACATGTCCGTTCGAGAATGAGGACCAATATTTGTATTGCCTATATTTATCGTCTTACTATTACCCTGCCCATACCTGTAACCCCCTCCACAGTGCTGCTCTGATGCCTGCATTTCCCCAAGGGGATTAAATAAGGAATATCTTATCTTATCTTATCTTATCTTATATCCCCGGGTACAGTAATTTAAATGAACAGGGTATGAGACATCCTGAGTAACATCCTCTGTTAACCCTTTCAGGTGGACATTTTTTGGAATGTTTTCTTGGAATTCTATCTTTGAATTTGACTTCTTTTGAAAAAGATTAAAAGAAAAAGAAAAAACTGCAGCTCCTGCTCCTTTTTTCCCTGCCTGTAAGGGACCAAGCAGCCAAGGAGGACACAGTGGTTTTGCCAAAAAATAAGGGTTTTATTTTACCCATTTCAAAAACAGCCAAAGAATAAGGGTTTTATTTACCCATGCAAAAACATAATTTAAATATAACATAAATGGTCCAAATAATACAGCAGGACAAAACCAGACCTGAACAGAACGGAAGACAATAATGACAACTAAGAACTCAAAACTATATATAGGCCCTGTCCAGATACATCTAATCTAAGTGGGCTAATTGATCATTAATATTTTACTAAATAATATCTTACACTTCTAATTAATCTAACAAACAATAAACACACAACACACAACACAACTACCAAACTGCACAACTAATAATCTTAATTAATAAGGAAATACATATAAGGAAACTAAATTACAATACAATAAACCCCCCCCCCGGCATCTCCCGCAACATGGTTTGGTCCACCCCCCCCCCCCCCCCCCCCCCCCCCCCCATCCGGCCATTTAGGGCCGATCAGTCACAGCTGCTCTGTTTGCCCAGAGTGGGGATGGCTGGCTGCAGAGTTGGAGAAAACATGTTTGACATGTAAGTCAAATAATAAAGAATGGATATGATCAGTACGCAAGTCTATGTGTCGTGTGTCATTATGTGAAATAGAAATTGTGTATGTGTATCATGAATGTAAACGTGTACAAACAATACGGTTAACATGTGCGGGTGCGGTGCACAGACGTATCCGTCACACTGCCTATAGAGAAAATGAACATTTTCCTTGTCCATGTAGCAGTAGTCCTGTCCTTTACAGTGACTGTGAGGTGAGAGGTAGTCCTGCATGTCCTTTACAGTGCCTGTGAGGTGAGAGGTAGTCCTGCATGTCCTTTACAGTGACTGTGAGGTGAGAGGTAGTCCTGCATGTCCTTTACAGTGCCTGTGAGGTGAGAGGTAGTCCTGCATGACTGAGGTGAGAGCAGGGCCGGACTGGTGAAATAATTCATACCGGGAGATATAGCGCGAAATATAGCCCCAATCAGGCCACTTTTTAAGCGGGGGTCTGGGGGTCCCCCACCCGGAAAAATTTTGTTACAAAGACTTAATTTCCTGCATTCTGGTGCATTTTAGTGCATGTGAATCATAAACTAATGAGCCAACAATTGCTTAGTACAATGTACTGTTATGAACCTCAAATAAAACTGTTACTGGCACTAGCAATGCTACTCTCTCCACCTTCAAAAAGAAAAAAGCAAGAGCACAACATATTTTTCTATTTACTATTATAATACAGTTAACCACTCTCTCCACCTATTCCAACAGAGCAAGAGCACAATGCCATATTCACTTTACTGATGCACTACCCATCACCAGTTAAAATAGCCCTTTACACAAACATTAAATAACAGACCTTTCATTACAATACTATAATAACAGTAGCCACTGCCAGAATAGTGACACATGTATCGCGTGTGGTGAGCACACGCATGCATGCACAACGAAGACAGAATCATTTTAACTATAAAATGAGCTCAAAGTATGAGCTCACTGACTGAAATTTCCAACAAAAAGCATCAATTGTCAAATAATATTGATCACATTAACTAGACTAGATGTTTTTGAGGAAATTAGAAAGGGAACAACAACTTAACCCTTGTGTCCAGTCACCCAAACAACTGCCTCTTTGAACTGCTGCGGTCAGGCAAGCGATACCGGAGTCTCAAGGCGAGCACAGAAAGACTCAGAAGAAGCTTCTATCCCCAGGCCATCAGGCTGCTAAACGAACAATGAACACTACACAACAACAACCATCAAACGCACATAGCACACACATCCACACGCACACACTCACTTTAAACAAACGCACTGTAGCACCCACTCCACACACTTTATAGCATACACTCACTTTAAACAAACACACTGTAGCACCCACTCCCCACACTTTATATTTATTGATGAAGGATTGCACTACAACTCGTACACCTTACTGTAAATTGTACCTAAATTGTACCTCATCCCATTTCTGCTTTGCACTATATAGTATTGTACATTAGTACACTGCATAGTATTGTATATTATATGGTAACTCAGTTACGTCTATTCTGCATCGAACATTGTACATATGTCTATACTGAACACTGTGACCTCATTTTCTACTTCTAATTTACATGCTATACTATGTTATTTGATACTATCTTGTCTAGCACAGTCTCTGGAGCGTAACAGTAAGATTTTTTGATAACTTTGCAGTGATTATGTTTGTAGCCAATGTAGCAAAGGTGTGTAATCTTTGAATTATCTTGGAATTATTTTGACTTTCTCTTTCATAAATTGTTTATTCAGAAAAGGAGTGCCATCTGCCATTCCATTCGCCGCCTCCGCTGTCAATCAGTTGTATCGCCTGGTCCCGCCTCCACCAATCACAAGCGGCAGCACGGCTCCATTGTGTGTGTGTGATCCGCGTGAGGGAGAGAAGTCAGATAGTTCTCCAACTCTGTGGCAGACAGTGAAATCCTGGTTGTTCCCCACCCACCTAGGTTATCTAACTATCACGCCGCGCCGCCGCCACAACTAGAAACAATGGCCTGGCAAAAAATATATATATTATAATAGTTTTTTTTTTTTTTTTTTTTTTATATATATATTTTTTTTTAAATCTGTGCTGGCCAGGCCACCGGGAAAACTCCCGGTGCTCCCGATGGCCAGTCCGGGCCTGGGTGAGAGGTAATCCTGCATGTCCTTTACAGTGCCTGTGAGGTGAGAGGTAGTCCTGTCCTTTACAGTGCCTGCGAGGTGAGAGGTAGTCCTGTCCTTTACAGGAGGACTATTTTCAAGAGCCACATTGCTGACACCAAAGGAAGGGATGTTGCAATTAGGGTTGGGTACCGAACTCTGTACTTTTAAGGGTACCGACCGAATTACATCGATTCACGGTAGATCAATCGGTACAACATTTCAGTACCTTTACATGTCTCGTATAAGAGTGTAATATTACTAGATTAGATGACTAGATATTAACTCATTGACTGCCACGCTGTTTTTTCATCTTTACTCCCTGGCGCCAGCATTATTGGCCATTTTCACGATGTTTGCAGACCCATCGTATATTCTATATTATAGCTATGGAGACAATAGTATGGCTCATTTGACAGGCAATATTTATACTGCAAAAATTTCATTTCTACATACCTTCGTTCCTGCGCTATCCGACGCAAAAAATCGCCCCGTTTCACAATAATCCAGGCTGGTTTTCTGGATTGTGATATATAGAGTGTTTTGTGCACATATGCGCAAATCGTGCGGGTTGTTCGCCTGAAACCTATATTATTTCCAGGTCAAAGGTAAACACGACCATATTATGTTTCTTCACAAAGCCATCAAGGGAGGGGGGGGGGTCGTTTTCCGATGCTGCTATCATTAGAAAAGCATGTTTTATGATGGGGTTCGGTAAAATAGACGTTACCTTTGTCAGCAGGTAACGTTAAATCCAGGAACGTACATCCAAACAGCCCGTTTGAAAATACTAGAATCCAACATAGTCTGGTGAAAACACACCTTATCATCCATAAGTGTGATCGTTTTGTCTTCCTCTTCATAATCTCCAATAGTTTGCTCGCCATTGCATTGCAGTTTGCAGGGTAGTGGCTACTATTGTGCCTCGGAGTGCTCGGGCCTGACTATACCACGGAGCAGAATAGGTTACCTCCGAGTCCTCGGCCGGTTTGACTATAGTATTTTTATGATTTACCAGAAGTGCTGAGTCCAATGTAGTCTGGTGAAAACGCATGTTATAATCCATAAGTGTGATCGTTTTGTCTTCTTCTTCATAATCTCCAATAGTTTGCTCGCCATTACATTGCAGTTTGCAGGGTAGTGGCTACCAGTGTGCCTAGCAGTGAATGATCTAAACTAGCCCAGTTCAAAAGGTAGGCGATACTGCCACCTATCGGGATTCGATCGTCATTTCAATTATAAGTTACTCAGCGGCCACAGGAAGACTCATAAAGGTCTGTGTGAGTGTTTAAAATAATAATAATAATAATAAAAAATAATAAAATAAAAATATATCTCGTTTTTGGCACTCAAGCGTTGGCTTTCAGAAACGAGATGTCTACTTTTTGGCGCCCAATGAGTTAAGAGGGGGCCTTTTCCACAAATATATATATATTTTGTTATTGCAGAGAGAGTCAAGTACCCAAAAAAGTTACCCTTGGGTACAGATACCGAATTCCAGGAACTGGTACCGGTATCGGTTCAAATGTGAACGGTAACCGACACTAGTTGCAATTTCGTTACACCTCCCACTACAAGAATAAACTGAAGCTAGTTATGTTGGGGGACTTGTGCTTGAATGCTCAGCTAGTTTATTTTAAATTTTTTTAGAATTCCCCTGCTTTTGAGCGGTCAGGTGGCGTAGCGGAGATTGCGCTCGTCACCAATGCAAGAGGCTGCGGCCTCGACTCCCAGAGTCAGCATTGCTTGGGGCTTGGGCTGATCGCTATACTAACCCGTTTGGCTGGGTTAGGGGGAGGGCAAGTCATGGGTGGGAATCTGGCATTGTGGACAGCGACGCCTACAGGTCAGGTCTGGGCGCTTGCTCAGCAGAGGCAGGACTTGATGAAGGCAGCGTGACCTCCCACGCGCTACACTTCACCAATGAGAGTCCTCGCTGCCAGGTGAAAAAAGAGTCACTGGCTGTCGCCGCGCATGTCGGAGGAAGCGTGCAGATGACTTCAGGGTTCCCTTGTACCGACCAGTAGGAGAACATGCGCACAACAACCAGGTAGGGGAGGGGGGGAATTGGCACAACGACTAAATTGGGACGGGGAGAAAACAGAAAAATCTGAGAAAGAGAGGATAAAATAAATAAATAAAAAATAATTCCCCTGCTTTCTCAGAGAGAGAAATACCTAGAATGCCTAGAAATGCTTAGAAGAGCTTGTGTGAACAGACGTAGCCCGGGGCCATCTTTAAATAACACATTCATCTTTCCATAGCCGCAGGAGACTGGTGGAGCCGGACTCCCTTATTTGGGCACAAACATTACGAGATGTTTACAGAACTGGGGGCGTCACGTGATAGTTCTAAGACCCGCATACCTATATATGATCTCTACTACAGGGAGTTCTGCCTGTGCTCTATACTACAGGGAGTTCTGCCTGTGTCTCTACTACAGGGAGTTCTGCCTGTGCTCTATACTACAGGGAGTTCTGCCTGTGTCTCTACTACAGGGAGTTCTGCCTGTGCTCTATACTACAGGGAGTTCTGCCTGTGCTCTATACTATAGGGAGTTCTGCCTGTGCTCTATACTACAGGGAGTTCTGCCTATGCTCTCTGTTGTGTTGTTGTCCAGCAGGGGGCACTCTGTCCTCTGGACTAGTCAGTAACAATGCCCATGTTACGGTGATAGGGACACCGTATAGCTACGAGTGCCGTCCTTCGGATGAGAAGCTAAACCGAGGTCCTGACTGAATCTCGTCGTTAAAGAACCCAGGACGCCTATCGCAAAGAGTAGGGGGTTCCCCGACGTTCCTGGCCTAATTCCCAATCAGGTCTCTGACATCAAGGCCACCTAATCATCCCTCCCCCTTAATTGGCTCATATCAATCCCTGTCTCCTGAGCCGTTAAGCCATTGTGTAGTGTGATGTGTGCCGGGTGCCAGTGTATGGTAGCCATTGAGCCTGCGTAGCCCAAGGTTGGGTGCTACCAGTGGTGGTGAAGGAGGCAATTTCCACCCTACATTGTGGGGAGCGCTTTGAGTGTCTAGAAAAGCGCTATATAAATGTAATGAATTATTATTATTATTATAAAAGTGTTGAAACTTGAGTGCATAATAGTGGAGACATATTAGTACCTGCAGAGCCGGTCCCCCAGGCAGTGGTTCAGCGCGTCCAGGCAGGTCCAGCTGTTCTCTCCACACGTTCCACCGTGCAGAGTGGCCTTCATCCGCAGACAGTCCTCATCTCCAGGGTCACACTCACACAGGACCAACATCTCGGCCACGTTGTGGGGCAGACCGTCGTAGAACTGCAGAGTGACCTGCTGACAGAGGGTCCTGTTGCATTGCCTCGCACCACATGCCTGGACAAGAGGCACCAGCTGCCTGTTGCAAACCTCATCTTGGACACAGACCGACATCTGTTGCAAGCAGGATCCGCTGCTGTTGTATGCTGTAGTGAGATAAGTAGAATGGTTTCTTTTTTGGGGCAATTTTGTGTGTGTGTTCATGTACTGTATGTGTGTACAGATGCAGCACTCAAAAATCTAACCTCCCCTGCTCATCTGCTGCTCATCTCCTGCTGTGATTTTGTGACTCCTATTGTTCTGGACCGGGCCAGATTTAACACCTCCACTGCCTCCCACAGGCTGGGGAGATTTTCATCTTAAATTTGTATTCGTCCCAAACGCCCCAGCTCCATCCGATTCCTTCGCTTTTTTCACTGTTTACTTATCATGCATTGCAACTAGGGATGTCCGATATTATCGGCCTACTGATATTATCGGCCGATATCGGCATTAAAATGTGATATCGGAAAATATCTGTATCGGTTTACATTTTTTTTTTTTTTATTACATTTCTATAACCTTTATTTACCCAGGCAAGCAAGTAAGAACAAATTCAGATTTTATTTATTGTCAAAAGTATGCATAATGTTGTGTTAATTCCACAACAAGAGATATGTAATGTTAATTACCTGAAATTATTCCGTTTTTTGGGGGGGGGGGAAACCCTGCATATATCGGTATCGGTTGATATCGGTTGATATCGGTATTGGAAATTAAGAGTTGGACAATATTGGTATATCATTATCGGTAAAAAAGCCAATATCGAGCATCCCTAATTGCAACACTAATATATGGGCAGTACCCCAAGTCAGACTGCCCATATAAAAATGATCTTGGGGGTCTGAGGGCAGTAGCCCCCAACCCCCACCCTGGGGAAGCACTTAAGTTAAGTACTGTGGTGGATTTTTGACGTCTCCAGGGATGGTTAAATGAAATACAGAGACAAGAGATTGGCCTTAAATCAGAGTGCAAACCACCAGGTTCTCCACGGACATCCAGCAGCCTAAAACAGTGTCACACTGCGAATTAGGCATTCTGAAATAATCAAACAGGAGCAGAAAGAGACAGCCGGATTACTCACGTTAAATGAATACAATACAGGTTTATTGGAAAAGAAAATAATACAGTACGCCCATACGGACGGACTTTCAGTCTGTCAGAGTGCATATTCACAGGTCTGTCAGAGTGAAAGTGACAAAAAGCAAAGTGTCATGTGTTTTAACACAGTGGAATAGAGACGCCTTGCTCGTCTCTGATTGGGTTGGCTTTATATGGTCATTTAGGGAGTCAAATGGAATGGGCTTTTGAGGAGGGCTCGCTGCGGCCTTGGATGCAAGCGTTCTCTGGCCTGCTCTGAATATAATGAATGGATATAGTGTTTTAACAGTTTTTGAGAGAAGGATAACATGACTTCACGATCAACCCTGTTGTGGGGATTAAGAATGTGAAATTACCCTTCACATTTAAACAGAAATCCTGACCTCACAAATAGAGGAGGGGGGGGAGGAGGAGGAGGAGGGAAGGAGGAGGAGGAGGAGGAGGAGGAGGGAAGGGAAGGTGGAGGAGGAGGGGATGTGAAATTACCCTTCACATTCCCCACTTTGTGCCATTTTTGGCACATCCTGGTAATTTCAACCATCAATATCACTAAACCACAGTCTCAAGACACCATACAGAACATCAAATCAATCAACATTAATACATCATAATGTCATACTTGGCTAAGTAGGACGATAATTCCAAGCAGGTAATTGCAAAATGTTGCATCCTTAGGTACAATAATTTTTTTTTTTAAAACATAATAAGGTAGAACAATAACTCTTGAGAAAGAAAGAAGAGGGGGAAAAAAGTTCAGGTGCAAATTGAAAAGGGGAGGAGTCCCAGGCCGGGGACAGATTGGTCGCTGGCGCCTTATAAAGCGCTTCTCAGTGACCCGAAGCGCAGACAGCAGTTAATAAGAAACAAAGAACAAAGAAAATAAAATGGCAGTCTTAATATAAGTAGTATTTTCAAACTCTGAATATGTACCCATATCTAAATCAGAAATTTGACTTTTTAATATGCACACTGGCTTCCCTTGTTGTCGTCCTCAGTAGCAGTCAGGTGTCTTCCCACTCCTTCACACACAGAACGATATATATCTGTTGCAAGGAGGCTGGATGCCGTTGAGTACAGTAGCAGTCAGGTGTCTTCCCACTCCTTCACACACAGAACGATATATATCTGTTGCAAGGAGGCTGGATGCCGTTGAGTACAGTAGCAGTCAGGTGTCTTCCCACTCCTTCACACACAGAACGATATATATCTGTTGCAAGGAGGCTGGATGCCGTTGAGTACAGTAGCAGTCAGGTGTCTTCCCACTCCTTCACACACAGAACGATATATATCTGTTGCAAGGAGGCTGGATGCCGTTGAGTAGAGTAGCAGTCATCTCCCCATAGTTGAATACAGCAGCATACCAGGTGCAAAAGGGCTTGTATTGCCGACTGGGGTGCGTGGTAGGGGTTCCTGTGGATCCCAGCAGCGGTGCGTTCTTATCTTCGTGGCAGGGCGAGGCTATCGCACAGGGAGCTTAGCTGGAGTTCCTGTCCCAGTTGCCCTCCCAGGGCCTCCACTGATCCCTGGGCCCCGCTTCCGTAGCACCGGCCCTGCTGTGGTGTTGCCATATCATGCGAGATGTTGAGCAGGCGGTTCCTGTTGGACTTGGGACTGAACCTGATTAGGTTGTCGTCGTCCTCCGCGGGTTCATATGGGTATGGTGGCTGGTGTGCCGGTGGAGATGGGGCCCCTAGGTGGTGTGGTTGCCCAGGGACAGCGTGGCCCTGCAGTGGGAAGTACGGCCCTGGTGCATATTCGTTATCTTCTTTCTCCTGCGCTGAGAGAAACGCACCATCCTCCCCCTCACATTCCATAGATCTGAGTTCCACAGCATTGACTAGTACTGCATCTTGGATGTCATGCGTTGCGTTAATGAGATTGCGCCGGCCAAAGGAAAAGAAATAAAAAAACTAAAAAAACAACAACAATTTCAAACATGGTCAGTGTGTTACATGTCTGGATATACAACAGGGAGGTAGGGACTCCCTCATAGTTGTACTGGCTGGAAACAAAGAAAAAAAAAAAAAAAAAACTGTTTACAGTTAGCTGTCGCCCAAGTTGAAACATGTGGAAATAGTGACCACCAGGGGTTACAAGTTGTAACATTACAATCAAATATCAAAAGGAATGACAAATCCAACTTTAGGACGCTGGTATTACAAACGCTGTGATGGCGGAAAGACAAGTGCCTCAATAAGCTGTATAAGACAGTGTCTATGGAATTTAGAACATTTGAATAGCACTTATATATTCAAAAGTGCTTGGAATAGAGGCCTAACTGCCTCTAACTGCTGTGCAGTGGCAGAGCAGGTATAACATTGGAAAAGCTTGATAGAGATAAACACAGATAGTGACCAAATCCTAACTGCTGACTTCACAAAGAGCGGAGGGCGAGGAGGAGGTTGGAGAGGAGGAGGGAAGGAGGAGGAGGAGGTGGAGGAGGAGGAGGAGGAGGAGGAGGAGGGAAGGTGGAGGAGGAGGGGATGTGAAATTACCCTTCACAGTACCATCCCTTTGTTCACGTTGGGACCCAGCCACCATCCCCCGAAAATTAACACCTGAGTGCTAGACTTAAGTGGCACACAAGCAGCACACAAGCAGCAGAATGTATCTGAATTTTGAGTGCTGAATCTGCGATACTCCAGACTTTTACAATCTCCTATAATCATATAATCTCATCTATTACAATCATTACAGTCCGTCTAAAAAACACTCACATCTGTCTTTTTGTTTTTGAAATATTGGAAGCATAAATAGTTAGCATTCGTTACGATCGCTAGTGGAAATTCACAGGATTCCTGGTTCTTAAAAAGTATATTTAAAGGAATACGGCAACATCATGGGAAATGTGTGTACTGTCTTCTCCAGAGACAAGAAGATAAATACCAATTTCCCGGTGTATATAAAACATCTAATATAAACATAAAGTAAGCACATCTCCCATAATGTTGACATGTTCCTTCTATATTGGAAGGTGGTACATGTGATTTATCAGACTCCAGTAACTGTGCTAACAGATGGTAATTATGTCTGCTTCCACAGGTACTTTTTGGATTAACTGAAATCACAACGTTGTTTTATTAATTAATTAATTCATTCATTTATTTATTTACGATTGTTACCAAAGTCGATGAGATTGCTAGATCGCCAGTCCATCACCGAAACTCTCCCCTTCTGCGGAGCTGCACATAATAGGAAAAGATAAAAAAAAGATAAAATATATATATTTAGGCTGCACCTGAATACAGCACTTAACCCACGCAGACCACTTACAGCTTATCCGTTATTGTTATTATGACCAAAATAGAAACGGCGATACATCACATCTGGCCAGCTTTTGTCAACAGATATGTAATTTCAGTTGCGCTGTTAATGCTTATCACAAAGAATACTGAGAACACTGCACCTGGCTGTTCGTGTCTTTGTGTGGCGAGTGCTCGGAAAGAGGTCTGAAGCTCCTCCTCCCAGGCACACACGCAGCCTCGCAGCTGGGGGAACTGCTCCAATATGGACTGGATGGTCAGGTTACAGACCTTTGAGTCTCCTATTTGACAGCCTGCAGCTACGTAGAATAGCGGGCACAAAAGGAGGTGAGTCAGAAAACTGGATTTTCCATGAGTAAGTAAACAAGAGCACTCTGTGCAACAGGTGCTTCTATACGTACCGCGTACATCTGTGTCACTGGTGGTGGGGATTAGTTAACGGTGTTGCTTGTGAATCTGGCCAAATGTCACATCAACACCAGGTTGAGGCTGTGACTGTATCTGTATCTGTATGTACTTGTGTAGAAATTGCGTATCTGTAAATCTAGCGCTACCGATACTCTTAACCCTTTCACTGCCGCACTACCAAACGGTTAACCTTTTCACTGCGACAATACACAGAAGGTTAACCCTTTCACTGCCGCATGGCAGCAGGTTAACCCTTTCACTGCCACACTACAGAAGGTTAACCCTTTACTAATAGTTAACCTTCTGTAGTGTGGCAGTGAAAGGGTTAAAGGAACATGTCAACAGTGTGGGGAATGCCCTTGCCGTATTCTCCAGAGTCAGACAAGAAGATAGATACCGATTTCAGTCGAAAGCTTTCCGGCTGCAAGCTAGCCTAGCTTAGCACAAATTAATGGAAGTGGATAAGGATCAGCTAGCCTAAAACACCTCTCCCCCAGAGTTTTAAATTAGGCTAGCCGATCCATATCCGATTCCATTAATTTGTGCTAAGCTAGGCTAGCTTGCAGCCAGATAGCCGTCTACTGAACACAGAGAGGAAATTGGTATCAATATTCTTGTCTGACTCTGGAGAAGACGGCAAGCGCCTTTCCCATAATGTTGGCATGTTCCTTTAAGTATTATAGCTTTCTTTAACGTCTTCAAAACGATGACACTTTCATGGCTATTGTCTATTTATTTATCTATGTAGCTCCAGGCTATTGCCTTAGTATTGCATTTCCACCGTATTCCAAGGGGTGCAATTGAACTGAATGGCTCATTACATGTATGTCCCAAGCCTTCAGATGCAGTTTCCTGCTGGTTACATCACTGGGATAAGATAAGCCCACAAACCCCCTCTGCAGGCAGCATTACTTAGAAAGGCGATTTCGTTTTTACCTTCAATATCACAGATGTGACTGAGAAAGGCCTGTTCACCAGGCCCACTGCATACATGTGACACGCAGTTGTCCTCCGTTGCCAGACAGTCCGAAGATTTCGATGGCATTTGGATGCTGGCTATCTGACAAATGACGCCTGCCAGATAAGACATTGTAAATATACAAAAACAGCCTACAGATGATGAAAAGACACTCTGGACCTTGGGGTAAAAACATGTATTACATTATTTATGCATAAATACATGTATACAATATACATGATGTATACGCATTGTATACAAATTATTTGTATACAAATTATTTGTATACTGTATATTAGGGCTGACCCCGATTAGTCAAATAGTCGACTAGTCGAATGCAATTTTTTTTTATAATAATAATATATACATATATTTTTTTAATCATTCTTTCCAAAAGAAAAGAGGCCTAGAAGCGTGGCTAACGCTAATGGCACGCATACCAGAGGCTAACTGCCTAAGAAAACAGGCACAGAGGCACTGAAAGACGATTTCACCCATCTAATGAACACACTAGACTAGACAAATATCAAGATGTATCCATCAGTGGACCAATTGCATGCTTTTGCAGAGGACAAGAAGCCTTCAGTCGACTCCTTCAGACATTAAGCACCCCCACAGCCCAAATGGAATGATAAAAAAAAGAAAATTAAATTAAATTATTTTTTCATCTATATATTTTTTTTCATACTACTTCATACTTTCATACCGACTAGTCGGGGACAGCCCTACTGTATATATATAATACACTTTATTTATAGAGCACTTTTCATACAATAGAAAGCAGCCCAGAGTGCTTTGACAAAACAAACAATTGACCAATACAAATTAATAATAAAATAATCAAAAGCAGGACTCAGTAGACAAATTGCATATCACAAGCAATAAAATAAATAGACTTTTTTCTTTATGATTGAAACATAATACAGTATACAAATTGTGTGTGTGTAGATGAGAAGATAGGATGTAGACAAAAAAAGAATAGATTATGGATGAAAGCATTTAAAGATATAGGCAATGTAATAGAGACATGGAGGCCTTTAGGCAATTTATCATATAAAAGATTGCTGAAAAAGTGTTTCTAGTTGCCAAAAATGATTTGACCCAAACATCTAATTTCACATTTAAATTGCACTCACCAATCACCACCGCTGTGTCCACACATGCTCGTTCCATGATCCCTCCTGTGTGCTTCCTCTCGGATGGCATGTGAAGCGGACAGACGCAGATACAGATAGACGGACAGCTCGAGCCCTGGTCCACTTGTCATTTAACCCCCGCCCCCCATGACGTCAGATGTTAAGGTGTGATTCGCCTTCACATTCCATTATCGTTATGGGATAAAGATGTCCGACGCATCTTGAAAAGTACCCTCTTCTTCTCTGACATGAATTCCAAAAGTGAGGTCAGGTGAGTGATTGCAAGCATAATTTAATCACCTGCGCAGGTAGAATGTTGAGCGTGCGTGTGGCCATGGCCGTAGCCAGCTATGAGGTCACCGAGGTCTGGACCTCGGTAACTATTTGTAACAATATAAAACAAATGAAAAAAAAATATTATAAAAAATAAAAAATTTATTTTTTTATAGAAATATCACAATATAAATGTACACTCGGGAGTTGAAAATGTCCGGTCATGTCTGATGTTTGGCAAAGGTACTCCCCCCTGCATCGCTACTTGGTCGCTTCTGCCCAGGCAGGGGACATGCAGGTGGCTTTGCTTTGAACTAATGTTTGACCCCTGCATCTGTCACTGGATCCATAGCTTCCTCTCCAACAGACAACAGAAGGTCAAAATAAACAACATCACATCCCACCCTCTATATCTCAGCACAGGAGCCCCCCAAGGCTGCGTCCTTTCACCCTGGCTTTTCTCCCTATACATAGGGTGACCAGATGCAAAAAGTCCAAAAGTGGGACAACAGTAAGATTTTGGTGGGACAAAGTGGGACAACAGTACGATTTTGGTGGGACAAAGTGGGACAGATAGATAATGTAAAAATTTGTATTAGAATAACTGCCATGGTCTTCACTGAATAGATTTAAATCAAAGGTTAAAGGTTAAATCAAAATAAATACAAATTAAATACCACCTAACATCTGTTTTAAATATTCAAACGTCATCACTTGACAGGAATGTCTTGTGTTTGATATTCCCTGTTAACACAGAACTAGGGAAAACAGTGTAGTATAATACAAAAATAATAATACAAATAAATTGTGTTTCTATATTAGAATAACTGCCATGGTCTTCACCGAATAGATTTAAATCAAAGGTTAAAGGTTACCACAGTCGGCTGACCTGTATGAATGGGAGTGTTGTACTGTGTGATAGACACTTATTATCTCAGCTGCAGTGACCTTGTCCGTCTGGCTATCATTGTTTGGTTTAAAAAGAAACGTATCCATAGATCTGGATGTTTCTTTTTGGTGAGCCACTTTCAAGTGAGACTCACGTCCACTGTGGCGCTTCAAGTTGTATTCTCCTCCATGCGCAATTGAAAACGAACTATGACACAAAACACAGAAAGCCTGCTGCAGATTGCCTGCCATCTGCCTCACCCAGTCATGTGTCGTTTGCCAGTCTTGGTTG
The DNA here is from genome assembly GCF_963971535.1 of Notolepis coatsorum. Classification (NCBI taxonomy): domain Eukaryota; kingdom Metazoa; phylum Chordata; class Actinopteri; order Aulopiformes; family Paralepididae; genus Notolepis; species Notolepis coatsorum. The sequence goes on from NC_140173.1 coordinate 143,359,400, forward strand.
TAACTGCAGGTCCGTTTCTTTTTACTGCTTTCCATCTTGAACTAGTTCGCTTGTAATGTTGTTGTGTTTTTTTTTACCAATCAGATTTGCGATATGAGGTAGCGTCACGACTCAGTCTCAGTCACGTCACAAGCAGTCAAGCAGCACGCTAAAGTACTATAACCAATCAGAGCAATGTGTGTGGACAAGAGGCGGGTTGCTACGTTTACTGTCTGTAGGGAGGGGCTTTTAGACGCATGTTTTTTTTTGGTTTGGAAAAAAAAACATCCTCTCAATATGAGGGACGCGGGACATTTGGTCAAATGGTGGGACAGTACAACCAAAAGGGGGACACCTGGTCACCCTACCTATACACCAACCTGCTCATATCCCTCCACAACTCCGTAAAAATATACAAATATGCAGACGACACAACCCTTATAGGCCTCATCACAGACAATAATGAAACAGAATACCGTACACAAATCAACCACACAATCACCTGGTGCACAGACAATAACCTCCTCCTCAACTCATCAAAAACCCAAGAACTCATCATCGACTTCAGACGCCAGCCAAACCCCAAAACCCCCATATCCATATCCGGCAAACCCATAATCACCACAGACTCCTTCAAATTTCTCGGCACCCACATAAGCAATAACCTCAAATGGAAAACCAACACAGACCACATTCACAAAAAAGTCAATCAAAGACTCTTCTTCCTCCGCCAGCTCAAAAAATACAGTCAGAAAACATCTCCTGCTCCGCTTCTACCAGGCTATCATTCAAAGCATCCTCACCTTCTCCCTAACAGTTTGGTACAGCAGTCTGGACACTCACTCCAAAAACAAACTCCAAAGAATAATCAATAAATCCTCCAAAATAATCCACACCCCCCTCCCAGCTCTCGAATCACTCCACCGCCAAAGCACAATTAGAAGAGCTAGAAAAATCATCTCCGACCCCACTCACCCGGCACACCACATCTTCCAGCTGCTGCCCTCCGGGAGGCGCTACAGATCCCCGACCACCAAAACATCCCGCTTTAAAAACAGCTTCTTCCCCACTGCCATACGGACACTGAACTCCCTGTATTCACACTTTCGAGCGTAGTGCTTTACCGGTCTTTATCTCACGGAGGAGATAAAACTGGGAACGAGGTTACCACTAGGCTGGGAACAGCGCCCCATTATGCTGGCCCGCCGCCCAATCACATCTCTTAACTGTGTAAACCTTATGCAATATTCATCATTGATATTTGGATACTTGAAATCTGTATGAACTGAGTAGTTAGTATCAAATTAAATAAGATGGAACAGCTCCATGCATTCATTGAATATACAACTATTTGCTCATTACCAGTATGGTATTGTTTCAATTGTACAGCTTTTTGCACATCTTTGTCAGGGAATTCCAACAATTCTGGACCCGAATGTACCAGTTAATTGTAAGCATCTCTCTCTCTCTCCTTATGTCTAGTCAAGCCAGGTTGTGGAGGAGAGAGTCAGGGATGAACAGGCTGTAAACTACTTTGCCCATCCTGAGCCTGCTATGATGCAGGTGTTTTACATCACCACCCAAAACAAGATTCAGCCAAGAGCGAGTGAGTACACTGGTCCACTTGCACGGGTACACTTGTCCATGGCACTTACTACCCAGCTTTGTAGTGGTTTGGGGGAATAGTACAGTAGGTACGCATATTTAAGGGGACCGCAAGGATGGTGTACTGGTGGGTGGTGTCTGACCGATTATGGTGGGCCGGTCTGGGCCAAAAAAATAAATGGACCTCCCTCATTTCTAAACCCTGGCTACGCCCTGCGTGCGGCGTCTGGATAGGTAATCCAATGCAAATGTCACCTGGCTAAAGCACTTGGCCCTGTGTCAATGTTAAATGTAAGCTATAGCATCGCACAGGGAATAATAATACTAAGTACCCTGAAATTAAGTGAAAGTATACCGTCTCAAAATCTTACTCAAGTAAAAGTCAGAGTCTCTGGCTAAAAACACACTTGAGTAAAAGTAAAAAAGTTTCTACTTTTAAATGTACTTAAGTACTAAAAAGTTTAAGTAAAAACTTGTTTTTATTGCAAGGGATAAGACCTGCTGCAGTCGTCATTTATCAATAATGCATAGAAAGTGTTCTATTTTCGTTCCTAAGCATGGAATTTAGAATGTCTCTACTCATAGAAAAATCGGGATTTATCAACCGTGCGTGCACAGGTCGTACGCACACTCCGTGTTGATAAATACCATTGTTCTTACCGTCTATGCTTGTGCATTATTGTAAGCATTTGCATACAGAACCGCCCCTAATTAACCATATATGGTAATGAAACACCCCCATTGAATGTGAAATAATGAACTAAGCCGAGCAAACTATGAGAAACTTCACTGAGAGCGAGATTGATCACGTAGGTCTAACCAACAAATTGAACGTATACAGCATTTTCCGTTGTGAACAATCTTATTTGGAAACATGACACACAGAATAATAGTATTTAGCGTTTTTTGTACCCATTCTGCAATCTGTTAATAAAATGTTCCATCAATCAATCAATCTGCTTGGTTTTGGTCAGAGTCATTATGGCTTCAGTGGATAACCCCGATCACCTGCATTTAAGTGATATTTTAATTACAGATACCCCAGTAATAACATTAC
>NC_140173.1:143367040-143561533 GCF_963971535.1 Notolepis coatsorum
TAGTTTGCTCTTCGCTCCCAGTCACAACCGCCCAGTACACCAACAACTTCTTAGTACAACACTCCCTCCGGATCTGGACCCAGTTCAGAAAACACTTTTTTGTCTTTCACACAACTGTCTCTAATGTTTAACTTACCAAAAACAAATTTTTTCAGATATCTACAGATACGTGATTTTGTTAAGAGCAAATTTGCTCAGTTCCCCCATACACCTCCAAAAACTGTGATCGACCGCATCTTGGAGGTGAAGGTTGCAATCAAAGGCTCAATATCTAAACTATATAACATCATATCCCTTTCCCTACCCTCCTCAGTATTGGCAATAAGACAAAACTGGGAGTCCGATCTAAATCATCAATTTACAGACAAAGAATGGGAAAATGCTCTTGCCCGAATACACTCTTCTTCAATATGTGCCCGCCATTCACTGATACAGTTCAAGCTCCTCCACCGTCTATATTGGTCAAAGACTAGACTTGCGAAGATAAATCCTGGCATGGACACCACATGCGACCGGTGCCACCAAGCCCCTGGCTCACTTATTCATATGTTTTGGCATTGTCCAGCACTGGCCCCTTTCTGGACTTCCATTTTTAAATCTTATTCAGACATATTTTTTATGAATGTTGACCCATGCCCTCTTATTGCATTATTTGGTCTGACACCGGAGAACGCTGCAATATCTATTGGGCAATCCAATGCCATGGCCTTTGCCTCACTCATTGCCAGACGCCTCATCCTATTCAACTGGAAGGCAGCCACTCCCCCCTCACACTTACACTGGATGAGGGATGTTATGTCTCTTATACATATAGAGAAAATCAGATTTACAACACAAGGCCACACAGATACCTTCCATAAAACATGGCAGCCCATCCTATCTCATTTCAAAACCCATATGACTCCTTCTAAACTTGGGACCCCATGACCCCCCTCCTCCTCCTCCTATCTACCTTCCTGACACTGCTAGCCTACGCATGGCTGGGGAGATGGCATTGTGGTGGTCTGCTAAGGGTGTTAAATTTACTTTCCATTTTATTTGTTTTACCATCTGGAAATTACGCTACTAAGATGGAGAGTATCGCTTATATTATTTTTTCTTTTGTTTTCTTTTAATTTTACTTCATTTATTTTTGCGTAGCTTTGTCTGTCACAGCTGTATTTATGTTTAATTATAATTTTTTTTAAATTTTTTATTAAAAAAATTTATTCTACATGTATGTTTGTCGTCGCCCTCACTGGGTGGGATTAGGGGATAGGAATGGGGAAGGAAATGGAAGATGTATAATTTGGATAACTGAAATGTATAAATATGTACTAATTCTTCCAATAAAAAAAAGATAAACATAAAAAAAATTATTTAATGCACTTCTCCATTGAATTTGAAAAAACATGTCAAGGTAAACTAACATGGACGGCATTCACATCACAGCATCCAGTTGTAATGTTGGCCAAACTACAGCCTTGGAAAAAATTAAGGGTTTAGTTATTTTTAAAAAAAATTACGTGGGTTTGACATGGCACATCCTAAGGTTTTCCATTGATTGGCTGTTTTTAAATAAAATGCAGCCGCAGGATTAATAAGTTAATAACGTTAACGTTAGTTCGGCCAGAGAAACAAATATACTAATTCAAATGGTTGAACCTACGAGATTTGTACTTTGTACTTTGTAGGTATGCATTTTAAATGTAGGTAAAAAGTATGTTTTTTTCTCTGAAATGTAATTGAGTAAAAGTACAAGTATACAAGCCTAATAATACTTGAGTAAAGTACAAATTCCCCAAAACAGTACTTAAGTATTGTAACGAAGTACAATTACTCAAGTACTTTATACCCCTGATAATAATACACTTTATTTGCATAGCACCTTTCATACAAGAACTGCAGCTCAAAGTGCTTCAGTAAAAAAGACAGGCATAAAATGAGCACAAAAAAAGATCAAGAGCAATGCATAAAGTGCATACATATAATTAGCCATAAAATAAGCATAGAATAAACAGCAGCAAAATAGACAAAGTCAAGATAAGGCATTAAATCACATAACTTTTCATAGGATCTAACATAATAGGCCTCTTTGTTTACGGTTTGATTGTCACTGATACACATAAAATAGACATCATGCAATTGGCATGACTTGTACTGTGCATTTCACTAAAGGGTATTCTATAACCAAAGTCATTACTCTGACTACAATGTATCACGGAGAGCGCCTAATTAACTAACACTGTGTTCATGTGCCTAATTAACTAACACTAACTGTGTTCATGTGCTTAATTAACTAACATTAACTGTGTTCATGTGCCTAATCAACTAACACTAACTGTGTTCATGTGCTTAATTAACTAACATTAACTGTGTTCATGTGCCTAATTAACTAACACTAACTGTGTTCATGTGCTTAATTAACTAATCATGCAAGTGAGCACACGCAGAGTCACATACTGTTTTTTCCAAAAACACATACAAAGGAATATTCTTGGGACTTGCATTCACTGGTGGGTTACATTAAAAGTATTTTTAATCGTGTTACCTTTGCAACATCTAATGTGAATGTGTGCGTTCTGCGGGACACGACTCCACGACGACAACTCCCTGCCCGGGTTGGACTAAGCGGTCTGATCCGCCGTGCGACATGTTGTCCATGTTGACCACCAGCGTAGACTTGTGGCTGCAGTCGCTTGTCCTCGTCGTCCTCACTTCCGCTGGCTTTTGGTTTCGACCGCAACAGTGGCAGGAAAAGGCCGCTTTGAACTCTTCGCGGAACTTTCCTGAGTGAGGAATACATTCATTTAATGCAAATAGTGGGAGGCCTTTTTGTTGTGAAGGGCCAGATTAAACCGAATATATATATTTATTTATATATATATATTTAATTGTATTTGTATATTCTCTAATATTCCCTGATATCCCTTGTATATTCCTTGTACAATATGCATTGAATATCCATTCTAGCCTACTGAACATCCCATAATAGTCTCCATTCTACTATTGGTCGAGACCTTGGTGCCAGGCTGCCATACCCCTCAGACCCAGTTCAAACGTACCGCTCGACATGTACGAACAAGTCCTAGTTCCGCGTAGGAATCTGACTACCGCACCACTAATGGGACTATTTGTTCATAGTGCGTATATATACTGCGCTACTAAAGTAGGACTTTCTTTTCAGTCCAGTTTCTTACCCTCCAATAGAGTCACAGACGTAAAGCCTCCCCGCGACGCCACGTGTGGGAGTAAGGCCAAGTTCGCCTACCATCGGTATTGAGACATCGTGTATATTGATATTTGAATAGTCATATTTGGCACTATATCGTCGAGTTGGACGTAGTCTATTAAGCTAATAATAGTCTGTTAATATATAGTGCTTCGTGCGGTGAGAATACTACCGTAGTCAGTACCCCATCGTTTCGGGCAGAGAACTGGCTGCTTACCCAGGGTGGTTGACCCTATGTGAAGCTGCACCCGAGGAGCCCCAGAGCCGACGAGCGAGTGGACCTGTATACCGGATTATTCTACCGACGACAGCCCGCCTTCCCAGGCACGGATTGTGCTTTGGATACTTTGATTATTCCATGGATAAAGACCCCCGACACTGCCGTGTGTTGGAACCCCCCCCCCTGGAGAGGACGCAAGGTGAGGAGACGCTCTGCAAGACGAGGTCGCTTCACGTCTCTCCCCCGTGGACCGGAGAGAGCCGGCCCACAAAGAGTCCACCTGCTTTCATCTGTGGTCCAAGGATCGCCGGCGCATTGAACGGCACTACAGTGGGTTCACCTGGGATACCCTTGGCCGGACGAGGCAGCCGGATTCTACCTCCCCCCCCCCTCCTACTCCTGTCGGCTTACAAGCGACCGGATTAACCCCCTCTAGTGTATCTAGTATAATCATTAAAGTATCATTGCTGTTATTCCTTAACTATTCCAGGTCGTATATTTACCACCTGCGCCTTCAGAGATTGGACATTCTCTATTGATATACCGACGAATACTCCTTGCCATAAAAGTGCATACTATTTCAATTCATAAATGTAATTAAGTGATTAAGTGCTTATTCTACACACCATCGCTGTGTAGAAAATAAAGACCTGTTTCTAATTCGTACATTTGTGTTGGATCCGTTTCATCTACGTGAGAGTGTTCATGATAATATATTTATGCCGTGTACTGGGTGGCCGAATATTAAGTACAAAGGTAGTGGTAGTAAGTATCATATCTAGTAATACAGTCAGGGAATTGTACCCCTCAGTTACAATTGGTCCTTCGAGCCGGAGGGTAATTAGTGTAATATTAATATAGTGTTATTAATATTGAAATGGCCTATGATGAACACTCCACGAAACGATCCTCCTAACCAACGCCCGCAGCGCGAACGACGGCTCCCTCAGTACTTAGAGGCTTACGCTGTCAGTCAACAACCTAGTCTTCTACTAACAGTAAACGCGGTAAAACTAGAAAGTAAAAGTATGTCTAACCCCAACGCCCAGACTACCCCGACCATAGAGGCCCCTACGGGCTCTAATGTAACTGACCAAGTTCACGGTGGGGACCAGTGGGAACCAGACATGACTTCACACCCCGCCAGTACTGAAGAAGTAGTCCCCGATGAGTCCCGGGAGGAATACAACGCTACCGAGAGAGAACTCGGCACGGAAGAAGACGGGGAGAGCACCGTGGAGATAGAGCTCCAAGGCTCCGCAAGGAGTACCCCGAGGGAAGGCTCCCCTATACAACCGCCTTCTCCCAGCGAGGCAGAGAGGACCCTACAGCAGGCCTTCCTCATCAGCCTGAACGCCGCTGCTGAACGCGACCGACTGCAGATCCAGCAGCGAAGCGAACACGAGCAGATACGTCTAGAAATAAGACGCATTCAGATGGAAGAGAATGTGGCCCGAGAACGAGCCGGTGCTCAACGGGACGCAGCGCGCGACAGACAGCAGTCGCAACTAATAGAACAGCTGATCAGACGGACAACACCCTCTCCCTCCGCCAGAGGCTCCAGGAACTCGTCTAGACACACCTCCAGGGCGGCATCCCCTAGCCGAGTAAACAACCCTGAACTTGACCAACAGACGAGGTCTATACCCCCCACAGACCACCTCCCCCCACCGGTCCAAGCGAGACCTAGCAACCGGGAAGGAGCAGCATATCCTGTGGAGAGGCTAAACCAGAGACTACAAGCACTGGATGACCTAACTGAAGACGAAGAGGAAGAGGAGGAGAACCACGCCCGAAGACAGCACAGTACTCTACCGGACCAGGAGGTCCGGTACAGCCCAGGCTATACTCCCGCGGAGCTGCGCTACAGACCCCCGACTCTATACACGGGTGAGCACGACGCACGACCCGCACCGAGGAACAGCACCTGGACAAGCGGGCCATGGTACACTGCCGGTACCAGCCCATACCAAGGAGCGGGGGGAGACTCGCCTAGGAGGCCTCTCCCCCAACGCTCGCCGATGTATCCACAGTCAGCGTCATACATTGGCACGCCTATGGTACCCGACTTCACCCAAGAGAACCGGGCCCAGTATACAGAACTCCGCATGTGTCTGGAGACCATGTTGGTGGATGTATTGGATGAACGCCACAAATACGCCATCCTACTGAAGCACTTAAAGGTACCCCGCGCACATAATATAGCGCTCGCCTACGCGACTTCCACCACCCCATACACAGCAGCGCTGGTAGCATTGGACCAGAGGTATGGGCGCATATGGGATTACGTGATCCAGGAGATCCGACACATCGACCGCTTACCCCCAGCAATAGACAATCGAGCACTGGACGACCTGTCCATCAGAGTGCAGTCCCTGGTAGGGATGTTGGGAGCGCACTCAAATGTGGAAAGGATCCTGGAGAAGCTGCCGCCCGCTCGTCAGGAGCGCTTTAGGCGGCAGAGGGACCACAGAGACCCGAATGGCCCCGAACCGAACCTCCTCGATCTAGCAGACTTCCTGGCGAGAGAAGTCAGCAGCCTACGGCTAGATACATTCGGACGGAGCACCCCTGGCTCCAGAGAAGGAACCAGACGACTAAATGATGGAAGAAGATCGGTGACTGTGATGCACCAATCGGAGTCAGTACCGAGCAGCAGGAGCCACAGTACCCCCTCCAGAACGGAGAAGTGGAAGATAGTGTGCCCCTACTGTGAGAAAGAACACTGGCTAGCGCAATGTGACTCCTTCCCCAAGCTGAACGCGGAGGAAGCAGGTCAATGGATAAAGTCCAACAAGCGCTGTTTTCGCTGTGCGCGCTCACACATGGCAGCCGAATGCCGCTTAAAGAAAAGGTGCACCAAGTGCGATGGAGCCCATCTGGACATACTTCACGACAGTAACAGACGGCGCCCTTCACCTGCACCATCCAGCCGCAAAACGAGCGTCATGTACATCGATCCCGCCAGCAGCAGTGGAGCCCGAGTACTCCTAAAAGTAGTGCGTGTGACACTAAGCTACCAGAATAAAGTCCTGGACACTTACGCCGTCCTCGATGACGGGTCAGAGAAGACCCTGCTGCTCGCCTCCGCTGCGGCCCAGCTAGGGCTGCGGGGAAGCGAAACCCAAATGACAATTCGGACAATAAGACGAGATTTGAAGACGATAAAGGGCGAGAATGTCTCATTCTCTATCGCAGCAAGCGGCCAGCCTGAGCGACGGTACCAGATTGCAGACGCTTTCACCAGCCAAGAAATAGGACTGTCGCGGTACACATACCCCGTCGCCAAGCTGATGGAGAAATATGCACATCTGCGCAAGTTACCGATCCCGCTCATAGACAATGCTATGCCGACCCTGTTGATAGGCTCCGACCATGCAGACCTCATTGTCCCGATAGACCGGGTTCATACCGGACCCCGAGGCTGCCCTGCAGCAGTCGAGACCCGTTTGGGATGGACTCTCCAAGGCCCGCTCACCAAATCTCTCAACCGAAGTACAGCCACTAGATGTCTCCACTCCCGAGTCACAGAGGGAGAAACCGCACTCCTGCAACACGTAGAGCGGCTATGGACCTTGGAACAAATGCCCTTTAAGAACGGAAAGAAAGACATTCGCTCTAAAGATGACATTTACGCCATTCACCTCCTCGAGACAGGGACCAAGAGAGTCCCGGTCAACGGCGTGTTGAGATACGCCACGCCACTCCTGCGGCGAGAAGGAATGCCTACTTTCCACGCCAAGACAGACGCCACAGAACGGTACCTGCAGAACACGGAGCGGCGCTTAGCCAATAACCCCGCCCAAGAGAGTGTATACCGCGCTGAGATTGAGAAGCTCATCACAGCGGGACACGTCACAAAGATGGACATTAAAGAGGCTGACCAGACCACTGAATCGTGGTACGTGCCCCACCACAAGGTCCATCACAACGGTAAAGACCGAACTGCTGCGGTCAGGCAAGCGATACAGGAGTCTCAAGGCGAGCACAGAAAGACTCAGAAGTAGCTTCTATCCCCAGGCCATCAGGCTGCTAAACGAACAATGAATGAACACTACACAACAACAACCACCAAACGCACATAGCACACACATCCACACGTACACACCCACTTTAAACAAACACACTGTAGCACCCACTCCACACACTTTATAGCACACACCCACTTTAAACAAACACACTGTAGCACCCACTCCCCACACTTTATATTTATGGATGAAGGATTGCACTACAACTCGTACACCTTACTGTAAATTGTACCTAAAATTGTACCTCATCCCATTTCTGCTTTGCACTAGATAGTACTGTACATTAGTACACTGCATAGTATTGTGTATTGTATATTATATGGTAACTCAGAACATTGTACATATGTCTATACCGAACACTGTGACCTCATTTTCTTCTTCTAAATTCATGCTATATTATGTTATTATGTTATTTGATACTATCTTGTCTAGCACAGTCTCTGGAGCGTAACAGTAAGAAGCATTTTGTATGAAAGTATTCTGTACTTCTGTATGACAACTATTAAAGAACTTGAACTTGAACTAGTATTTAACTGCAGCTACCAGATCGGATCCCAAAATCTGAATAAAGAGTTACTGCCCGGTCCCACACTCGGCCCCTCCCTACTCGGCGTTCTACTCCGCTTCCGCCAGGAAAAGGTGGCCATCAGCGGGGACATTAAAGGAATGTTCCTGCAGGTGAGATTAGTAGAGGCGGACAAGCCCCTGTTACGGTTCCTATGGAGAGAGAAGCCAGGAGATGAGCACCCAGCCATCTACCAATGGGAAGTCCTCCCCTTCGGAACGACGTGCAGCCCCTGCTGTGCGACATTTGCACTACAGAAACATGTAGCAGAGGACCCAGCAGCGGACGAAGAGGTCCGACACAGCGTAAAGAACAGCTTCTACGTAGACAACTGTCTACAAAGCCTTTCAACCCAGGAAGGAGCCGAGGCTCTCCTGATTAAACTCCGCGCCTCATTGATCAAAGGCGGCTTTGATCTCAGGCAGTGGGCCAGCAGCGATCCGCAAGTACTGCGCAGCCTCTCCTCCGAGGACAAGGCAGCCAGCAGCGAGACCTGGATGGCTACAATCCCGGGAGAAGCCCAGGAGATGACCCTGGGATTGGTGTGGCGATTCAAAACAGATTCGCTTCACTACAGACACAAGCCCCTGACTACGGAGCAGGGAAGGCCAGCGGCGGCGCCGACCACCAGACGGAGTGTGTACACAACACTCGCCCGACAATATGACCCGCTAGGATGTATTCTACCGTACACCACCAGGGCAAAAATGATTGTACGAGCATTGTGGGACAAGGACCAGGGCTGGGACGACCCCATTCCCGCACACCTTGCATCCACCTGGAGAGAGTGGGAGATGGAGCTCCACTCACTCCCAGGCGTTAATATGCGCCGAAGCTACTTCCCACCCACGGTGAGGCCAGAGACATGTAAAATGGACTTACACGTCTTCAGTGACGCCTCAGAGGTCGCATACGGATCAGTAGCCTACTTGCGGGCCCAAGACCAGGGGGGAGAGATCTACACAGCATTTGTCCTCGCCCGCTCGAGAATAGCCCCACGCAAGCAACAATCTATCCCACGTCTAGAGCTCTGCGCAGCCCTAGCCGGAGCGCACCTAGCCACGCTCATCCAACGTGAGCTCACCATACCGGTGTCTAGAACAATCCTGTGGTCAGATTCCACGACGGTACTCGCCTGGATCAAATCGGACTCATGCAAGTACAAAGTCTTCGTGGGAGTCAGAGTCACCGAGATTCAAGACTTAACCGAAGAGTTAACCGGAGAAACAGAGTGGCGCTACGTTGATACAAAACAGAACCCAGCTGACGTCATCACCCGGGGGATGCCCCTGGATGACCTCACCCGTCGCAATGTCTACAGTGACTGCCCCGCATTCCTAAGACTCCCGGAAGGACAGTGGCCCATGCCTATCCCGAGGGAAGCAAGTCCAGAGGAGGTGGAAATTAAGAAGTCTGTGTTCTGTGGATTGAGCACCGTAGCCTCCACCGACCCTAACATAGACGATTGCACGTCCATAGAGAGTGCACAACAAAGAACATTCCTGCGGTACCACCCGGAGTGCAAGTCCCCCGCTGATATGTCAGCAGCTAACTACGAGGAAGCAGAATTGCTTCTACTGCAGCGAGCCCAGAGAGACTCGTTCCCCGATGAATTGGCCTGTCTACAGGGAGGAAAGCCCGTCCCATCCGACAGCAGATTAATTCATCTGGCCCCCGAGAGCGACGCTCATACCCTCATCAGAGTGGGTGGTCGCCTACGCAGAACCCCCAACACACTCCTGATGGTGCGGCTAGATCCTGCATTACCCCAGACAATGTACCGGCCTGAAGAAGCGAACGGCCGACGAATGTGGAGGTACAGCCAAGTATTAGCCGACAAGTTTTGGAACAGTTTCCTACTGCACTACCTACCGTCTCTACCGACCCGCCAGAAGTGGGTAAAGGAGAGAGACAATTTGACAGAAGGAACAGTCGTCATGATTATTGATCAATCACTGCCCAGAGCTATGTGGCCGGCCGGCCGCGTAAGCAAAGTGATCACCGGTGCCGACGGCAAGGTCCGAGCAGCTGAAGTGCTCGTCCAGGGTCGCACTTACACCCGTCCCGTGGCAAGGCTCATAGAACTGCCTCGACTCCCAGACACAATCGATGATGACCATGACCCTACAACCCTATGACTTTGTGAAGTTGACTGACCCCTACAGCAAACCCTTATGTGTAAATAGACAACGCGATTAATCTGTCTCTGTTTAACTGATTAGGTCTGGGACCTATTCAGGGGGTGGCTGTTGTGAAGGGCCAGATTAAACCGAATATATATATTTATTTATATATATATATTTAATTGTATTTGTATATTCTCTAATATTCCCTGATATCCCTTGTATATTCCTTGTACAATATGCATTGAATATCCATTCTAGCCTACTGAACATCCCATAATAGTCTCCATTCTACTATTGGTCGAGACCTTGGTGCCAGGCTGCCATACCCCTCAGACCCAGTTCAAACGTACCGCTCGACATGTACGAACAAGTCCTAGTTCCGCGTAGGAATCTGACTACCGCACCACTAATGGGACTATTTGTTCATAGTGCGTATATATACTGCGCTACTAAAGTAGGACTTTCTTTTCAGTCCAGTTTCTTACCCTCCAATAGAGTCACAGACGTAAAGCCTCCCCGCGACGCCACGTGTGGGAGTAAGGCCAAGTTCGCCTACCATCGGTATTGAGACATCGTGTATATTGATATTTGAATAGTCATATTTGGCACTATATCGTCGAGTTGGACGTAGTCTATTAAGCTAATAATAGTCTGTTAATATATAGTGCTTCGTGCGGTGAGAATACTACCGTAGTCAGTACCCCATCGTTTCGGGCAGAGAACTGGCTGCTTACCCAGGGTGGTTGACCCTATGTGAAGCTGCACCCGAGGAGCCCCAGAGCCGACGAGCGAGTGGACCTGTATACCGGATTATTCTACCGACGACAGCCCGCCTTCCCAGGCACGGATTGTGCTTTGGATACTTTGATTATTCCATGGATAAAGACCCCCGACACTGCCGTGTGTTGGAACCCCCCCCCCTGGAGAGGACGCAAGGTGAGGAGACGCTCTGCAAGACGAGGTCGCTTCACGTCTCTCCCCCGTGGACCGGAGAGAGCCGGCCCACAAAGAGTCCACCTGCTTTCATCTGTGGTCCAAGGATCGCCGGCGCATTGAACGGCACTACAGTGGGTTCACCTGGGATACCCTTGGCCGGACGAGGCAGCCGGATTCTACCCCCCCCCCCCCTCCTACTCCTGTCGGCTTACAAGCGACCGGATTAACCCCCTCTAGTGTATCTAGTATAATCATTAAAGTATCATTGCTGTTATTCCTTAACTATTCCAGGTCGTATATTTACCACCTGCGCCTTCAGAGATTGGACATTCTCTATTGATATACCGACGAATACTCCTTGCCATAAAAGTGCATACTATTTCAATTCATAAATGTAATTAAGTGATTAAGTGCTTATTCTACACACCATCGCTGTGTAGAAAATAAAGACCTGTTTCTAATTCGTACATTTGTGTTGGATCCGTTTCATCTACGTGAGAGTGTTCATGATAATATATTTATGCCGTGTACTGGGTGGCCGAATATTAAGTACAAAGGTAGTGGTAGTAAGTATCATATCTAGTAATACAGTCAGGGAATTGTACCCCTCAGTTACACTTTTCATAAAGCATCCTGTTTTCAGCCACTGGCATGACCACCGCCACCGCTGGCTGAATCAGAATTCCCTCTATGCACGTCGTCTATTATTATAAAATGGGTAGCTCAAATCAAGTAATCTGATTGGTTCAGTGAAGAATATCACTGGTTTTCATATGGTTATAACAACATGTATGTAATGTAGCCGTGATATAATGATCGTATATCCACAGCTATGATTCTAAATATTCCTTTTCACAAGTCAGTATCACTCTGTGTCTGAGGAAAAACATTTGGAATAGTCCTAGTTCTTGATATTAAATGTTCTCCCCCCACCACAAATATTATAATCAGACCAGATTCGATAAGCAGAACCAGAATGGACAAAATCCAAACGATACACAACCCTACTGAAAAAAGTGACGGTTCAAACATTTTTCACTGTGCTGAGCTCCTAAATGTCTTCATGTGTTCATGTGCTCATGTCAAGCCTGTCATACAGGGAATCAGTGATGCCCTTTCAGTAGCAAAGAACAGCTGAACGCTTTGATGAACTGGTTAACTGTAATGTAAAGTGTGAAGTATGTGAGGGATAATCAACCAGTAGGTATGCGTTAGGGCTTGTGTCCATATAGCGTTTTCTATAGCGTTTTTTTTTTCTGGGTGCCAGGCAGCGTCTTTTTTCAATTGTTCACAACAACAGTGATTGTGTAAGGGCTGCGTGTGTGTGTGGGTCACGAGCAGATAATAGGGACTCTTTAACCTGTTAAGCCTGCTTTTCTTTATCATAAATCGATCAATAGAGACCGTATTAGATCCACAATTATCATATCATGGGGTATCCTTGGAAAGCCACACTCATTGGCTACAACCCTGTGCAAAGATTTTCGAGATCGCCAAATGATTGACGGAGCTAGAGCCCCGGGAGTCAGGGGTGGTAATGTGTACTTTTGCGTACTTTGGGGCACGCCTCACATATCGGCATGTAACTCGAGAACCGCTGAACGGATTTTGTCACCTGAAAGGGCAATCGACAGGCAACAAATAGGGCTTTAATTATATCTATATATTGTATTAAAGGGGAACTATTTTACTATTTCTTTCACTATTTGGGCACTTTTACACAATTCCTGTGAGTCTATGGAACACCTCTGTAATATATATTTTTTTTTTATTCATTGTTTTGTATTTCTAATCAAGTCCTCAAAAACAGCATTTTTCTACCTCAAGATCTCGAGCCGTTTTGAGCCGTGTGGAGAGAGAGGCTGTGTGGGCTCCTGGTCAGGGTCCAGCCACTGTGTGGAGCTCATCTTCTATCTCAACATTAACATGCAGCGGTGTCTTTCTGACATCACATATCGTGCACATTTTCAAATGACTCAGTTCAGCGAGGGTGAATATTGTGAGAGGAGAATTGGAAGAATGCGCCAATATGAGAATTTTGAGACATAGATCATATTAATATAAGTTCCCATAGCTAGGAAACAATGCTAAACACTCAAAAAGGCCATTTATAAGATAGTTCCCCTTTAAAAGAAATGCACACCCGAGCCACTAGAGGTCGGCAAATAATCGTCCACATGTGGGCCCTTGGATGTTAAGAGGTCAATGTTTTTAAATATTTTTTAAAAATATTTTAATTTTTACCGATGTTTTATATGTTTTATCGGAAATACAAATTTATCGGAAAATGCTAATTATCGTAAAAACCGCAAGAAATGACTAAATCCAGATTCAACCCTGCCATTGGAAAGAGGAGCATTTTCCCTATCCATAGATGTATGATTTGGCCATAATAAGGTCAAGGTCAAGTTCAAGGTCAAATATGAATTTATAATTAAAGTCGATTATCATTAATTACTGTATCTACAAATACTTCTGTTTAATCATCTTCCCGCGGTTCATTTGCTTAGATTTTTTGTACACATGATCTCAATAAGGTGGTGAATGAGCTCAGTGAGCATTTTCTCGTGCCCGCATCAATTTTTTATCATCATCATCAAAATCATAAATCATGATTCATAATTAATCATAATTAATTTATTCATTACAATTTACTCAGCCTAGTAACATACACAATATTTCTGACACTGGAAATACATACCCCCAGGTCCCTAGATGTTCCTAGATACCAAGAACATGCAAATTGACCTTGCAGAAGTGGAGCAATCTTCCATTTACTTAGGCATGTACCTTTAGGCGAAAACGGTCTACAGATTAAAAGGTAACAGTAATGTTAGTGGTAGAAGGGAACTCATTTTGTGCAATTTCCATGCGGCAGAATTATTACAATAGCCGATCATCCATTTTCCCAATAATGAATCCCTATACGGGTGGAACAACCAGTGACGTCAGACTACACCTCCCTATTACGTATTGTTCCTCTCGACATCATTGTAAAGGAGAGCGTGCTCTCGATGATCTTTTTCTAGATTCAATAATAAAGATTGAATGAAAGAATACTGCAGACTGTGTGAATGCAGTCTGAGTGGAGGGGTTACTTCATATTGTCTTGTGCCGTACTGTCCAGCAGGGGGCGGTGGTGAGATCCCAAAGACGGTGTGCAATGTTGAGGCAGGTCCCTGACTCACCGCTTAGAAAGTTATAGATGATGGGATTGGCGGCGCTGTTGGCGTATAAGAGCCAGTGGGAGAAGGTGAACCACGCGTACACCATCTCTCTGTCCGTCGTGTTCCTGAAGGTCCCCAAGACTCTGCGGTTAAAGAGAATGATATATTTTATTCTACTGTTGCACTTTTTATATCACCACTCTCACCACTGTCCCTTTTTCTTAAATCATTATTATGCTGGTTTTTATTGTTTTCTTTCGTATGTATTCGATTGTGTATTTTATTGACTGCTGTGGGTCGAGGGGGCGAGACCTAATAGTTTTGCTCTTTTTGTCTGTAAATGTGACAAGATGCAACAATAAAACTGAATCTGAATATGGCACATGGTCAAGTTTCATTGACTTTGCTATAACATTGTCCGTCGCCTTTCAGAAACATTTGTCAAGTGTGAATCGTCATCTTTTGCAATGCACATTTATGAGTAGATGGTCGCCCCACACAGTATGCATTTCATCAGAGAGGTCAGAGCGCAGGGTCGCCGGCAGTGCAGCGTCCCTGGCGCAGCGTTTTGGGGTTCAGTGCCTTGCTCAAGGGCACTTAGGCAGGGTGGTGGGTACCGTAGATGTAATACCGGCCACCCTTCAGTCACCGCAGCTCACAACTGGAACACACCCTCCTGTCAGTGGTGGGGTTCGAAGAACCAGCGACCTTGCGGTTACTGGCCGACCTCTTTACCCTTCTATGGCCAGTGGTTCCCAAACTGTGGTCCGTGAGGGTATTGCAGGTGGTCTGTGGGGAAAAAAAGCTAAATAAAATTGAAAATGTATATAATATAATTTTAATTTAAAATAAAATTGTAAAACAGTTGTGTAATATAAAACATGATATTATAGTTTGTTATTCGCTCAAATTAGGATAATCATTATGGGTAAATAGTGGCGCTCGCTTGTGTGTCACGACAGTTTTACCGACACACCTGCACCTCTGCACTTACACTTACTTACTTACTTAAAGGGGAACTATCTTATAAATCGCCTTTTTCAGTGTTTAGCATTGTTTCCTAGCTATGTGGACTTATATTAATAGGATCTATGTCTCTAATTCTCATATTGGCGCATTCTTCCAATTCTCCTCAATATTCACCCTCACTGAACTGAGTCATCTGAAAATGTGCATATCTGTGATGTCAGAGATTTCTCAGCTGCATAATAATGTGGCAGTTGATGTGGCAGTTGGCACCAGGCCACACAGTGGTTGGAGCCCAGCCTCAAAATGGCTTAAGATCTTGAGGTAGAAAAATGCTGTTTTTGAGTACTTGATTAGAAATACAAAACAATGATTTTTTGGAAAAATAAAACGTACAGAGGTGTTCCATAGACTCACAGGAATTGTGTAAAAGTTCCCAAATAGTGAAAGAAATAGTAAAATAGTTCCCCTTTAAGCAGTGGCTCCGCACGCTAAATCTATTCACTGCTGCATCCACAGGGAGGCTCTAGCTGGCAAAAAAAATGCCTGCTGATCTCAAAACAGTTTTGGACGAAGCGGTAAGAACCGTCAATTTTATCAAGGCCCGTCCATTGAATTCACGGTTGTTTGCAGCTTTATGCGATGAGATGGGCAGTGATCACCGGCAATTACTTCTCCACACCGAGGTCCGCTGGCTATCGAGAGGACCGGTGCTTGCACGGCTCTACGAGTTGCGTGATGAAGTTAGAATGTATTTACTTTGGCGGCTGATTGGCGCAGTGGGCAAGGCGCTCGCCTCTAACACAGGAGACGCTGGGTTCGAGCCCAGCTCTCGGCGTTGCTACCGGCTGGCCGGTCGTTCATACTAACACAATTGGCAAGTGTTAGAGGGTGGGAAAGCCGGTGGGTGGGGATTGGACGTTGTGGACAGCGACTCCTACAGGTCGGTTTGGTGACGCCGGTGCGGCGGAAGCAGGAAGTAGCGGGGGCAGCGTGAGCCTCCCACGCGTTACTCCTCGCCACTGAGAGCTCGAGCTGCTGCGGTGAAAAGATGCAACAGGCTGCCTCCTCGTGTACCGGAGGGGACACGTGATGCAAGGCTTCTGTCCTCACTACACAACTGACCAGTGGGAGGCATCGTCTAGCAACGTTCAAGACAGGGGAGGGAAGAATTGGAAAATACGAAATTGGGATGGGAGAAAAATAGAAAATGGGGAGAAAAAAGTGGATAAAAAAATTATGTATTTACTTGACTAAAAATGTTATCTTTCTCATCGTTTCTGTGATGCTCAGTGTGGCTTGCCAAATTGGCACATGGCAGATATTTTTGAGCATTTGAATGGACTCAATCGGAGTCTTCAGGGGAAGTCAGTGACACTTTTTCATCTGCGAAGCAACATCACCCGTCTCATTAGGTAAGTGATAACGTTATCTGTTTCCAGTCTCTCTCTCTCTACCAAATCCGCGCTGAGACAAATTACACTATAAAACGACTATTAACTTCATTAGCTGAACTATTCTAAAATCATTAAGTCTGCTATAAGCGTAAACATGTGTGTGTGTGTGTGTGTGTGTGTGTGTGTGTGTGTGTGTGTGTGTGTGTGTGTGTGTGTGTGTGTGTGTGTGTGTGTGTGTGTGTGTGTGTGTGTGTGTGTGTGTGTGTGTGTGTGTGTGTGTGTGTGTGTGTGTGTGTGTGTGTGCATGCGTGCACACCTCCCATCTCCGGTCTTTACTTTATATACGTTTGATTTTTATTTATTTTTACTGTGGTACGAGGTGGTCCGCAATTCTTTTTTTATAACAATTAGTGGTCCGCATAAACAAAAAGTTTGGGAACCACTGCTCTAGGCCATCCTGAAAAATATATCCGTCAATTCAGGGACATACGTTTTGCGTGCTGGCCCTTACCTCATTCAGCGCCAACCACATAATATTACGTGTTTGCTGGCCAACACTTGAGCGCCAAACGCTTGGAATTGCAATGCCGATCGAATATCACCAGGTGGCAGTATCGCAGTACCATTTTCTTTTGGTAAGGGCTCCTCCTCCTGCTTGAACAGAGATTCACAGCGATCGCCTCGAAATTCCGTTGCCGAAGCGTATTTTCCATCGAAACGTGTATAGACGTACAGTATACACTGGTAATCGCGATGGCGACGCGATCACTTGGAATTATTCTTTTTGGAATACCTTCTGGCTAAGGTAAGGTATATTCTATGTCTATTTTACCGAACCTGAAACATGTTTTTCTAACGATCACAGTTTTGTGTTTTACCGGACGTAAAACATGCTCGACAAACACCATTACAGTTTTGAGTTAAAACAAAAAATGTGTGAAGGTACATGTGTACATGGTAGCCTATATACCTTTGATTAGGGAGTATTTGGGGTTTCAGGGGATCAACCAGAACGGTTTGGGCTTATTGCATATAACGTGTTTTATCTCACGTTCTATGGAAAAAGACTGGATTATCTTGGAAATGCGCGATGTTTAGCGTGTAATAAACTACAAACTACAGTGTAGAAACAAACTCTTTTTTCCATGTTGGACTACAAGTAGTGTCTGTCAAATGAGCCACACCATTGTCTCCACAGCTATAATACAGAACACACAGCTCTGCAAACATTGTGAAACACCGCGAAAATTACCATTTTAAGATGGCCTGAAGCGGCAGAGATGGGGACAGCGTATGCCATTGAATGAATTAACCTGTTCCCCCCCACGGGGTCGGTACTGACCCCTTTTGACATTATGATCATATAGGCATATTTTTATGAGTGATGGAAATAATTTGCGATTTTAAAATCAAACGTTTTCAAGTATTAACATCACTAACATGTCACAAAAGCATGTAGAATGTAAAACGTTAGTTTAGCAATAGGTTAGCAATAGGTTAAAAGTGTCTATGGTTTTACCTTCTCGTTTTGCTGAACTATAATCCGAGACGGCGACCATTTTGAAAATGTTGAAAAAACTGAATTGTCGTTTTTTTTTTTTGCCATTTTGTCGAGGGAATGCATAGCTGTGGATTAGCGTTGAAATTTTTCCGAACTACATTTCCCTTCAAGTTTTATGGGGGTTCAAAGTTCAGAGTTGAATTATGACAATAACTATAATAATTCGCGATAATAAGCCACAAAAGGTAACGATTTGACAAATATTGAAACGCAGTTAGTTTCTCCTCCCTATTGTTAGCATGTAGGAACAATTAGATCTGAAATTCGTTTCAAAATGGTTGCACTGTGAGGAAAATAAAAAACTACAGAAAATTACAGTAGATATCATTATCTGTTATTATGCATGCCTGGTGATACTAAATCCAAATTGAACTCGGGCATTTGAAAGATACTATATGTATATATATATATATATATAAATGTGCGAATTGGCTATAATAATATATATAATTATATTCTATAATAATATTTCAAATTGCATTGGTCCGGATGGGAGAATTCAGTACTGTATATACAGAACCTTCGGTTTTATCATCTTCCCTTTATTAATTTCCTTAGATCTTTTGTACACATAATCTCAAGAGGGTACTGAACGAGGTCAGTGGCAGTTTTTTAAGTCTGGTCATTATTATCATGGTGTTATTCACTGTCAAAGATGAAAAGAAAAATCATAATTCATATTTTCCTTTGTTTCATCACAATTTAAGCAAGCCTAGTAATAGACACAATATTCCTGACACTGTGAATACATTCACTGAGGTCCATAGATGTACCTAGATACCAAGAATATGCAAATGGCCCTTGTAGAAGTGGTGCAATATTCCATTTACTTAGGTATACATTTTATGCAGATTTTCACCTGTGGGGTGGAACAACAAGATATCCACCACTAGACTACACTGTAAAAACTGCGTGTCATCTGGTCACTTTTAAACAGCAAATTGTATTAAACTAAAACTGTGTAAAATGCTTTTTTTTATTATGTATAGGTTACTAATAATTATTTAATAAATATGAATTGACCCCAATCCCAGTTTTTACAGTGTATTTATTAGTGCTGGCAGGCAATTAAAAAAATTTATCTAATTAATTACATGATTTGTAATTAATTAATCTAATTAATCGCATTTTAATCGCATAACCATTTTATGCCTGATATTCTATATTCTATAATCATATTTCAAATTGCATGTGTCCGGATGGCAGAATTCAGTACTGTATCTACAAAACCTTATGTTTAATCATCTTCCATCTATAAATTTGCTTAGATCTTTCAGGTCTGGTCCATTTGAGCATGGTGTTATTCACAGTCAAAGATGAAAAAAAATTTATTGATATTCTCGCTTGGTTCATTACAATTTACTCAAAATAAAATGTTCATTCAATCAATCACATGTCCCTAGAATCAGATACCAAGAACATGCAAATGGACCATATTAAAAAAAAATTATGTAAATGTGTATTCTACATGCTTATGGAATGAATGAGATAAAAAAAAAAAAAAAAAAATATGTAATTAATTTTGAGTAAATTTTCATAACGCGTTAATTAGCTGTGTAATTAATTAATCTAATTAACGCGATAAACTGAGTATTATAATATACTAGTATTTATCCTCGCGGCGCCTCGGGTCCGTCACCTCTTCATGATGTTCAGCACGTGGGTCGGCAGGTAGCAGACGGCGAACACGCACAGCACCACCATCAGCATGCGTGCCGTCCTCCGCCGAGCGCGGACCTGTCTGACCTCGGCGGAGACCACGGTCGTCTTGACCCTGCAGGCCGACTCTGCGGGGCCCGGGGCCCGAGCGAAACACTGCAGGGACCTCCACCTTCTCTGCTGCGACGCCGACGGGCTCCCGGGGATCTGTTTTTGGAAAAACAGAAACAGACGTACAGTACAGTCACGTAGGGATGGGTACCGAATTCGGTTCTTTTGAGGTACCGAACCGAAACACGTCGGTACTACCGAGTATCGATTCAAGTGATATACAATTTTTTTTTTTTTTTTTTTTTTTTTCATGTCAACGTTCACACGCACAATATATGCTTACCTAGGATTTGACTTGATTCAACAACAAAGCAGGTGGAGCAATGGCAAGCCGAAAACGGTCGAAATTGTAGTTATTTGAAGTTAGGATTCTTTTTTTCGCGACTGAGGTAGGTAAATACATTTTTTTAGACTAAAGTACCGAAAAAAGGTACCGTTGGGTACCGGTATCGATTCACAGGTACCGGTACCGTATCGGTTCAAATGTGAAAGGTACCCAAATGTGGAAAAAATACCATATTACTATGTACGTTTCTCCAAAGTACCCCAAAATACCCAAAAGTACCCTAAAATACCTCCAAAAGTACCCCAAAGTATACCCCAAAATACCCCAAAATACCCCCAAAGTACCCTAAAATACCCCCAAATACCCCAAAATATGCCAAAGTACCAGAAAATACTCCAAAGTGCCCCACATCACATTGTAGTCTAGTCTGTCTTCAAACTTCCACTCCTCTCGAAACTTTCTTTTTTGTCTGAGAAAGGCGCGGTGGGTTTTCTTTTTAGCGGCAGGCTTACTCCTTCCATATGGTTCCACTTCCACATATTTGTAATTGTAACCCATTTAATAATAATAATATTTACATTTATATATTTAATTACCGCATATATATATATATATATATATATATATATATATATATATATATATATATATGTATATATATTTATAGGGCAACCAACCTTTTTACACTGCCATACACTGAGGCATCAGGGCATGTATACTTGCCCAGATGCTTGATCTACTCGCTGTACGTTAACTTTTTTTGCACATAGCACTGGTGCTACAGTACAGAGGTTGATAGTTTTGTAGCACAGGCCAAAGTCTTGTAGCACAAGTATAAAACGTGTTATATTTGTAACAGTCACAAATGTGCAGTTGTATTTGTGTTATTTAGTTGCAGTGCCATGTTTGCCATGTCATTTTCATGCTGACAAGTTGACGTCACACAGCCAGACACGTTACGTGTAAGGAATTATGGGATTTGGTGTTGGATGTATGGACTCTACTAGGGGTGGGAATCACCAGTTTCATCACGATACGATACGATATCGATTCTTTGGACAACGATACGATATTTGCCGATATCTGCCACGATACGATACGATGCAGGTGCCTGCAATCGATACGAGACGATATCATAAGCCCATTTAACACAATCAGTAACATTTAGATCAACTCAAAAAAGGTAACGAAAATATAATTTGAAAAAAATTTATTTAGCTCTTCCAGACATTTAAATGAAAAAACAATCTATTGTTTTTAATACAAATAGACAAATATACAAAATGTTCACTGTAAAGTGCCACGTTTTGATATATTGAGCTTTAAACTTCAAGTAATTTTTTTTGGAACTCACAACACGCAACCTAAAAACCCCTTCCTCTCCCAAACCGTTTCTACAATTGTTTTATGTTGCTTGATGATCATGAATTCATTTATTATTATAATTTTTTTTATATTTGAATATCAACATTATCTGTCCATCCTCAGTAATCCTCAGTTTACTATAATATACTCCTGACTTCATCGTCTTTCCAAACGCGCACACACACAGAGAAAGGGATAGTGCCCCCCCGCCCTTTCCCTTTCCCCAGTCCACACTTTCTGATGTTCTGAGGCTCTGCCTCTGATCAGGATTAGCTTGTTAGCTTACGCTAACGTAACGTTAATTTCGGGCGATGTGGGCATAAAGGAATGGCAACGATGCCAAGCATGTTCGATGCATTTGACCCGTTGTGAGAAAAAAACCCACCACAGACTTATTTCGGGTCGCAAAATAGGCGGACTGCTCTGTAGCCCTGCTCTGTAGTCCTGCTCTGCTTAATGCCAGCAGACAGCACGGACTGGGCGGATATGACTCGCCGAGTTGCCACGGGATTTTCAAAATAAGAGTATCGATATGAACCGAACGTTGCTAGCTGTCGGAGCCATAGATATTATAGCTGGAGCTGCGCTTGGGGCGGAAATGAGACCCGCCACAGGATTTTCAAAATAAGAGTATCGATATGAACTATTTTGTTACACGCCAGGTGGCGGGCAGACCTCTCATTGTTACTCGCCAAACCTTAAATCTGCCAGCCATTGGCGCTTGGCGGGTACTTATTTTGTTCCCTGGCATGAACTAACAAGATTTCTCGTGGCTGGCACTCAAAGTGTTAAAGGTCAACTTACATTGCGCACCTGTTGGCGCCACAACTTGCGGCAGATCTGGATGTACGCCAGGACCATGAGGACGAGCGGTGCCAGGTATGTGACGATGAAGAAGCAGCTGTGATAGACCTTGGGGTACATTTCCGCTGTGGAGGAGAGAAGGAGACAGACCCGTTCTTTTTCAAACGCACATCTTCGGAGACGAGTTAAGACAGAGGAAGAAAAGACGACAAGAACTACTAACGCTTTTCCACTGCATGGTACCTACTCGACTAGTCGACTCTACTCTACTCGGCATTTTCGGTTTTCCATTACCAAAGTACCTGGTACCAGGTATTTTTTGGGTACTTTTTGGGTACTTTTTTAGTCCCTGCTCTGTCGAGGTTCCAAGCGGGTAGAAGTGGTACCAGAAAAGTCACGTGAAACACTGCAGGAGACCACTGATTAGTCAGAAGAGAGATGCGTCACACGTTGGAGAGTCTGCACAAAAGCAGAAAGCCACCATCTTTAATGCCTCGCATAGGATTCATTTCATTCAGGATTTGTTTGCAGCAGGAACAAGTGCAATAAACAAAAAAGGATGGATTCACTGTGTATTCTGCCTCATTTATTGATGAAACAAAACCAACATCAACCCAATTTACCACCGAGCGGAGAGTTTAGTGTCACAAAAAGATAGCTGATTTGTTAAGGTGAGTAACGTAATGACAGGATCTCTTCAGGGGGACTATTGTGTGTGACTGACGTGAGCAAGAGAAACATAAACCCTGCTCGCGTTTTCCTTAATGCCAAGCAAGCAGTGCAAAAATGCTTCCGCATTCGTCACCGCACGCCAGTGCGGTAAAGCGCCCTTCTTTTCAGACAAATGCTACCGTGCGTGCACCGGCGGCGGCGTGCTCGCTCAGGTGCGTGCGTGCGCCGGCGTGCTCGCGCGAGGTGCCCGCGCATGCGCATGAGATCCCGCCTTGGTTCGACACGAGCGGAGCTCAATATATATAAGTCACCGCCCCTTATTCAGTATCTAGAAATAGCTCAATTGGCAAGGCCACATGGCTGTGGATCCTATGGCTCGTTTGCTGGCGAGTTCGAATCCCATCGAAAATATTTTTTAACGTGATTTTTTTTTAACGTGTATTCTTTCGCCGGTTAAGGTTAGGCATGGTTAAGGTTAAGGTTAAGGTTAGGCATTGTTTCGGAGTTGGTTAAGGTTAGAACGGTTAAGTTTAGGCGCTGTTAAGGAGCTGGTTAAGGTTAGAGTTTGTCAAAGAGAATGGCAATATAATTTCTATGGTTAAGGTTAGGCATGGTTAAGGTTAAGGTTAAGGTTAGGCATTGTTTCGGAGTTGGTTAAGGTTAGAACGGTTAAGTTTAGGCGCTGTTAAGGAGCTGGTTAAGGTTAGAGTTTGTCAAAGAGAATGGCAATAGACAGCCTATTTCCGCGCGACCTGGGCGCTGGGCGGCGGAAAATGAAAGGCGCATTACTGCACGCCACTACGGTAAATTTTTGCACTGCTTGCTTGGCATAAAGCTACACGCACCCTGCTCAGTGAAATTTAAATGATCTCATCATTTTAACAGCTTGAATGGGGGAAAAAATGGAAGGAACACAGCATGCAAGTGGCACCTGTGAAAACCATTCGTACGGCATAAAGACGGTGGGCCACTACACCGTGAAATAGCGCCTCGATGAAGGTGCCATAATGATCTCAAATAGATTTTCTAAAATCTGACGACTTGAACCAGGAAATTGGCAGTAGCCTGTAGGACTTCCTGTCTTCCTGAGGGGAGCTATTACATTTAGAAGTTCAGACATCGATAGGGCGACTCCACTACTCCTCCTTCACAAAGGATGACGGCTCTGAGTGGATCTAAATGTGGCAGATTTAGGATCATACAGTTTAAAATATAGAATAGAGCATATACAGTATCATGCCTGTCAGTTTTTCAAAGATGGATGACAAATAAAAAGCTCTGCTGCCATAATTGTGGTAATAGAGGCTCACTACGCCATCTGCCATGGGACTGGCCAGCTGTAAAAATATTCTGGGCAGGAGCAATATCAATGATGTCAGAATTGGGTCTGGATGATGTGATTCTGTGGTACCATGCTATACATGAAGCATAAAGGTAACGACTGCTGATATTCTATTCTACAGTATGTTCTTCAAGTACCTGGGGGTCCACATCTCAGAGGACCTGACATGGTCAACACACATAGACACAGTAGTAAAGAAGGCGAAACAGCGTCTCTACCACCTGACTGGGGCTGTACGTTAACTTTTTTTGCACATAGCACTGGTGCTACAGAGGTTGATAGTTTTGTAGCACAGGCCAAAATCTTGTAGCACAAGTATAAAACGTGTTATATTTGTAACAGTCACAAATGTGCCTATTGTATTTGTGTTATTTAGTTGCAGTGCCATGTTTGGCTGTCATTTAGTATATCGCCATGTGTTATTATTACTATGATACTCTCATATGCTATTTTCAATTAATATCATAAACAACATAAGGAATATTAGCATAATTTTGAGTGGACTGAAGGAATGAGTCAGCGTTAATAGTTTTAAATGCAAATAATTTATTGAAACATAGAAGTGGGGTCGGTTGGGACACACACACACACACACACACAATGGGGGACCCTGATGTAAACAAGACAAACGTCTTTCTCTGGTCTGCATCCCCTTAACAATTGTGTGTATTGAGCCGTACTGTACCCATTCTGCAATCTGTTAAATAAAGTTTTAATTCATTCATTCACACACACTGTTTCAACTCACCACCCCGCATCATATTGTAGTCTAGTCTGTCTTCAAACTTTCACTCCTCTCGAAACTTGTTTATATTTGAATATCATCATTATCTGTCCATCCTCAGTTTACTATAATATACTCCTGCCCTGAGTCCTGACTAGTGACTTCATCGTCTTTCCAAACGCACGCACACACACAGGGAAGGGGAGAGAGTGCCCCCCCATTTCCCTTTCCACACTGTGTCTGCTGGCTCTGCGCCTCTGATCAGGATTAGCTTGTTAGCTTGCTAACGTTGTAGTGATTGTAATGGTACATAAACGTTAATTTCGGGCGATGTGCGCATAAAGGAATGGCGACGGTGCAAAGCATGTAGATGCATTTGACCCGTTGCGAGAAAGAAAAAACACCACAGACTTATTTCGGGACGTGTAGGCGCACTGCTGTGTTAACGCAGCAGTGCGCACCAACCGACCAACGCGCTGCTCTGCTAGCAGAAGCACGGATAGGGCGGATACGACTCGTCGAGTTGTCACAAGAGTTTTTTCAAAATAAGAGTATCATATGCACCTGAACGTTGCTAGCTTTCGGAGCCTAGCTGGAGCTGCGCGTGGGCAGAAATGAGACCCGCTACAGGATTTTCAAAATAAGAGTATCTATATGAACCGAATCCCTATCGCACCAGTGCTACTGAAGTAAATCCATCCATCGCACAGACAGCTGTTGCTGTAGCACGTGCGATATATATGTCGCACTGTACACCCCTCTTCAGAGTATCGGGAAAGATACTCCAGTCCTTCTACTCAGGAGCTGTAGAGAGCATCCTGACCGGAAACATCACTGCCTGGTATGGAAACAGCACGGCACAGGACAAGAAGGCCCTACAGAGAGTGGTGCGCTCAGCCGAGCGTACCACGGGTATTGCACTACCCCCCCTGCAGGTCCTATACAACAAGAGGTGCAAATCCAGAGCCTGCAGGATAATGAAAGACCCTCACCACCCCAATAACAGCCTGTTTCAGCTGCTGAGGTCAGGCAGACGCCTGCGAACCCCAGCTACTAGGACAGAGCGGCTTAGGCTCAGCTTCTTCCCCCAGGCCATCAGAGCCATGAACAATGAACATTGAGTGCTCAGAACATTGAACTGTCCACACACAAGCACACATGAACACACACACGACACGCACACTGTGCACGCTCACACACGAGCAGCCACTTAACACTTTAACATGAGCGGGCACACACTCATGTCGCACACACGCACACTTATGGCCAAAGGAAAGGACACTTTAAATTAGAATAACAGGAACAGTGTATTGCACTACCAAAGCTAACTAGCATGTCCCACATGCTCTGTAAATAACTATGTACAGATACCGAGATGTCACTCCATGTTACCTGTTACCTGTTACTGCACAATGTTGTTTTCTTCTTTTGATTCTATTATATGTACCACTGTATTGCACATCGTTGCGGGCAAGACCACCCGCATTTCATTGTATACCTGTATGCCGTGACAATTAAAACTCTTGACTTGACTTGACTTGACTCTTGACTTGTAGAGCATGGCATAGGGTGACCCCCCCCCCCCATTTGTAGTGGTCTTGTGGTCTTGTGTTTCGTGTTTCAGAGATTCTTTTTTGTATACTCTGAAAGACCCCGCTGGTCTTATCTGATCACGGTCTTATCTGATCACCTGTTCGACCCGTGAGATATAAACACGATTTTCACGTCAATATTTGTAAGAGAAAAATGGTTGGCATACAGTACGTTTGTATGTGGCTGGTGTGAGCTGCATAGTGTAGTTTTATTACATTTAGATGTCCATCGAAAGCCCTGGGTCTCTTTCTTAGGACTACAATGATTTCATGACAGCTTTCCTGTCCATGCATCAAAATCGTTTTCTGGTGCAATGCACAGACATTTTTATAAGCTCATATTTAGCTAATAACACTTAAAATCATTGGTAAACAAACGTAGTGCTGAAAATATACACTTTGACTGCTGTTTTGATAGGGTTAGGGTCTTTACTCGTGGCTATATTTGAAAAAGAAACACAACATCACTTAACTCAATCTGCGCCGTCCATGTATATACATGTTTTCTCAACAACCGTTGAACACCAATCACGTTATTTGGTCCGATTTTAATATTCTATTCAGTGTCACAGACCTGTATGTTGCCGTTAAAAGGCATACTGGGACCCTGAGGGTGCACTACCGGCCAGATCCTGCTAGGTGGCAGTATCGAGAGTGCAGTGAACCCTGTTCCAGACCGTGTGTTACATTTAAACCCCTCCCGGCGGAGAATCTTTGTCCAGGCAAGCCTAGCCGTTCACCCGATCACATTGAAACGTGTCCAGGACACTCAATGCATGTGTTGTGCCGGATTATGTCGTGGACCAGATGGACATCAATACTGGAAATCGCGATCAGACAATTGGAATATTATTTTTGGAATAACCCCGATCAAAGGTAAGGACTATCTGACGTCAATTCCACCTTGATCCTGCAATGATTTCATATCGATCTAGCTGATCAGCGTGTGTGCCGTTACTGGCGATCAAAGCATCAGAAACTAGGGGGGGGGGGGCGACAGTGGCTCAGGAGGTAGAGCAGTCGTCTGGCAATCCGGAGGCTCCCGGTTCGATTCCCGCTCCTCCCGGGCAGCATGTCGATGTGTCCTTGAGCAAGACACTTAACCCCTAATTGCTCCTGATGAGCAGGTTGGCACCTGGCATGGTAGCCTCCGCCTTCGGTGTGTGAATAGTAGCATGTCCAGGGATGAAACGCCAATGCTTTTAGCAAAATTCACGTAGCGCCCTATAATTCTGTTTTTCAGGAATTAGCCTAGATCACTCTGAAATTATTAGGGCTGACCCCTATTAGTCGAATAGTCGACTAATCGATCGAAATGAGCCGTAGTCGACTGCCAACCTTAGTTGAATGCAAAAAAATATATATATATATTATAATTTTCTTTTTTGTTATCATTCTTTCCAAAAGAAAAGAGGCCTAGAAGCGTGGCTAACGCTAATGGCACTCATACCAGAGGCTAACTGCCTAAGAAAACAGGCACAGAGGCACTGAAAGAGGATTTCACCCATCTAATGAACACACTAGACTAGACAAATATCAAGATGTATCCATCAGTGGACCAATTGCATGCTTTCGCAGGACAAGAAGCCTTCCGTCGACTCCTTCAGACATTAAGCACCCCCACAGCCCAAATGGAATGATGAAAAAAATTATAATAATAATAATAAAAAAAATATTTCATAGTCGACTAATAGTCGACTATCGGCTAATTTAGTCTACTACAAGTCGACTATACAAATCCTTAGTCGGGGACAGAAATTATACAATATTCACCACGGGATAACGCGCGAACGTATACATGAAAACATTTATTATTTTTTGCATGTTCGACGGAAGATACTGACTGTCAAATGACCATAGTATTGTCTCCATAGCTATAATATAGAATATAGATATAGCTCTACAAACAACACCCCTATCTTTAAAGCGTGGCCCAGCTAGAACGGGATAAGGGTAATGGCTGGCAGTGAATGAGTAAATACGGACTGTATTGATCTGTTAGTGATGTGAAATACACAGCTTGTTGAAAGCTTGCTGGCTACTGTTTGCATAGCAGCAACTAGGCAGATTACGTCATCATTGCAGGTACATTTGCTAGCGATTTCAGTGATCGGCATTTTTGCAAGATTGAAAGTTTGACCTTAGTTAAAGTTTTCGTTGTTACAATGCCCTCATTTCAATGTTTGGCCCTCAGTCAAAACTCAATTAGTCCCAATAGATCAGATCACTACATGTATGGGATGATGGGTAGCTTAGTAGGGAGAGTGGGGCAAGTTGACTCAGCTACTGTTGTATTTACTCACTCTGTTTGGTGGGTGGAATACAATTGTTTTGACGAGGCAATGTCGCATGATGATTAACACATGACGTATTATACACGTAATACACTTTATTTGTCTGGTTTTATATTGTTTAGTTACCTTTTAAGAACAAAGAATAAATAAGGCTATTTTGAAAATGATAATGCACCTACATCAGATTTAAACTTGAAAAAGTCAATTGTTCTATTAACCCCCCGATGGGTCAGGTTATGCCTTGACCCTCGTCAACTTACCCCTGCATTCTTATCATTTCAATGGATAGGAAGCATCCTGAAATAGAGGTAGATGTTTTTGTTTTACTTCTGTCGTTTTAGTCTGGACCAGGCCTTATACTATTACCCTGCCCATACCTGTACCCAACCCCCCGTCCCCCCCCCTCCCCCCATGCTGCTATGACGCCTGAATTTCCCCCAAGGGGATCAATAAAGGAATATCTTATCTCATTACCGAGGGCTTTGTGCAGGAACAAACCCAAATATTTCGAAAAACCAGGGCCCTGTTTCATGTACGTGGTTCAACTAAGTCGATCAAGATGTCCATTATCCAGCTTCAGTTAACCCGATGTTCGAAGCCGGGATTTTCCTGTTTCACAAAGGTGGATTCAGTCTCGTTAACTCAAGCCAGACTTGCGAGTCAGGCTAAATGCGCGCGGCCGTTTTAGGTGAAAAGCCAGCACGTATCGATGGCAGAGACCCTGATTCTCAACGGCATTGATTGATTAATTGATTTAAGACTTTATTGACAGATTGCAATACGGCTCAATCGCCTCGCCGACAAGTTAAATGCGTTATCTATAGGCTAATTCTAAGTCCCTCATTACCTCAATCAATCAGATTATATTTCTTTAAACTTGCCTGCTGGATTGAATAATCAAATGAGATCTTGCTAGCGAAAAGAATTAGTTAACTGTTATACAGAATTACGATACGGCCCTCTTGCCCATTGATTGATGTATAGTCAATCTTTAACTTAACTCCAATGTGGTCTAACGGGTTGTTCTTTTGACTTTCACACGGACGACCGGGGTTCAAGACCCTAGTCGTCTCCTTGTTTTTGCAATATAGGAATAATTCAATTTGGTGCACGTTGAGAGCTATATAAAGAATGACATGCTCAATGCATGTAGATTTATAATATTTTAACTTAAAACCAGGCTACTTTGGCGTATAATCATTAATATTATATTCAAAAAAATCATATTGGAAACACCGGGATTTGAACCCGGGTCGCAAGGTTTGCAGGCTTGAGCACTACCGCTGGGCCACTGTGCCAGATGGGATAAATTCATTGTTTATACATTAATGAACGAGAGACCCGTGTTTAGAATATTCCTTATTTTGAATGAAGTTTTATTTCTTTATCCTCATTCATTCATGTGACGTCAACGGCTCATTCAATTTCTCAAATCCGTCAAACAGCGCATCTCATCAGACATCTTAATCCCAGTTACAATTAAAATAACCACATTTTTGTGTACATCGCACGAGCGAGCGCCACCGTCGCCACGGTATATAACGTGCATTATTTAGGACAAAGTGAATTTAATATCAGCATTTTGGGTCTATTTTATATTTCAAAAGCCCCCTCTGGAAGAATGGAGCACAAAAACGTAATTCAGAATGGTATAATGCAGATCGTAGACTGTGGGAATAGTTTCAGGAAACGAGCTGTCACTTCTTTGCGGGGGCGTGGCTCTGCGTGATCGGGCTAACTTGAACTTGAACTCTGCTTTCGAGCAGGCTCAAACTTTTGGATCTGTTGGCATGGTGATCTGGAAAATCCACGTACATGAAACCGGAAAGTCCGGCTAACCCAGTTATCCAGCTAAAGTTATCCGGCTAACTCAGTTATCCAGGTACATGGAACGGGGCCCAGGTCGCTAGACATCAACATTGTTTCCTTGACAACAACACTGAAGTGTGTCGATGTCAAGATTCTATTGACCAGGCAACCCCCTTTAGAATGCCAGTGGTCCCGTTCAGGGGCGTAGCTGTAGATTCTGGGCCACATGAAAGAATGTATTAGTCGGCCCCTAGTGAATGCGAGCGCACGGCGTAACCGCGCGAGAGAATTTTTTTTTTGTGGTCATTTATTTGTTGATGAAAACGCATAATATGGTTTTTACCTATACATTCGGATCAGCAGTTCTTCAGCACCTGCACTGTTGGTGGGTGAGCCTAGTAAAGGATGTCGCATTGCGTTCATCTTCAATGAATGGACCAATGCAATAGTCTACCAAAGCCCCCCCCCCTCTCTCTCTATATTTCTCACACACACACACACACACGCACGCACGCACGCACGCACGCACGCACGCACGCACGCACGCACGCACGCACGCACGCACACACACACACACACACACACACACACACACACACACACACACACACACACACACACACACACACACACACACACACACACACACACACACACACACACTTCAGAAACAAACATAGTATCAATGAGAGCATCAATAATACACCTGAGTGATGTCTAGTAAAAAAAAAATAATAATAATTTGCCCCTGGAATCATCCTAAGCTCCCCCCCCCCCCAGCTACGGCCCTGGTCCCGTTATCAGCCACACGACTCGTTTACTTTCAGTGACTAAAAAACCTTCGTGAGATTAGGAAGGAACCTTGGGACGAACCTCCCCAGTGCTCGTCGCACACGGTGAACAGGCTGGTCTTGTTGGTGAGCTCCGGCGGCAGCAGACTCCGACACTCCATCACGACGGCCTGAGGGATCATGATGACACAGGACACCGCCCAGATCACCACGATGCACCGGCGGGCTCGCTTGGCCGTGCTCTTGAACATCAACGGGTGGCAGATTGCATACCAGCGGTCCTGGGCGATGCAGCTCAGCGTGAGGACCGACGCGGACACTGAAATAGCCTAGAAAATAAGAGGAAAAATCTTGAGTTTTTACACTCGGATGAGGTTTATAATTCCAGCATTTATAATAATAATAATAATAATAATTTAGGACCTGCTCCGAGGTCATCATTTGGCACACATGCGAACCATGCATACAATGCGTATCTGCGATTAACCCATCCCGTCGTCCTTCCCCCCCAAGGGCAGCCGGGAGCAGACAGGCGCCACGTGAGCCGCGCCAGGGGACCAATCCAAGTGCTCCTGTCCGTCTTCGTCAAGGACGCCACAGCGTTAGCGATCTTGTTGTTGTGCATGTTTTTCCATTGGGTTTATCTTATCGGGGGGGAAACCCTTGCGAGCACGGGGAGAACATGCAAACTCCACACAGAAAGGCCTGGGAGATACCCCACCTGGGTAACTGGCATCATGGAAACCTGGTCCCCAAGCGGGATTCGAACCCTGGACCTTCTTGCTGTGAGGCGACAGTGTTAACCACTACACCACCGTGCCGCCTATTTCTAGTCTGGACTATAGAAGCGGAACCTCATTTGGGTGTAAGAGCTCACACACAAACATACTATGGCCTCGTAAAATCACAGCCTCATTCATTGCCAATGGAGCAGCCCCAGATTTGACATCCCAGTGAGAGAGGGTTGCCACGAGCTAGCTTTGGCTAACAGGGGAGGCTTTTTGGATA
This sequence comes from Notolepis coatsorum, assembly GCF_963971535.1. Lineage (NCBI taxonomy): Eukaryota > Metazoa > Chordata > Actinopteri > Aulopiformes > Paralepididae > Notolepis > Notolepis coatsorum. Next base: position 143,399,675 of record NC_140173.1, read on the forward strand.
ATAGCTAGGCCGCAACAACCACCGAGCGGGCCGACAAGAGAGATCATTAGAATAATGAATTTAGTTTCTTCAAAGACTTTTCAAGGACCTTTCAGAACTGTGTTTCCACCTTGTACAGAGTATGTTTGAGAATAACACCAGGAGAGGTATCCTGCTTCCAGTGTCTCGTTAATTGTTTTTGAGACGAATGCATCCACGGGGTAGGAGAGAGGGTATCAGAGGGTCAGTACGATATGAAAGAGCTAAACACAACGCAGAAAACTTCACGGAACCACAGGTGACGAGGTGATACTAGCTGATTATCAAAGAATCCAACACCGCTTTCTAGTCTTGCACAAGGACCAAACAGCATGGGTATGGGTGGGTTAATTTTCCATTGATGGGGATTTGATTGGCTGTTTTTAAATAAATTGCGGCCGCAGGATTAATAACGTTAACGTTAGTTCGGCCAGAGAAACAAATATACTAATTAAAATGGTTGGACCTGCGAGATTTGTACTTTGTAGGTCTGCATTTTAAATGTAAGGAGTCAAAAGTATGTTTTTTTCCTCTGAAATGTAATTGAGTAAAAGTAAAAGTAAAATCTGCGTTTCCACGCGCCTCCGTGATTATACATGTGCAGGGTGTAGTGAGATGTGTATTGGAATACTGTGTGTCGGCCTCCGTTGATGAAGGGGCGAGACATGGCAAATACACACAGCTGCCAGGTGGAAAACTCTATCTGAGTTGGGCTTGTCGGGTTTACTCTCGATATATTTGTTGCCCCACTGTCACCTACCCCCCCCCCCCACACATACCCACTATAGTGTCAAAGGGATTGATCAAGGGAGACGGGGTAGACGGGATGCGTGTAGCTTTTCTCCAACGCGTCCGTGTTTCCGGGTTCCCGTTTTGCGCTCTGATTGGCCAGGTCATGTGACATGTGCGCCAATCGTGGGACGGTTCTGCGCCTATTTCCGGGTCGAACAGCCTGCAAACTACCTAACGCCTAGTTTATCACTGGTTAAGCTTAGGCGACTCTTTCGCAGTTGGTTGAGGTTAGAGTTTGGAATCAGGGCAGGCGTTCTATCGCCATGCTCTAAGACAAACTCTAACCTTTAACCAACTTCGAAAGAGCGCCTAAGCTTAACCAGTGTAAAAACTTGCGGTCCCACGATTGGGCGTACATGTCACATGACCTGGCCAATCAGAGACGCGGAAACACGAACACGTTGGAGAAAGGCTTCAAGCAGACGGGATCCCTTTCCGGTATAACCTGATCACCTGGTCACCTGACCCCACCCCTTTCCTGTCCTGTATAAATATCAACGTATTCTGTGATTCTAGGCACTCATTACGGGACCCCCTCGGCCAGGGGCTCGTTGAGTCCCGTCTAAGACAATTCTCCTATTGACCTAAACAATTATTAGTTTTATAGTTTTTTTTATTTTTATTATAGTTAATTATTTCCACCAGAGCCAAAAGAGGTCCACAGTTAAAACAATAAACGAAATAAAATGGGTACACACATAATCTCACACACATCCAAAAAAACAGTTCTGCACACATTAATTTAGTTTGACAGTTATTGAGAGTAAATTAGTTTGAATATGGCCACCAGTAGGGCTGACCCCGATTAGTAAAATAGTCGACTAATCGATCGAAAGGAGCCGTAGTCGACTGCCAACCTCTTAGTCGAATGCAAAAAATATATATATATTATAATTTACAAAAATATAAAAAAAATTATCATTCTTTCCAAAAGAAAATAGGCCTAGAAGCATGGCTAACGCTAATGGCATGCATACCAGAGGCTAACTGCCTAAGAAAACAGGCACAGAGGCACTGAAAGAGGATTTCACCCATCTAATGAACACACTAGACTAGACAAGATGTATCCATCAGTGGACCAATTGCATGCTTTCGCAGAGAACAAGAAGCCTTCCGTCGACTCCTTCAGACATTAAGCACCCCCCACAGCCCAAATGGAATGATAAAAAAAAATATATATATATATTTTGTTTCATATATATATTTTTTCCCATAGTTGACTAATCGGCTCATTTTGGCGACTATACAAATCCTTAGTCGGGGACAGCCCTAGCCACCAGTGATGTCATCGGGGACATTGAGTTATTGCGTTGTGTTAATTACAGAACCGTGAAATTATGTAGATGAAAAAATAGCAACACCTTGTCTTATAGGGACTGCTACGTTATCTGAATCCGGTCGTTAAAGGATTCGCAAGGAGTAGGGAGATCCCCCGAGGTTCCTGGACAAATTCCCTCCAATCAGGTCGCTGACATCAAGGCCACCTAATCGGCTGATCAAACCCTGTCTCCTGAGCCTTTCAATTCAGCCATGCAGTGTCTGGTGCCAGGTGTATGGCAGCCATTGAGCCTGCATAGCCGAAGGTTGGGTGCTACACAGAACACAGTGGTGGTGAAGGAGGCAATTTCCACCCTACATTGTAAAGCGCTTTGAGTGTCTAGAAAAGCGCTATATAAATGCAATGATCATTCATTTCATTGAGCTGTAATTAAGGATCCAAGGTCCCCAATGACATCACTGGTGGTGGGCATATTCAGACTAATTTACTCTCAACTGTCAAACTAAATGAATATGTGCGAAACAGTTTTTGGATGTGTGTGTGAGATTATAAATCAGCATTGTTTTTAGTTTTTTTGGTGAAGTGTCCCTTTAATGTCAAATCAAGATAGCGATAAGGCAGAACTGACAGGTGTCTGAGTCATCCTCTTACCTGTAGATAAGGCAGAACTGACAGGTGTCTGAGTCATCCTCTTACCTGTAGATAAGGCAGAACTGACAGGTGTCTGAGTCATCCTCTGACCTGTAGATAAGGCAGAACTGACAGGTGTCTGAGTCATCCTCTTACCTGTAGATAAGGCAGAACTGACAGGTGTCTGAGTCATCCTCTTACCTGTAGATAAGGCAGAACTGACAGGTGTCTGAGTCATCCTCTTACCTGTAGATAAGGCAGAACTGACAGGTGTCTGAGTCATCCTCTGACCTGTAGATAAGGCAGAACTGACAGGTGTCTGAATCATCCTCTTACCTGTAGATAAGGCAGAACTTTGCACAGCATGTTTCCCAAGAACCAAGTCTCTGTGATGTTGACCACCAGACTCGCAGGCAGACAGGTGATGGTCACCAAGACGTCGGCGAAGGAAAGGTTCACTATGAAGTAGTTGGTCACGGTGCGCATGTGGCGATTCTTCCACACTGCAAAGCAAACTGAAAGTAGGGCACAATCAATCACAGATCGCCTGCTCATTAAAGGAAAATGTCAGCAAACCTTTCAACAGGATCGGTTGTCATTCCTCTGGCCGGTGTGTCCATTGAGCAGTGTGTCACACTGCTGCAGAGAGCCTTGAATACCCAGCCTGAATTACATCCTGACATTCACTCCAGGGCTAGGGATGCACCGAATGGGAAATTCTTGGCCGAAACCGATACCGAAAATAGGAAACAGTTGGCCGAAAACCGAATGCCGAAAGGCCGAAAATGATTCATAGAATAGAATTTTTTTTTTTACCAATGTTGTTCAGCTACCTGATTATGGAAAAATATATGATTATGGCAAAACTTAACTTAAATAATAAATAATCACTATTATGGGTCCATAAAACATTTATTCAGCACTTCTGAATGCATACAGTTAGGCCTGCCACGATAACACATTTTGCTGGGCGATTAATTGCCCCCGAAAATATCGCGATAAGCGATATTATTGCGACCGGTTAGAGAATTTTTTTGAGAAATGTATTTCCCAAAACTTTTATTTTGAAGCCCACCGACCGGACCGGAAGTATTGTTGTGATTATCCTAGCCGACAACTTGTCTCGTCCGGTTGTGTTTTTTAGTTTTAACGTTAGCTACTAACGTTAGATGCAGCTACTACAGGCAATCAACGATGAGGAGGAAGCGTCAAAGCAGTATATAATAGAATAGCTGTGGTGCGTAGGCACTGCAGCACGACTCGAAAACGACCCGTTATAATAAATTAATTCATGTTTAACTTGTCCCCGTCTCCAGTGCTTTGACTAGCCCCACCCGTTCATTGTAAACAATGATGCATGTAATTGTATTAACGTTATTCTGTGTTATTCTAACGTTACACTACAAATAACGCTACTTGGTTAAAAGGAGCAACACTATTGAGAAATGTATTAAGCTATATGTGGCGTTGCTACTGCCCCACGGAGCTCCCGTGCTGTGCTCTGTAGTAACGCCAGCGGCCAACCCACACGGAGAGAGACTGCAAGGGGCACTGGTTCCGCCTCATTAAAACAAACGCGCAAATAGCAATTAATCGCGCCCGTCAAAATCATTGCATTCATTTTAATTATCGCGGCAATTAATCGATTTATTGCTTATCGCGGCAGGCCTACATACAGTACATTAATTCCAAGTCAAGTGGCGGACATCTGTGCTCTACTGAGCGCACCTTTCTAGTCCGCAGATGAATGTGCTCTCTTGACTTTGGCACAGTAGACGCGCGACGTGTATTCTCGAGAATGATAATAATAATAATGCTCTTCAGATTATATTATCAACAACAGACAGCGTCAATGTGAGAAACACAATCCCCCCCCTCTTAACACTTTAATCGCCGAAAACGCTGGGCAGCGTCTTTCCCCGCCATGCTCATTCTGCCGAAGACGCTGGGCAGCGTCTTTGATATCAATATTTCAAAAATCTGTGATCGAAATCATATTTCTCCCCCGGAGACATGATATGTACTGTTGAGCCCCTCTCAACTCTCCAACGGTTCAAGAGCGCCATCTGGTGGCCGATCGGCGGATCGCCCAAACAGGAAGTGATGCGGATGAAGTGGTGCTCACCCATATTTCGTCCGGGCACTCGCTATCGTTGACACAATGGATAGCGATCCGTTACCAATAACTCGATAAACAACATGATTTGGACGTATATACTATTATACAACCTGGAAATGGATCGGATATTTCTACATCCCATAATAGGAATATTTCAGTTCCACGCTCATCGTCCAACGGCGCGAGGAAGATACGGTAATATCCAGCGTTATTTTTCAATGTGTTCGATACTAACTGCTCTAATGATCATATCACCCACACTAGATGAATGATATAACGTTGGCCACGGAATTATAAACGACCCCCCGCCCATCCGGTCAACATCAGATCATACTTAGTAACTCCTAGAAGCACGTCCAGTTGACATTTTTTATCTCGCACAGATTCCTATCAAACTGTATCTGATCATCAATATAATGCATTTAGGGCTATAAATCAATTTCTGGAGAAAGCTGCAGAAAACGATAAAAACATACTTATACTTTAGACCGTATTTTAGTATGAATATGTGAATGAAAAAGTATAACGTTTCTACACCCTGAACAATAGATATAGGACGTTGAATGGGCCATAGTAATGTCAATTTAGCAATACAATTTAAAAAGTTATAGCCCTGCAAAGAAGGGGAACTTCTCCATGTTAAATAGGGCTGGCGAGGGATGGTAAATTATGAATTTAACCCTGGCGATCAAAGTGTTAAGTTAACCGCAACGGGCATATAGTAAATAAGGATATAAAGCATGTTAAAGACGCATTTATTGGACGCGTTGCGCGCTGAGTTTACATAGAAACAGCGCGACACATAGAAACAGAGCGCATGTAATGACTGAAGCCACGTTTTGATGACATCATCACAACAACATGCGTTAGGTTACAGGTTGTTTCTGTTTCTGTGATATATTTTCGGTGAAAAAACACTTTTGGCCGAAAGCCGAAAGGCCATTTTTGGTCATTTTCGGCCGAAAACTTTCGGTGGCCGAAATTTCGGTGCATCCCTATCCAGGGCTGTACGTTAACCTTTTCTGCACATAGTACTGGTGCTTCAAGTTGATAGTTTTGTAGGACAGTCCAAAAACATGTAGCACAAGTATAAGATGTCTGTAAAATATCTAAAAACAACCACAAGTAGTGCAGTTCATCACTTATAGGTGTGTGACTGGCAAAGTCAAGTCAAGTCAAGAGTTTTATTTGTCACGGCATACAAGTATACAATGACAATGCGGGTGGTCTTGCCCGCAACGATGTGCATAAATAATACAATAGTAGTAACATATAATAGAATCCAATAAAACGACATTGTGCAATAAAACAAGTAAACAGAGTAGGGCATATCGATATATGTACATAATTTATTTACAGAGCATAGTAGGACATGCTAGGTCCTGTGTTAGTGCAAAACACTGTTAGCTACGGATGAGGCACTGGGTCTTTCTGTACATGCTATTTTATACAATCTCGGTTATACTATACTATTCCTAAGATCGAGGTTTACCTGAACACATTAGATATAATAGTATAGTAATGTAATATATAATATATAGATAGAGAGAGAGAGAGAGAGAGAGAGAGAGAGAGAGAGAGAGAGAGAGAGAGAGAGAGAGAGAGAGAGAGAGAGAGAGAGAGAGAGAGAGAGATACAGAGATATAGACAGAGAGAGAGACATTTATAATAATAATAATTATTATTAAATAGAATAATTTTCTATAGGCTTGCCGTGGTAGTCAGTGATACTGGTGTCATTCTGTGTTCAGGCATCCATACTTATTGAAAAAATGCTCATATCCAACTTCCAGAGCATTTATGAGTCATTCTAAATCCCTTTGCTCTCCGCCCACGGGTCCAAAAAGCCCCGGCGACTTCAGAGAGTTTGACCTTTCCTTAGTGGCCATAAGTGTGGGCAACACAGGACACACAAAATCCAAATCTTAACAAAGAAAATGTCTTTATTTGCCCATAATGTAAATTAATCTTCAAATAGTAGTCAAATAGTTCCCAGTAGAGGTCGACTGATAGTGGATTATTAAAGGCTAATATAATATACTGTAACTTGGAGCAGGAGAAAGCTCATAGCCGATTGATCTGCCACTATAACAATATATAATCATTTGTTATCACCATATTTATTTATTTAGACAAATTTAAGAAACAAGAAAGAATTACAATGAATTCAATACAGCTATATATTTTATTTGAACTTGGATGTATTCAATATCTATTAAAATCTACGTGAATGATTTAAGTTGCACTTAATATATGGGGGAATGATACTGCAGCATTAAAACTTTTTCTCTCTCTCTCTCTCTCTCTCTCTCTCTCTCTCTCTCTCTCTCTCTCTCTCTCTCTCTCTCTCTCTCTCTCTCTCTCTCTCTCTCTCTCTCTCTCTCTCTCTCTCTCTCTCTCTCTCTCTGTGTCTCTCTCTTTCCACCACTAGCCCTCCCACCTCGGCTCTCAAGCCCACCCACCTAAAAATAGCTGAAGCCGGTGGTGATAAGTATGATAAATAACTTGTAACATGAGTAAAACAGGGTAACTTTAGAGATGTGGTTTCTTTTCTTTTCCTGCCTGCCTTGTCCCTATCGTGGACAAGATGATAGTGCTGTGTTATACACACGTTTTTTAACTATTTTGTAGGTATTGTCCTGCATTTGATGGTGTAAATTGTAGGGAGAATAAAGTGAAAGCGTGTTGGAGGAGAGGACTTAGGCTACGTTTAGACGGAGAGAGTCTGAACAGAAACCGCAAAAGTCGTCTTACGGTGGTCTCACTTTGAATTTTGCGTTTAGACTAGCGTTTTGGGATGGAATTCTGCGTGCAGACGACGCTGTAACGACTCGAGACGACTGAGCCCCACTGTCACACGATTGCCGCATATGTCACATGACGTGCTGTGAAGACCCGCCCTACTCTGCCTCTGATTCGCAGACTGTGGGTGGGGAATGTGATTGGACCAAAGCAGAGTCACTCACAGACAGTGGGTCCAGTACTGAATGAATGAATGAAAACTTTATTTAACAGATTGCAGAATGGGTACAATACAGTACGGCTCAATACATACAATTGTTAATGGGATGCAGACCTGAGAAAGACGTTTGTCTTGTTTCCATCAGGGTCCCCCATTTTCAATTCATATAGACATTTATGACATACACAACATACATCACATTTATGGCATTTGGACATATAGGTATTTAGTACTGATACATTTGTGACATAGGCGGTATTCAAATATACAGTACTGTTACCCCTAGATCCTGACAAGAGTATATACATATGATGGGGAGGGGACTGTACATTAGGAGGGGGTGGGTGGGTGGGAGGGAAATATACATACGGCGGGGAGGGAATATATACATGCGGTGGGGAGGAGACTGTCTATTAGGAGGTGGTGGGGGTTTTGGGCATTTACGGTGGCCAGTTTCGAATTGCAGCCTCCTACTAATAGTTGTGATAGCCGCGGGACAGATTCTTGTGTATTTAAAAGTACTGCCAATGTAGCCTTCAGGTGATCGCCATGGATAGAATCAGACATGCTTTGTTTACGCTTCAAGGCTACTGGCGCATGCCTGTGATGTAAGCAGTACACGCGACGAGAGCCTTGACAACCCTTTCGTCATCGTTTTATGCGGTTTGACAGTTTAGATTCAAGTTTCAAGTTTCTTTAATAGTTGTCATACAGAAGTACAGAATACTTTTATACAAAATGCTTCTTACTAGCGCAAAGGTTTATCGTTTCTAGGAATTCCACCCTGGAAGGTAGTCTCACTTTTTTGCGGTTTCCCCCCGTAAAAAACGCCGTTTCCGTATAAACGGAAGGCACATCCGAAAAAATATTTTTGCAGATTCACCTGCTATGTGAAAGGTACCCCATCCCTAGGGTGCGTGCCAGAGCCGTTGAGCGCCCCTCTTACAGTGTGAGGTTCTCCGACTCCAGTGTCCCCTCCGGGGGTTTGACTTACGGCGCAAGCCCCCCGTCGTTGCTTGCTCCCGTCATTCGGTGAGCAGCTGTGACTGGTGGTCGGGTGGTTTTCACCGGCATTTCCTTCTCCCAGCCTCCGCCGTTCGTATGAGAGTGTGGTACTCATAGATATTATATAGAACACTAGATAGCTTAAGGCGGAGTCACCAGCGTCACTGAACCGCCGCCATCTTGTGAGGGTCAGCCTTGAGTGAGAGTGAGTGAGCTGCACAGACAAAAATACTCATAACTCGCTGAAATATTGACGGATTTACAAACGGGTTGGTTTGCTATAAACATCAAATATGTAGTTATGATACTGCATACTTATAAAAAAAAATTTAAAGATGTTTTTTTTTACAAACCGCTTGAATCATAGCCACGTTAATAATGCTTGTAATAAACCAAACCGTTTGTAAATCCGTCAATATTTCAGCGAGTTATGAGTATTTTTGTCTGTGCAGCTCACTCACTCTCACTCAAGGCTGACCCCCGCAAGATGGCGGCGGTTTAGTGACGTCGCTCTCCATTGGCCGGCAGCGCGGGCAAGCTATCTAGTGTTCTATATATATCTATGGTGGTACTGCTCAGAAGCCGGCGGCTCCGGCGTCAACATCGAACGGACCCCCGGCGAGTCAGGTGGTCGGCAGTAGGAGGAAGGGTACGCGCGAACCACGGGGTTCGGGTCCCGCGGTCTCTGCGGGAAATGCAGAGGCCCTGCATCTCTTACCAGCACATCACAGATGTTGCATAAAGTGGACGTGGGGGTGTAATCATGGGGAGAGAGACGCTGCTGGACTTTTCTTCAGAGTTTGTGACGGTAGACCGGTGACACGGCACATGGCACTCAGTAGTCGAACTGGGTAAGGGCCGGCGACGGCACCTGTAGTGTTTCACTGTGCTGGTACTGTCACTGCAGAACGTTTTTTTTTTCATCTCTCTCTCCCTCTGTTCTGCCCTCGAAATACTATACGTTAAAATGAGAAAGGTCCCTCTCTAAAGGAGTGACGAGTTTTTGGCGTGCGTGGGTTTGTTCACTGTGTATTTTGAGGTAGCCGGCGTATGAAATGAGTCATGAGGGCCCGTTGTTTTTTCTGTTGATAACAGCTCAAATTGACGGGGTGGCGTTCTCTTGTGTGTGAGAACGTTTGGGATTAATTGAGAACACGCCTTTTAGAACAGGCGTAGACTCTTGACATTCCTATTTATGTTAGCTTGCATTGCCACTCTCTTTTTTATTCAGTCTGTATTTTTTCACGTGTTAATGTGAAAAGGCATGGGGCTTCGGGAAACGCGCCTTTTGAACAGGTGCAATTTGCTGTGCAATTTGCTGCGTGATGGCCACTGAGGCCATCACACAGTTTTATTCCAAACATGAATTAGACATGCAGAGAATGGTGATGCTGACCTCTGATGGTGCCTCAGTAATGCCAAATACCACATCTCACAGAACAACACTGTGTGGCCCACAAAGAGGACTTGGGCATTGATGATGCTTGGAAACATGTGCCTTTGATGCGAGAAGTGGAAACTCTTCTTAGAAGTGTATACAACATGTTCTCCCGGTCAGCAGTAAAGAAGGGCAGATTTGAGGAACTAGCAGAGGTCCTTGATGAGGATACACTGTCATTCAGGCCTGTGTTCTGATGTGCAGGTGTTCTGATGTGCAGGTGTTCTTATGTGCAGTGTTCTGATGTGCAGTGTTCTGATGTGCAGGTGTTCTTATGTGCAGTGTTCTTATGTGCAGTGTTCTGATGTGCAGTGTTCTGATGTGCAGTGTTCTGATGTGCAGGTGGTCTGATGTGCAGGTGTTCTGATGTGCAGTGTTCTGATGTGCAGTGTTCTGATGTGCAGTGTTCTGATGTGCAGTGTTCTGATGTGCAGTGTTCTGAATGATGTGCAGTGTTCTGATGTGCAGTGTTCTGACTGTGTGCAGTGTTCTGATGTGCAGTGTTCTGATGTGCAGTGTTCTGATGTGCAGTGTTCTGATGTGCAGTGTTCTGATGTGCAGGTGTTCTGATGTGCAGGTGTTCTTATGTGCAGGTGTTCTTATGTGCAGGTGTTTTTATGTGCAGTGTGCACACAGACTAACAGAAAGGACTAAGTAAGAGCTAAGACCAGACCAGAGGAGTCTGGAAACAAGTGACTTTTTTTTAATTATGTGTATCTGAATAACAGAAAGGATGAATGAAGCAGAGGGGAAGGTGAGAGGTTTAGAGGGAGAGAGGGAGAGAGAGAAGAGGGAGGGAGGACGTTGCTCTGTATCGTCAATGGTCAGCGGAAAACGTTTATTCTGTACATTATCTAACGTTAACACGAACCTAAACTAACGTTACAACTAACCTAAAGTTAGTTTAGGTTCGTGTTAACGTTAGATAATGTACAAAATAAACATTTTCCGCTGCTATAAACATTGCACTTTTATTTTGAAAACCCCAGAAAGGAAGTCATTATATTTGCTTTACCATCCTGTTCTGTGTTAGCTCCGGTTAGCTCCGAGCGTGCAGCAGTTAGTATTATATTATCAATACCAGCCATTGGATTACTGTTTTCTAAATTGGGGAGGCTTTTAATCATCAAGGTAAGAGGATTTTAAGTCATGGTATCCATAAACTTCAATCGGTTCGGATCCTTTGAAGGAATGAGAATATCAACAAACCTGTAGGGAACGTCAGGCTACTGTCCTCCCTCACTTCCAGTGATGAAGCTAAGCTACGCTAACGGAGCGACTGTTCCCAAAGCGAAATGCACGCACAGAGACAAAAAAGGTATGTATCTTCTTGTCTAACTCCAGGGAAGATGTTAACACTATGGTCGCCGATGACGTGTTTAGACATGATTCCTAGCCATGCTCATTCTGCCGAAGACGCCGTAACTCGTCTTTGATATCCATATTTCAAAAATCTGTGATCGAAATCATATTTCGCCTCCGGAGCCCTGAGATACACTGCAAAGCTCCACTCAACTCTCTAGCGGTTCAAGAGCGCCATCTGGTGGCCGATCGGCAGATCGCCAACAGGAAATGACTCGTCGAACCGGAAGTGCTCATCCATATGTCATCGGGGCACTCGCTATCGTTAGAGAGACTCCGTCTTGACACAGTGAACATCGATCGGTGCAAATAACTCGAAAAAACAACATGATTTGGACGTATATACTATTATACAACCTGGAAATGGATCGGGCATTTCTCCATCCCATAATAGAAACAATTCTGTTCCACGCTCATCTGCCAGCGGCGCGAGGAAGCCACGGTGAGTTGCAGCGTTATATTCTAACGTGTTCCATATAAACTGCTCTGATGACCATATGACCCACACTAGACGAATGGTATAACGTTGCCCACGGAATTATAAACGCCCCCTCGCCCATCCGGTCAATATCAGATGATACGTAGTAACTTCTAGAACCACGTCCAGTTGAAATTTTTTATCTCGCGCCGATTGCTATCAAACTGTATTTCATCATCAATATAATGCATTTGGAGCTATAAATCAAGTTCTGGAGAAAGCTGCAGAAAACGATAAAAACATACTTATACTTTAGACCATATTTTAGTATGAATATGTGAATGAAAAAGTATATCGTTGCTACACCCTGAACAATACATATAGGACATTGAATGGGCCATAATAATGGCAATTTAGCAATAGAATTTAAAAAGTTATAGCCCTGCAAAGAAGGGGAACTTCTCCATAGACAAATAGAGCTGGCTAGGGATGGTAAATTATGAATTTGAACCATGGCGATCAAAGTGTTAAATAAGCTAATTTCCCAAAATGTTGGAGTTTTCCTTTAATGTCTGAAGGAGTCGACTGAAGGCTTCTTGTCCTCTGCAAAAGCATGCAATTGGTCCACTGATGGATACATCTTGATATTTGTCTAGTCTAGTGTGTTCATTAGATGGGTGAAATCCTCTTTCAGTGCCTCTGTGCCTGTTTTCTTAGGCAGTTAGCCTCTGGTATGCGTGCCATTAGCGTTAGCCACGCTTCTAGGCCTCTTTTCTTTTGGAAAGAATGATACAAATTTTTTCTTTTTTTTATATTATATTCGACTAAGAGGTTGGCCAGTCGACTACGGCTCCTTTCGACCGATTAGTCGACTAATCGATTAATAGGGGTCAGCCCTACAAGGGAGAGCCCCAGACTGACCTGAGTCGGCATCTAGTTCTCATGTTCATCCGTAACTGCCCCGATAAGGAGTTGGCTTTAGTGTTCAAAAGTAAGCCATCTCGTGAGTAGACAGCATGTGAGGTGCAGGAACATTTAGATGAATATTTGAGAGAGCACAGAGCGAGTCGAGGTCGGTTGACACAAAATGTTGTGGCCATTGAGTCATCACAGGAGAGGGTGGTTGTCAACAACGCGCCAAGCGCGTCATCTATTGCCGTCTGTAGCCCAGAGTCAGAGCAGCTGTCGTCTGTATCTGAGAATAACACAATGGATAGGGTTCTGAGATTGTTAGAAATGGCTTTAGGCAACAACACTCAGTTTGTACAAAATGGTCCCCATAAGCAATTCCCCAAACTTTTACTTTTATTTTTTTACTAAGCAGGGAGCCTTTTACTCGGCCTAGGGTGATGCACAGGCTGACAAGGAGCTCAAATGATGTCTTGTTGAGGGAGGCTAAGGGTTTCCAGGTGGATGACGTGCAGAACATGTTCCGTCTTACCTGTGAGGAACCAGAGGTGAGGGGGAAGGGCCTAGGGTTGTCCACCCAGAGTTCCATTAACACTTTGTGCGCCATTCACGTCGTACAACGGTTTTCAAGTTCATGCGAATTCTGCCAGATCACGGCGTACAACGTTATTGTGATCATATTTCATATTTTCGCCATGGTATTCATATTTCACTCACGGAGCCTTGTATGATGCTGTGGGACTCAGCACAACTCTGCAACGCTTCAACACTGCCACCTGGTGGATGATCGGCGAGTTGCCAAACCGGATATGCCGGTTGCATATCGGTGCGTCTCCTAAATCCGTCCGGCCACTCGCATATCATCCCAGGACTCTAGCCACACACCGTGGATATGGATCGCTGCCATAACTCAATAATCCACATGATTTGGGTGTGTATTAGTATTATACAAACCGGAAATGGATCGCCTCGATCCCCATCAAATAACTCTGTTATTTGTTAAATCTGTTTGCTCCAGTATCATCGCCCAACGGTAAGAGGAGGTTGCCGTGAGTTTCAGCGTTTTTCTTTATCATTATCGATGCAAACTGCTCTGATCTATATATCACCCATACTACATGAAGCATTTAACGACGATCACGGAATTATAAACGACCCCCAAAACAAAACACCCTGTGAGTAAGAAGAGGGTCTTTCAATATGTTGTACCGAGCGCTCTGAGAGGACAAGTGCTGAAAGGGGTACATGATGAGTCACCAGGGCCAGCAGCGCACATTGTGGCTCACTAGACAACGTTTCTAGTGGGACTCCATGGAACAGGATGTCAAAGAATACGTGAGTCATTGTAAGAAACAGTAGCGGCTGTTACTATCGGAGCCTTGCGGGTCGCAGTTCACGTTAGGTCGAGTTGAAAATGTAATGCTCTGAGATGCTCTGGAGCAATCTCTCTCTGTCTCTCGGATCAATCCAATAAAATAATTAACACATGTATGTTGTCATTTTAAACAACTCACCATTCATTCATTATGCATCAGCAGCAGCTAAATTAATGTTATAGTTCACAACACAGCAGCGCGTTTTGAATCGCTAGCCTATTATCGTCTCAGCAAGCACAGTCAATAGTTTTTTCCGTAGCCGCATTTCGCGGAGACAGCTGTGTAGCGAGAGAGAGAGAGAGAGAGAGAGAGAGAGCGAGAGAGAGAGAGACTCACTGTTTAGTTGAAACGTCCAGGGCAGGAGGGCTTGATAAAGTGTATAATCCACTGTTGATGTATTCCAGACCACTGTCCAGACTGCATCCGCCATATAGCTTGTTAGCCAAGTGTTAGCTGTTAGCAGTTAGCACCACACAACACAAGTACTTCATTTCTTTGTCCATTTCCGCGTCGAACAGACTGCAAACTACCTGGCGTTCTATCGCCATACTCTAAGACAGGGGTAGGCAACCCTAGGCACGCGTGCCTGCATAGGCACGCAGGGGCATTTGCATAGGCACAGGGGGCAGCATAAAAAAAAAAAAAAAAATGAAAATTATAATTTTTTTTTTTTTTGCTTTGAAATATTATAGTGAACTATTTTGCACTGTTGTCGCATTTATCTTGTTGAAATCCTCTCACAGGTTCTTTTTACTACCACATATTTAATTGAGACCCTTTATTTGTTTATTATTTCAATTTAGCTGGAAATACATTGCTACATCATTCAGTAACATTTGCAGAGCCTTATAACAAAAACATTATTACGGTCACCATTGTGACCAGTGGGATTAATCAACAAATTGTATTATTTATTTTTCTATTTCATTGAACATTGCACATGTTAAAAGCATTTTTTTTTACTCAAAATGTGAGTATTACCAATTCAACTTGTGTTCTTAAAACAATGACAATAAACATAGTTTTATTAGGTTGAAATAATGTGGTTGTGTACTTATTTTTCTGTTAACTTATTATGGATTGAAAACTGAAAACCTTAATGCACAGTAACTGAACTCAATATTTTTAAGTTCTGGTAACTTATTATTATATTTTTTTTTACAGTGTAGTCTTGCGATCAATCAAAACTTATTTACACGATATACCTCACATTCACCCTCCATTCACATCCTGGTGTTCTCCATTAGGCCTGTAGGTGGAGCTATGACAGCACACGTACAGTACACACACCAATGGTGTGTGATGTGTCCAAAAATGAATGGGCAAATGTGAGTGAAATGGTCGCACTGTATGCAGCTGTTTGTCTGCATTGCATCCCCCCCCCCCCCAACTCAGATTTAGGGTTGATACAACCATCATAATAATATTGTTAATAATAACAATAACAATAATGATGTAATAATGTAAAAATGATCATTAAAAGACCTGATTATGAGAAAAAGAATTTACGATGCATGGAATATTGTTGAGGCACACTAGTTACAACTATATTTCAAACAGGCACTCCATGTCAAAAAGGTTGCTGACCCCTGCTCTAAGACAAACTCTAACCTTAACCAACTTTGAAAGAGTGCCTAAGCTTAACCGTCTAAAGAACTTGCAGTCACGCTCTAAGACAAACAGCTGCATCTCACAACAACAACAACTATCTACCACCAACCTAGAATAAGCTAGAATTGGAACATTAGAAAGTGGATTCGGCCAATCAGAGATCGTCTCCGCGAAATGCGGCTACAGAAATTCTTGACGCTGCTGCCTAGACCGCTTCAAATCGCGCCCGGATTCCAACATAATAGTCATATTTCAACGCACAAAGCGTTACGCACTGATTGGCTGCGACAGATACAGCGATCAACCAGTGACGCGCACTCAGAGCGCTATTGCGTCTAGCCCGGGCCGAGAAATACAAAAAAATAAAAAAAATAAAAAAAAGTATGTCACTTCCTGTTCAGGAAAACGAGTATTTTTTATTTTATATATTAACGTTATATTGTGCATTGGAAACACAAACATACTTAAAATGAGTAAATATTATTCATTTTAAACATGTTTATATTATTTATAGGGCTATAAAACAAAAAACTAAAACGTTTTATTTTCTTCTTCTCTCATTTAACAGGTGGGTCGGCGCCCTAGCGCCCCCGGTGGCGAGCCGCCACTGGTAAGAGATGTGTACTGAGCAAAGCACCTGAGCCTGAGGCTAGGGCTCCGCTTGTGCTGTTTTATTGTTGTTGTCATTTATTTCTGATTTTGTTTTTATTGTGTTTTTATATTAAGCTGTAGTGTAAAGCACCCTGTGCATTCGTGCTGTGAAGGGTGCTATATAAATAAAGGTCATTCATTCATTCATTCATTCATTCATTCATTCATTCATTCATTCATTCATTCATAGTCACCACTGCACCACTGGAGTTGGTGTGTATTGACTTCTGATCGGCTGAGGATGCCAATAATAAGTCCATTGATGTGCTTGTTATAACTGACCATGTCCTCAGGGGGGGGGGGGGATGAAGGGGGGGGGGGGTGAAGGGACGGTTTCCCCCCCTTGGTGGATTTTTTTTGTCAAATCAGTTGTGCAATAGTCACTTTTGGTGAGTTGTTTCTATACAATTCAGTTATATGACATTTAGGTATGACACAGGACTACACAAGCATTTTTAGTATAGAAATGTGTCAACAGACTAAAGCAGGGAACCACAATATTTTGCCTACGAATTATGCAGAATGTAATATCATAACTGTCTATTACTTTTCTTGCAATTGAGCCAATTTTCCTTAGGTACGGTTTTGAGGTGTGTGTTCAACAGAATGTAGTATCAAAAACACATTCACAAAAAGTATGGGTTACTGAATGCACTATTATAATCACTAAGCCAGACCTTACCTGTGTCCCTGTATCACTTGTCTCTGCTGCCCTTTGATTAAAAAACGTCCCTATGTCCATTTTCCTTTTTTTGGGCATATTTCAGTTAGTCACAGTAAAAGCATGTGCTTACCCATGTCCTAATCAATCTGCCAAGACAGTGGCCCGTGTGCTCTGGAATAACCTTTTCTCCGTCTATGGTTTTGCAGCATGCATTCATAGTGACAGATGGGCAAATTTTGAAAGTGCACTCATAGCAGAACTGCTTCAGATGGCAGGGGTTGACAAATCCCATACCACACCATACCATCCTATGGGAAATGGACAGGCAGAACGTCTAAATCGCACTTTAGGTATCTAAATCGCACTTTAGGTAATATGATCCGTTCTTTGCCACCTCGTTCCAAGGTGAAATGGCCTCAGATGTTGAACACATTGACGTTTGCTTATAATTGCACAGTGCATGAGACCACAGGGCTCCCACCCTTCTTTTTAATGTTTGGCCGCACCCCAAGATTACCTGTCGATGTCATGTTTGAGAGTGTCCTTTTGGATGGAGATACGGTGGATGTGGATAAGTATGTCCAGTCACTGGGAAAGGATCTGAGGGAAGCAATGGCACTTGCTCAAAAGCATGCTGAGAAGCAGCAGTCCAGGCAAGCTGAGGTGTATAACAGACAGTTAAAGGGACATTCGGTAGAGAAGGGAGATAGGGTCTTACTGGCAAATAAAGGAGAGCGAGGCAAGAAAAAGCTAGCTGACCGTTGGGAGAGTGCCGTCTACATTGTAGTGAGTAAAAATAGTGTTCTGAACATATATAGTATCCGTCATCCTGTCACAGGGAGGATTAAGACGGTTCATAGGAACTTGATTATGCCTGTAAATTTCCTGCCCTTGCCGTCATGGGATGAGCCAGAGATTGAGGCGTCTACTCCTATAGCACTGTTCCGAGTGAGGAGATGACAGACGATTCTAATCAGGATGAGCTGAGAACTGCCCGGTGGGTTGCTCATCTTCCTGAGTCCCGTGTGGAGGGAGTAGTAAATACCATGAATGGGACGGGTATATTGGAGCCAGCAGAGGTGCAGGTGGGAAGTATGAGTAGTGACCAACATCATAGAATCACACTTGAGACACATGATGGCGGGGAGCAGGAGTGTGGACTGGAGAGATCAGGTGCAGATGTTGGATCAGAGGAGTCATACTCGGTAATCGTTTATCAGGATAGTGATCAGTCGTCAGACACAACCACTGTGGAATCATTCACTGAAGACATGATGGCTCCAGAGGAGGCCCCTTGTAGTTCATCCTTACCTGTACAAGTGAGTGAGCCTGAATCGGCCATTGTCACTGTCATACCAAGTGTAGCTAGGGAAGTTCAAGGGGTTCGCACTAGGCTGGGGAGATTCATCAGACCAGTTAACAGGCTCATTCAGACGATGGCTGTACAAAGAGTCAGGACTTTGCTGTCATCTTAAAAGATGGCACCTTTTTTATTATTATTTTTTTTTTCTCTTTTTTTTCCTTTCTTTCCTTTGATTTTGCTGTCTAATTTCCTCTGAGTCATACTGGTAGTTATGGACCTGGCAGGTCATGGTTGTCTATTGCATTAGACATGATTTAGTAATGTTGGTGTGTATTCCATGGTATAAATATGTACATGGCATGTTTTTTTCTATGGTTAGGTGAGGGATTAGCTACCCCTTATCTTTCCTAATCCTTTACCGGATAGCTTTTGAGCTGGTCAACCTATTTTCTAGGTTTGGAATTTCTAGGTGAAACTTTTTTTTTTAATGATTTTTCTTTGTTTTGTACTTGTGCTATTGGGTTAATTGAAGGGAACACTGTCCATAATCTGGCATAAAACAGTAGGAGTGAATGTAGCAGAGTAAGGTTGTTATGCTAGATTATAGACAGAAACTTTTATTTTCATCTCAAATGAGTAGGTTCAAATGGACACACTTTTATTTTGAAGGTGCAAAGTGGGCCTAGCTCACTTTAATGTTTTGGGGGGGGGGGGTGTCCTGGTTATTAGATTATATTAATTTCCTTATATTATATATAATAATAATAATAATAATTAATTTAATTTATATAGCGCTTCTCAGTAACCCGAAGTCGCTGACAGTAGTCGGGAGCAAGAGTACAAACAAAGAAACGAAAGCAAAGAAACAAAAACAAAGAAACAACAAAGAAACAAAAACAAAAGGAACATGAGACCATGGGGGGAACAGGGGAGACAGCATGAAAGCACAAAAAAGACTGGAGACAGACATCAATCAGGTTGGAGGGGGGGGGGGGGTTTAAGGGTGGGGGGGTTGAAGGCAAGGGAGAACAGGTGGGTTTTGAGGCGAGCTTTGAAGGTGGAGAGTGTAGGGGAGTCTCTGATGGACTGGGGGAGGGAGTTCCAGAGTCGGGGTGCAGTACGAGAGAAGGCCCGATCTCCGAAGTTTTTAAGCTTGGATGTCGGGACAGTGAGGGAGGCAGTGGAGGAGGACCGGAGGGAACGGGTGGGGCGGTAGGGAAGAAGGAGATCAGTCAGGTAGGGGGGGGCCAGGCTGTGGAGGGCTTTGAAGGTGAGGAGTAGTGTTTTAAAGTTTATGCTGTGTTTGATCGGGAGCCAGTGGAGGGAGTGGAGGACAGGAGTGATGTGTTCGCGGGACCGGGTGTTAGTGAGGAGGCGGGCGGCTGAATTTTGGACCATTTGCAGTTTATGGAGGGAGCGGGAGGTGATACCAGTGAGGAGGGAGTTGCAGTAGTCCAGGCGGGAGGAGATGAAGGCGTGAATGAGGGATTCAGCAGCGGGGGAGAGAGGCAGTGACGGATTTTTGCGATGTTGCGGAGGTGGAAGTAGGATATTTTTACGATGGAGCGGACGTGGGGGTCAAAAGAGAGGGTGGGGTCAAGGAGGACACCAAGGTTTCGGACTAGGGGGGAGGGGGTGATGGTGGAGTCATTGATGGTGAGTGTGATGGGTCCGGATCTGGTGAGGGTGGTTTTGGTGCCAATGATGAGAAGTTCAGTCTTGTCACTGTTCAGTTTGAGGAAGTTGTGAGTCATCCAAGTTTGGAGTTCGGTGATGCAGGATTCGATGTGACTGAGGGGTGGGCTGTGGGGGGATTGTGTACTGATGTAGATTTGGGTGTCGTCAGCATAGCAGTGGAAGTTGAGGTGGTATTTACGGATGATGTGACCAAGGGGGAGAATGTAGCAGATGAAGAGCAGGGGGCCAAGGACTGAGCCTTGGGGGACCCCCTGTGTGACTGGGGAGGGAGATGAATTGGTGTCTGTCTGTGAGGTAGGAGGAGAACCAGCCAAGTGCTGTGCCCTCAACACCCAGTTGGTGCAGCCTTTGGAGGAGGATGGAGTGACACACTGTGTCAAAGGCTGCACTGAGATCGAGTAGGATCAGGATGTTGAGGGCACCGGAGTCAGCGGAGATGAGGAGGTCGTTGATGACTTTAACCAGTGCAGTTTCGGTGCTGTGAGCGGGACGGAAGAATGTTGAGCGGATCACTCTGGGGCTGCAGCTGGACAATGGGAGCACTCCAGAGTTGCAGCTGGATACTGGGAGAGAGTGTGTTATTGTTTTGGTGCAGCGTGAAGTAGCCGGCTCCAGACCAAGCCCGCATAGCGGGCCGTCCTGACCGCGCCATACTAACAACCAAGACCAAGAGGAGAGTGAGGGCAGCAGTGGAGTATCGCCGACACTCACCCGAGGAGATGGGAACCCGCAAACCAGCACGAGGGAGTGGTGTCGCCCTCGCGGGAAGGGAGTAGTAGGATAGCACGGCCAGGCAGGCAGTGCCAGCGGCGGGTGGCTGGTTTAGCCGAAAGCAGACAGCCAGGAGCAGGTGGAGGGACACACACAGAACCGGTCCGGAGGACAGGTAAGGTTTTGTCGGGGAGAAAAATTTGTAGATCCGGGAGTTTGTTTTCCAGTGGCGGGGTTTGTAGTTCAGTTTGAGATCCAGTGATGGTGGGAACGGTGAGAGTACAGTCGGCAGGTCCACAGAGCAGGGGGGAAAGTGAGGACGTGAAATGTTTGTAGAGAGTCGGGACGGGCGCAGGAGAGGACGGGGGAAACAAGCAGCGTCGACGGTAGAAAAAACAAAATAACAAATAAAGTACAAGGAATGGACGTGGGGGAAACGGGTAGCAGGGCTGGGATACAGTTAAACAGATAAACAGATACGGACAGAAGCGGCAGTCACAGGTTGACGCCAGCAATGCTCTGGATCCGAGAAAAAACAAGAAAAACAGCTGAGTGACGCGGGACAGACAATTGCGACTGCTCATAACATAACGAATGAAGGTTCGAACGTTCGAACGTTTGGGCTCAGCCCTATTGTACATGGTCTTTAATAATGGGTTTAGGGTTTATAGGTCATCTTTTTAGTTGGGTATTTGGTAGGGATGTCCGATATTATCGGCCTACCGATATTATCGGCCGATATTGGCATTAAAATGTGATATCGGAAAATATCGGTATCGGTTTTCAAAAAAAAACAAAAAAAATCCTTTTTTTTTTTTTACATTTCTATAACCTTTATTTACCAAGGCAAGCAAGTAAGAACAAATTCTGATTTTATTTATTGGCAAAAGTATGCATAATGTTGTGTTAATTCCACAACAAGATATATGTAATGTTAATTAGCTGAAATTATTCCGTTTTTTGGGGGGGGGGGGACCCTGCATATATCGGTATCGGTTGATATCGGTATCGGAAATTAAGAGTTGGACAATATCGCTATATCGGTATCGGTACAAAAGCCAATATCGAGCATCCCTAGTATTTGGTTTACTTTAATTAATGTACATAATGGTTTCACAGGTTCGACGGTAGGAGAAGTCACGGAAGAAGTGCGCGTTCTCTTTGACTGAAACTAGAGGAGAGCAGAGGTATGCACTTTTGGTGGTCTGATAATTGGTTGAATCGCTATGTATACATTGTAATTGTGATTTATGTTTTAGTTTTGGTGCTGAAATTGTGTGTGATGACCATTATTTCGTCCTGTGTCAAACAGCAAAAGTACCGTTGTGTAATATTTCATATTGTACACCTGCGTATGATAGCTCACGCCATCTTGTGTGCTGTGTTTGATTTGATAACAGGTATGAACCGTTGTTTTGTATTTCGGTTTAATTGATAATTACACACTGTCTTTCATTTCATATTATTTCATATGTTTTCTGTAGTTAAATTGTATTGAGTTAAATGTATATGTTTGTAGTACACGACATTGAGTTGCTGTTCACGCGCATGTCGCGCTGCTTTGCGGTCTCTTTGACTGAAACTAGAGGAGAGCAGAGGTGGAATACACCTGCATATGACGGTAGCTCACGCCATCTTGTGTGCTGTGTTTTATTTGATAACAGGTCACAGAATAAAACTGGATGCAACTTGGCTATATCGTTGTCGGCGTATTCTTCCAACCACCCAGACACAACGCAGAGCATACATATGGATAATGTCCGAAACAGATTAAAACCTGATTAATAGTGAAACTGTATAGCCTCCCTCCAAGCCTCTCTGACACCGTTATTTCGGGGGTCGCGCCTTGAAAACGTTGTTTATATATAAAGTACATGATACCTAAGCCGAGCACATACAGTACAGGTATCCTCATAAGTATCTATTATTTCGTATCAATTAGATACTCTTTGGGCTTGTTTGTATCTACTTATTCTAAAAGAGTTGAACTAATTATTTTCGCTAGCAAGATCTCATTCGATTATTCATTCCATTAAGCCTACTGCCAGCAGGCACATTTAAAGAAATATAATTGATTGATTGGGGTAATGAGGGACTTAACATTAGCCTATATAGATTGTGCATTTAACTTGTCTGCGAGGCCATTGAGCTGTGTATTGTACCCATTCTGCAATCTGTTAATAAAGTTTTAAATCAATCAATCAATGCCGTTAGAAAATCAGGATTTCTGCGATCAACACCTGCTGTCTTTTCAGGTGAGGCGGCCGCGCGCAATTATCCTCAGTATCAAGTCTGGTTTGAATTAACGAGACTGAATCAGCGTTCGAGGAACAGGGAATGCGCAAATTCAAACATCGGGTTAATTGAATCTGGATAATGGGACTTTTGATCGACTTAGTTGAACCAGGTACGGGGAATAGGGCCTGAAGTGCAATTATAACAACATATTGAGCATTGATCTCTGGTCAATGGTCTCTAACTACACACCCTCAAGACCCCTCCACTCTACATCCTCTGGCCGCCTCAGACCCACTCCTATCAGAGCTCCGGGAGGGTCATCAAGGAGAAGCCGCCTATTCTCTGTCCTCGCTCCACAATGGTGGAAACGAACTTCCCACCAGTTAGGACAGCCAAAACCCAATCAATAAAACTAAAAACACACGTCTTCAATCAATATCTGAAATGGAAAGAAAAATGGGGAAAAAACCATAACATTCATACTGTCTTGTATTATCATGCACTCTTCCTACTATACTATTATGTCTTTGAGCCATAGGCTATACCCTTCCTGCTGACTTGTTGTACAGAACTTGTACTGTAAGTCGCTTTGGATAAAAGCGTCAGCTAAATGACTAAATGTAAATAAATGTAGTATGCACAAACTGACCAATGAAGCAAGTGACCTCAGGAAAATGCACCTTTTTAGTTATGTGTCCAAAATCATCTGTATTTTTCATTTTGGCCCCCTTGGTAATTGAGTTTGACATGAAATATCAGTGAAAATGAACAACCAGAGACAACAACATCACATTTTTGTTCTCTGGGTTCCTGGCTTTGGGAGAGAGTAGCTCACAAATAGCTATTTCACTTTCTTAGGCCATGGAAATAAATAACATATTTAACATATATTTAGTTTTTAGGAATTGTAAAAGATAGGCAAAAATAAGCATGTGCTTCAGGCTATTCCTTTGTTTCTGTCATTGATTTTGGATTTTGTGTGTGAGCTTACTTTGAATATGCATATTTGTGATTTTTTAAATGTATTACATTTATTTTTTTTGTAAGTCCACACAAGTGTGTTTTTGATTTGTCTGTAAACAAAGACCGAAAATAAACTATTCATTCAAAAAACATTCTTAATTTGGGTGGTGTTCCTCTTTAAGACAGCTGTTGTTTCTGATTCAATAATCAAATGGAATTATTCTACAGTTCTGTATTCCCACTCTTGGTCACTGTTGCCTTGATAAAAAAAAATATGAATAAGCAACCAAAGCCCAATGTTTGTAATTGTTTCCGACTTTGTTGTAATATCTGATAGCCTAACCATTTTAATCATTATCTGAACCATCAAAACTAATATCACCATCTGATACAGTAAAAAATGTCATGCTATACACTTCAAGGCAAAATGTGACACTTGAGAACTGCAGTGATGGATAGGCCATCATCCGAGTCATTAGATTCTGTCTGGAAGATAATTACTGTGAGTGAATACCTGTCATAACTAAGCACTACAGTCCTTCAAGACACCAATCTGTGGTTCCAGTTCGCCACAATGTCACTTCATGTTTTTCAAGGGATGGTGGGAGATCAAAATGATCTGTCACACACTCAAACAATCACATCTCAATATAGAATGCTTTGTCAAATCAGATAATAGGCTAAACTTACACTTAAATATGCCGACAGCCAATATACATTTGAAGAGATGCCACGTTGAAGTTCGATTGATCAAAGACATTTGAAAGTTTTAGTTGTTGAATTACTTTTGTGCGACTCTCCATCTCTATTCGAAAACACCTGTTATTTTAAACATAAAACGTTCGTGAAGCCGCATGCGGACAAGTCACAACCTATACCGCAATGAAGACAGCAGGTACACAGAGTCGAGGACTTACCTAGTGAGTTTCCGATAAGTGAAACGAAAAACACAACGATGTATCCGGCTATGAGGACCCATTCGTACTGCTTGGGGTATAAATACTCCCTCCATATGTATCTCAGAAATTCATCATCATCGACGTCGACATAATTTGATTCCGTGGTGTTCGTCTGTGGAGCGGATGGACACTCTTGTTCGCAGCCCGAGTTTTCAGTGATCCCAGACATCCTTGCAGCTGCCAGGCCGATGGTTTTATTCAGAATCAATTTGCCCCGCAGGCTGCAGCAGCAGGATAGATACAGTAGGCGACCGGCCGAGTGGACCACTGGCTGCTTTGATGATGGATAGGGAGAGAGGTGTGAGCGCGCTTCCACTTGCATCGACACGGGGGACCTCGCAGCGTGAATTGATTGATTGATTGAAAACTTTATTAACAGATTGCAGAATGGGTACAGTACAGTACAGCTCAGCTCAATACATACAATTGTTAAGGGGATGCAGACCAGAGAAAGATTTTCGTCTTGTTTACATCAGGGTCCCCCATTTTCAATTCATCATAACATATGACATACATGACATACAGATAGACAGTACTGCTACATCTATACATTTATGACATACCAGATTTGCAAATACAGTACTGTTTGTGATACGAAAAGAGCCCAGAAAAGAGAGTACATACGTGGAAACTGTACATTGGAGGAGGTTGGGTAGGTGGGGGGGACTGTACATTGGAGGTGGTTGGGTGGGTGGGTGGGGGGGGGGGGTTGAGTAGGAGGGGTGGGTGGGGGACACTGTACAACTGAACAAGCAAAACTGTACATTGGAATATTGACAAGACCATATTTGGTCATTTACTGTACATTGGGGGGGGGGGGGGGGGGGGGGTTGTGTTAGGACATTTACAGGGGCCAGTTTCGAATTGCAGTCTCCCGTAGGTGTTTTTTGAGAGTGTTTTTGGAAGTGGGCAGTGATTCACATTCCTTTACAGCTTTGGGTAGGGCGTTCCACATTGATGTGGCATAATTGCGAAACGTGTTTAGTCCCTTGTTTGAGCCGAATCTGGGTTTAACATGATTTGTGGAGCTCCCTCTGGTGTTGTGATCGTGGTATTCACTGACCTTTGGGAAGTATTTTGACATGTACATGGGTACCTTGGTCGTGTAGTAGTGTATCTTGTAGACCAGGCCCTTTGCAAGTTGCTGTACTCTGTCGTCTACTCTAAGCCATCCTAGGTTGTCAAAGTGGGCAGTGGTGAGGTGGGTTCTAGGAGTAAGGTCAAGCAGTAGTCTGACCAGTTTGTTTTGAGATGTTTGTAATTTTGTTTTTAGCGCCTTTGAGGTGCTTTGGTACCATGAGGTGCAAGCATAGTCATAGTACCCTTGAATGAGTGCTCCTGCCAGAGTCTTCAGGGTATTCTTGTTTACCAGTGAGGAGATCTGCAAGAATCGTGTTCGTTTCATTCACACCAGAGAAAGACTTTCGTCTTGTTTACATCAGGGTCCCCCATTTTCAATTCATCAGGACATGACATACATGACATACAGATAGACAGTACTGCTACATCTATACATTTATGACATACCAGATTTGCAAATACAGTACTGTTTGTCCAGTCCAGAAAAGGGAGTATATACATTTGACGTAAAAACTGTACATTGGAGGAGGTTGGGTGGGGGGGGGGGTTGGGTAGGAGGGGTTGGGGGGGGGGAAACACTGTACAACTGTACAAGCAAAACTGTACATTGGAATATTGACAACCATACTAGGTAATTTACTGTACATATCTTATCATATATTTATCCACACAAAGAACGCCTGATCCGTTTTGTTTCTTTTATGTGAATAGTTTATTTATAACAAGTGAACCAAACTTCTCCTCCATTACAAACACCACAAACACTCCCAGCTGTGACACACCATTTTCACCTGTGCGCACTGACAGCTGACTGATGACAGCTGACAGCTAGGTATACGTGCTCGGCTTCCCGCCACTGCGTCATACCGTCATGTCTTTACGTACCGCTAGTTCAAGAACAAAACACAAGACTAAGGCCCCGTTTAGACGGAAACGCTAGCAGGTGAATCCGCAAAAATATTTTTTCGGATGTGCCTTTCGTTTATACGGAAACTGCGTTTTTACGGGGTGAAACCGCAAAAAAGTGAGACTACCTTCCAGGGTGGAATTCCTAGAAACGCAAAAGCTTTGCGCTCTCGTCTAAACTGTAAAACCGTATAAATCTGTTAAAACGATGACGAAAGGGTTGTCACGGCTCTGGTCGCGCGTACTGCTTACGTCACAGGTAGCAGGTATGCGCCAGTAGCCGAGACGTAAACAAAGCAAGTATGTCTGACTATTATCAACGGAGATCACCTGAAGGCTACATTGGCAGTACTTTTAACCCTTTCACTGCCACACGACAGAAGGTTAACCCTTTACTATCACACAACCGGCTGTCGTGTGGCAGTGAAAGGGTTAAATACACAAGAATCTGTCCCGCGGCGTGAGTGGACCCACTGTCTGTGAGTGACTCTGCTTTGGTACAATCACATTCCCCATCCACAGTCTGCGAATCAGAGGCAGAGTAGGGCGGGTCTTCACAGCACGTCATGTGACATATGCGCCAATCGTGTGACAGCGGGTCTCCGTCGTTATAGCGTCGTCTGCACGGAGAATTCCACCCCAAAACGCTCGTCTAAACGTAAAATTAAAAGTGAAACCGCAAGATGACTTTTGCGGTTTCTGTTCACAAAACGCTCGTCTAAACGTAGCCTTAGAATAGAGTTGAACCACATTTCAATACAACACATGCATATGAACGTATAGGCTACTCACTTTAACACAAACATAACAACCATAACATGATCCCATTTTCAACATGAGAACATATATCTCAACACACTTCCGCGTTCGGGATGCGCGATCTGATTGGCCACTGACGTTTCTCTCTGCGCCAATCGCGTTACGCCTATTTCTGCCTCTAACAGCCTGCTAGCTAGTTCTATCACTGGTTAAGTTTGGCGACTCTTTCGAAGTTGGTTAAGGTTAGAGTTTGGAATCAGGGTTGGTGGTCTATCGCCCTGCTCTAAGACAAACTCTAACCTTAACCAACTTCGAAAGAGTCACCAAGCTTAACCAGTGATAGAACTAGGCGTCAAATGATTGGCGCTGAGAGAAACGTCAGTGGCCAATCAGATTGCGCATCCCGAACGCGGAAGTGAAAATCTGTTAGGGAAAATATACACGCCGCCGGGACGCGTCTATATTAAAGGCAGCCCAAGAGTGCTTCCGCATTCGCCTGATTGGCCCCGGTAACGCACGCAATGCGCATTTTCTTTTTTGCCACTGCCTAATCGCGGAAATGGAATACATATTTATCCAAACGAGGACCAGATTCACGTATAACGCCATAACGTTATTTCGCGAGCCCAGCTGTCACGTTATTTCGCGCGACTGTACATTGTAACGTTAACACAGCCCAGCTGTCAACTGTACATTGTAACGTTATGTTATTTCGGGCATTCATAACGTTATTTCGCGCAACTGTACATTGTAACATTAACACAGCCCAGCTGTCAACTGTACTTTGTAACGTTATGTTATTTCGGGCATTCATAACGTTATTTCGCGCAACTGTACATTGTAACATTAACACAGCCCAGCTGTCAACTGTACTTTGTAACGTTATGTTATTTCGGGCGTTTTATTCATAACAAACATTGACGCGATTCCGCCAACACATATGTAATATTAATAGGTTTTGCTATGCATAGAATAACAGAACAGATTGACAGGTGGTGACAAAGCACTGGGCATTTATTTAAAAAACATATATACCCTAACCACATAACAGATATTTATTAATGTTTTGGTCCGTTTTCCCTCACTGTGTTCAGAGATGTCACACATCACACAACTGCTTGTGTATTCTAGCAGTGTTTTAGAGGTTATTTTGATCATCAACACTTATCTATCTATCTAGGTCGTCCTCGGACGGGCCCTCCATCGGTGCTTCCAGTCATCCCGATCCTCCATGCATCTGGCTAGCTCGCCGGTGCATTCTGTTCCCGCATCTCTCCTGAGTACGTCCACGTAGGTTAATGTGGGACGTCTTCGTGATCGATGCCCGTGTGTTGGTTCCCACAGCACAAGTTTGCTGGTTGGCATCTCATGATGTCTCTGGCAGTGACCTGCCAGCCTCATTCTCCTGACTGCCACTTTCTCGCTCACCCTTAGCACCCCCCCATACAAGTTTGCATTAGTGACATATGCCCCTGTTGAGCACCACACGCATCATTCTGGTGTAGCACCCTTCCAAGGACTTCTGCAGGGTGGGCGTCAAGGTCCAGCATTCACTGCCATACAAAAGGACAGACTCAACTGTTGCATGAAAGAAGTTGAGATTGATTTGACGGGGGAGGTTGGATTTCCACACACTGGTCATGCCGTTCAGAGCCCTCCACGCTAGCAAATGTATTCCGCCCATAACCCGCTGACAACTCGAACAGATGCTTCAGGGTCACTCTTCAACCCTATCTGTAGTACCAGAAAATGTATTCTCCAGATAAACATCCTCTACTTGACTGACTGACTGAGTGCTGTCCATTAAGCACTAGAATTGTGTTTATATAACAGTAATATACGCCACTCTCTGAACAACTTCAACCACAACAGTTTTGCTTAAAGGTAGAATCTGTAATGTCGTCAAACAGCGGCAGCCGGCATCTAGGAAAAAAGATGGTAACATGGTACTGTTTACAGCTTTGTTTACATGTTTTGTTTTTGTCTGATTGATTGATTGATTGAAAACTTTATTAACAGATTGCAGAATGGGTACAGTACAGTACAGCTCAATACATACAATTGTTAAGGGGATGCAGACCAGAGAAAGACTTTCGTCTTGTTTACATCAGGGTCCCCCATTTTCAATTCATCGTCTGATGATGTGTGGGTTGGATTTCAGTGGGTATAGGTATAGTGGTTGCTACTGCTAGCCACACCTGAGGCTCTACCAAGAGAGGTCTGGAGAAATTCAAAAGTAAAAAGAAAAGCACAATACCAAGCAGGGCTCTTTTGCCTAGAGGTCACTGTTTGACAGCATTACGAATTATACCTTTAAAATAAACAGTCTCAAACACTGTTCAGCCAAATTAAACCACCAGCTGTCCACAGCTGTGTGTGTGTGTGTGTCCATAGAACACCGGCTAATGGGTGCACAATGTACACACGCGCCCAGTGCTTTGTCACCACCTGTCAATCTGTTCTGTTATTCTAATATTACATATGTGTTGGCGGAATCGCGTCAATGTTTGTTATGAATAAAACGCCCGAAATAACATAACGTTACAAAGTACAGTTGACAGCTGGGCTGTGTTAACGTTACAATGTACAGTCGCGCGAAATAACGTTATGAATGCCCGAAATAACATAACGTTACAAAGTACAGTTGACAGCTGCGCTGTGTTAACGTTACAATGTACAGTCGCGCGAAATAACGTTATGAATAAAACGCCCGAAATAACATAACGTTACAATGTACAGTTGACAGCTGGGCTGTGTTAACGTTACAATGTACAGTTTTTGACAGCTGGGCTCGTGAAATAACGTTATGGCGTTATGAGTGAATCTGGTCCTCGTTCCTCGTTTGGATAAATATGTATTCCATTTCCGCAATTAGTGAGTGGCAAAAAAAAATTCGCATTGCGTGCGTTACCGGGGCCAAACAGGCGAATGCGGAAGCACTCTTGGGCTGCCTTTAATATAGACGCCGCCGGGACGCTTGTATGCTTTCTACAATGCAGTTGGGCGATTTGCGAATCTGATTGGCCAGGTCATTTCTGGTCATGTGATGCGTACGCCCAATCCTGGGACCGCAAGTGTCTACACTGGTTAAGCTTAGGCGCTCTTTCGAAGTTGGTTATGGTTAGAGTTTGTCTTAGAGCATGGCGATAGAACGCCTGCCCTTCTTTCGACGGTTAAGCTTAGGCACTCTTTCGAAGTTGGTTAAGGTTAGAGTTTGTCTTAGAGCATGCAGGCGATAGAACGCCAGGTGCTTTGCAGGCTGTTCGACGCGGAAATGGGCAAAGACACAGCTCGTCACGCTATTGGGCGCACATGTCACATGACCAGAAACGTCAGTGGCCAATCAGAATCGCAAATCGCCCAACTGCGTTGTAGAAAGCATACACGCCGCCGGGACGCATGATTTTTTTCCGTAGCCTATGTTTGCGAAGACACTCTCTGATTGGCTAGCCGCGTACAGCGAAGACCCTCTCTGATTGGTTTAGCACCGAAGGGTCTCTTCCGCATATTCAACAACAATTGATATGTTGTTCCCTAACCCTAACCTTAACCCTAACCTTAACCTTAACCTTAACCTTAACCTTAACCTTAACCTTAACCCTAACCCTAACCATAACCCTAACTCTAACCATAACGCACTTCGAAAGAGGGCCAAAGCATAACCACTTTGAAGCAGAGAATATATATGTACAAGATTTCCCCAGTCTGGCCCTGGTTAAAAGCGTCCAATGATTATCAGTGTGTGTGCGTTTGAACGTTTGCATGTTTCAACCATACATTTCCATAAAAATAAAAATAAATACTTGAAACCCTTTTTGTGTGGAATATTTGATGCGGCCCAGCCTCACCCAGACTCTACCTCCAGCTGCCCCCCAGGTAAATTGAGTTTGAGACCCCTGGTCTAAATGGACTGAATTAATGGACTGCATTTATATAGTGCTTTTATCCAAAGCGCTTTACAACTTATGCCTCACATTCACCCATTCAAACTTCTGATTACCAGACGACCGCTCTACCTCCTGAACCACTGTCGCCCCCAAATTATATTTGTGCCTACAGTAATTAATATAATTTGCTTCACATGACAGCCTTTCATTGGCAGTTGATAATGGCCTCTTTGAAAGCATCAGACAAATTGTAATTCTGGAGGCCTGTCTGATTATTATGTAGTCTGATGAATGTAATTAAAATATAGGCTAAAGTAGCATCATTATAAGCATCATTACAACATGAAAGTCCATACTGTCATTACTTAGGAGATACTGTAGATATACTGTAACTCTTAAGTTAGGGGTTAACCCCTAACTGGGATGTCACTAAAAGCCTAACAACTGTAGATGATGTAGATTGTAGATGAACAAATAGAGATAAGGATTGCAATAGGGATATCATTGCATTGAGTTGAAATGATCACAACACAAGGATTCAGTGTCCTCTGATGACATCACGGGAGGATATATTCAAACTCTTTAACTCTCAATAACTGTCAAACTAAATGAATGTGTGCAAAGCAGTTTAGAGCAGTGGTTCTCAACCTTTTAGTTTTTTTCGGTCTGGGTTATCTGACGTCCAGGTCCCATAACACTCCCCCCTATCTGTCGTCCAGGTCCCATAACACTCCCCCCTATCTGTCGTCCAGGTCCCATAACGCCCCTCTATCTGACGTCCAGGTCCCATAACACTCCCCCCTATCTGCTGTCCAGGTCTCATAACGCCCCTCTATCTGCTGTCCAGGTCCCATAACGCCCCTCTATCTGCTGTCCAGGTCCCATAACGCCCCTCTATCTGCTGTCCAGGTCCCATAACGCCCCTCTATCTGCTGTCCAGGTCCCATAACGCCCCTCTATCTGCTGTCCAGGTCCCATAACGCCCCTCTATCTGCTGTCCAGGTCCCATAATGCCCCTCTATCTGCTGTCCAGGTCCCATAACGCCCCTCTATCTGCTGTCCAGGTCCCATAACGCCCCTCTATCTGCTGTCCAGGTCCCATAACGCCCCTCTATCTGCTGTCCAGGTCCCATAATGCCCCTCTATCTGCTGTCCAGGTCCCATAACGCCCCTCTATCTGCTGTCCAGGTCCCATAACGCCCCTCTATCTGCTGTCCAGGTCTCATAACGCCCCCCTATCTGTCGTCCAGGTCCCATAACGCCCCCCTATCTGCTGTCCAGGTCTCATAACGCCCCCCTATCTGCTGTCCAGGTCTCATAACGCCCCTCTATCTGCTGTCCAGGTCTCATAACACTCCCCCCTAACTGACATCCATGTCACATAATGCCCCTCTATCTGCTGTCCAGGTCTCATAACGCCCCCCCTATCTGCTGTCCAGGTCTCATAACACTCCCCCCTAACTGACATCTATGTCACATAATGCCCCTCTATCTGCTGTCCAGGTCTCATAACACTCCCCCCTAACTGACATCTATGTCACATAATGCCCCTCTATCTGCTGTCCAGGTCTCATAACGCCCCCCCTATCTGCTGTCCAGGTCTCATAACACTCCCCCCTAACTGACATCCATGTCACATAATGCCCCTCTATCTGCGGTCCAGGTCCCATAACGCCCCTCTATCTGCTGTCCAGGTCCCATAACGCCCCTCTATCTGCCGTCCAGGTCCCATAATGCCATCCTATCTGACATCCAGGTCCCATAATGCCCCTCTATCTGCTGTCCAGGTCCCATAACGCCCCTCTATCTGCCGTCCAGGTCCCATAATGCCATCCTATCTGACATCCAGGTCCCATAATGCCCCTCTATCTGCTGTCCAGGTCCCATAACGCCCCTCTATCTGCTGTCCAGGTCCCATAACGCCCCTCTATCTGCTGTCCAGGTCTCATAACGCCCCTCTATCTGCCGTCCAGGTCCCATAACGCCCCTCTATCTGCCGTCCAGGTCCCATAACGCCCCTCTATCTGCTGTCCAGGTCTCATAACGCCCCTCTATCTGCCGTCCAGGTCCCATAACGCCCCTCTATCTGCTGTCCAGGTCCCATAACGCCCCTCTATCTGCCGTCCAGGTCCCATAACGCCCCTCTATCTGCTGTCCAGGTCTCATAACGCCCCTCTATCTGCCGTCCAGGTCTCATAACGCCCCTCTATCTGCCGTCCAGGTCTCATAATGCCATCCTATCTGACATCCATGTCCCATAACGCCCCCCCCCCTCCCCGCCCCCTCCCTATCTGACATCCATGTCCCATAACGCCCCCCCCCCCCCTCCCCGCCCCCTCCCTATCTGACATCCAGGTCCCATAACGCCCCCCCCCCCCCCCCCCCCCCCCTATCTGCCATCCAGGTCCCATAACGCCCCCCCCCCCCCCCCCCCCTATCTGACATCCAGGTCCCATAACGCCACTCTATCTGCTGTCCAGGTCCCATAACGCCCCTCTATCTGCCGTCCAGGTCCCATAACGCCCCTCTATCTGCTGTCCAGGTCTCATAACGCCCCTCTATCTGCCGTCCAGGTCTCATAACACCCCTCTATCTGCCGTCCAGGTCCCATAACGCCCCTCTATCTGCCGTCCAGGTCTCATAATGCCATCCTATCTGACATCCATGTCCCATAACGCCCCCCCCCCTCCCCGCCCCCTCCCTATCTGACATCCATGTCCCATAACGCCCCCCCTCCCTCCCCGCCCCCTCCCTATCTGACATCCAGGTCCCATAACGCCCCCCCCCCCCCCCCCCCTATCTGCCATCCAGGTCCCATAACGCCCCCCCCCCCCCCCCCCCCCTATCTGACATCCAGGTCCCATAACGCCACCCTATCTGACATCCAAATCAGGCATAGGCATTCAGTAGCAAAATTTATAGCAAATGGTGTCCAAAAAACCTCACCAAAAGAAAAATTATTTCAGAGATGAAAATAACGTGAGTGACATCACCAAACAGGGTGCGGCTGAGACAGAGCTCTGAGACAGAGCTCTGAGACCCTCGCTGAGACAAAGGGGAGGGAGGGAGGAAAGTCCAGGTGGTTGATTGGATATTGCAGATAATAGGAGAGCTTCTTGATCCAGCTGTCAACCTACTGTAGAAGGGTGGATTATCCCTGCTTGTGGGAGTAGTAGTACACAGACACTGGGTAGTAGGATACTATAGTATTGGACCTATATGTACCCCCGTCTTTGGCCCGGAACGTCTTTCTGGAGGGCTTGCACTAATTTATAGGCCAGAGGACAGAGGTTTATTTACAAACCGATGTACTTTCTAACAGCTATATATATAATTTATAGTATTGCTATCTGTCCATTCTCATTGTCACTTGAGTGCATAAACCGTGCCTTCATAATGGCTTAAAGAAAATAAAAATCCATCGGTTGGTTGTCATTTTATAGCGCCGTGAATATAAGGTTTATCGCAGTTTTCGCCTCGGTTTTTTTCTGGGGAGCTAGATAATAGGCTAAAGGCTAGTCACGTTATATCAAACGCCATTTCTGCTGTATATATACGAATGAAATAAAACAAACTGCGTAGCATCCGGACTATTACAGAGCATCTATGGATGAAATGGGGGCGGCGGGGGACGCCGATCAGTATTATTGATTAGCAATACAGTGTGTGTTCAAGTAGCCATTTTTACTGATCGATCATGTTACGTTTTAAAACAATGTCCAATCCAGCTGTAATTTGGGGGAATAGTATCCTACCGTCAGGCCATGTGATCACCGGCAGCATTTCGTCATTAGTCATCGGAATCTGGTAGATCGATATGTCCATTGGCTAATCATAAATCCCATTATTCCAGGCTGAAATATGCGTTCGGTAACGGGATCAAAGATGGAGGGTCTTCGTTTGGAACCGAGGCTCTCATATGTCTGTAGTCCCGCAACGATATGTGACTGCCGGACGGATTTCCCAGATGCACCAAGATCATCAGATCCACTTCCGGTTGTAACTCACCCGATCATCCACCAGGCGGCGGTATTGAGGCGTTGCACTGTTGTGCATGGTCCCACTGTATCACCAGAGGCTGGGTGTCGGAATTATGAATGCCATGGCGAAAAAATTTAATATGATCTCAATAACGTCGTACAGCGTGGTCTGGCAGAATTAGCATGGCCAGCAAACACGTCGTAAGCCGTTTTTGGCGGTCAATGTGTTCATGGAAAGATTAGTTTTCTGCTTAAAATTAAAGTGCAGTATTTGAAATACAATGAAAGGAATATGACTGGATTTCTTATCAAAGGGAAAAGTGTCACTGTTATTTAAAATAAATAAATAAACAAATTAGAAGGCCATCAATATAAATTGCAGCATACATCAAACTAACACACACACACACACACACACACTGTACTGTTTCAAAACAACACTGCTCTGTTCATTCTATTTTTAAAATACGTACATTATCTGTCTACATTTATTTAGACTAACATTATTTAAATATTGAGTGCAACTGTGCAACTAATTCGGTGAGTTGGAACTATCTATGAGCGGGTCCCCACGGACATTTTAGTGTCACGGACCTTCAGCTCTGGTAACGTTAGGAGGAGTTCATAACATCAACATGCAGTGGAAAAGCGGCAATAGTCCCTGTTGGAGTTAGTATGTTAGCCTTCTTGGATGTTGAATAAACGCCTATCATTGTCTTTAAACACCCCGCCTCTCAGACTCCCATTTTCTCCTCTGCTAGCTAGTAGCTACGATAACACTGCATTGACTGTATTAGCTGGCGGGCTACCATAGTTCAACATGCGTTGTGTTGTACAAACTGCTAACGCTATGGCAAGATGTGTAGGCCCAGGTATGAGGAAATTCAGGGGTGACTCCTCCTGAAATTCATATATAATACTCCAAATTGTGCAACCTTAAATAAATAACTTGTTTGGAATTTACCCTTGTGTTTGCTATTTACTTTAAATTATGTTTTTAACCTCTTAAACCCTAGCCCTATTTTCTGAAAATCCGCCTAAAAATACATAAATGGAAGATTGCTCCACTTCTACAAAGTCCATTTGCTTGTTTTTATCTAGGGATGTATCTAGGGATGAAGGCCGGGAGGATGTGACCCTCTCTGCGTGCCCTCCTGTCTCCCTGTCTCCGGCGGTCTCGTAGTGGTGACCGGAGTGCTGGACGTCCCGCGATGATGTCGGGGAGGTTGCGACCCTCTCTGCGCCGCCCCCTATCTCCCTGTCTCCGGCTGTCTCGGAGTGTTGAACGTCCCGTGATTAAGACGGGGAGGACGCGACCCTCTTTGCGCCGCCCCTGTGCCTCAAATAGATTCGCTATCAGCTCTATCTTTAATCTTTCAAAATGTTCAGTTGCTATCGCTATCAGCTCTATCTTTAATTTTTCAAAATGTTCAGTTGCTATTGCATGCACTCATCTGTGTTTCACTACACACATGAGTGCATGCTTACCAACTGTTAGTCTGCAACACTACTATCACCGACATCTAAGAAAGGAGATCCCCCCTTGAATGGCCCTTCTAAGGTTTCTCTCCTCCACACTGCCTGTGGTGCATTTTCCCCTATTGTTAGGTTTTAGTGAGTTTTTCCTTACCTTCGCGTGGGGTATGTAAATGTTGTTATTTGCATTTAATTTAAATTTGTTGGACCTTATGGTGTTCTTGTTTTGTTCTTGACTTATTGTTATGTTTCTTCTTGACTTGTTTAAAGAAGATGTGTCCGGCCCATGGGGACATTAACGTGTGTTGTCGGGCCTTACAAATACATTTGATTTGATTTGTATCTAGGGCAGTGTTTCCCCAAAAAATTTAAAATAAAATAAAATAAAAACTATTATAAAAACTGATCTGCGACCCATTTTGGGTCGCCAATTAAAATAAATAAATAAAAATGTAATAATTTCTTCTTTTTTTATATATAAAAAACCTGTAGATGTGTTGATTCAGTTTGGCACCACATACTTATGTGAATCTGGGTCTAGCATACCTGAAAAACAAATACAGAAACAGACTAAATGCTCAGCATGACCTCAGAATAGCACTTTCAAAAACCAAGCCCAGAATAGAAAACTTCAACCAGCCACATACCTCTCATTAGATTTCATTGTGCCATAGATTAAATATTATACCCCTTCTAGTATGATGTCAGGTCAGTATCATTTTTAAATAAGTCAGTACAAATGTATCAGAATGTTGCTCAATGTTGGGGTTTAAGGTTGAGGGACGGAGGGAGGGGGTAAGAAATGGAGAGTTGAAAAAGGGGTGAGAAATAGAAAGGAGAGTAGAACATGTTTGTTCATTTAAAAGTGTTACAAAATTGTATGTACATATGTTATGAGGTGGTGAGCAACTTAACATTACACTGTGATTATTGCTGTGATGTACTTTTATAATTAAATAAATACATTTCATATACATTTGAAATTCATGGTTTGTTGTGTTCTTTATCAGTAGTTTATAAATGTATGTTATGGCAATTCATGATGTATTTTTGTACGTTTGGGTCCCGGGGAAACACCAAATTTCTCTTTTGGGTCTCGAGCTGAAAAAGTTTGGGAACCCCTGATCTAGGGACATCTATGGATCTCAGGGAATGTATTCCCAGTGTCAGAAATATTGTGTCTGTTACTAAGCTTGAGTAAATTGTGATGAAACAAAGGAGAATATTTCTTTTTCTTTGCATGTTTGACGGTGAACACCATGCTTAAAATGACCAGACATGAAAAACTGCCACTGAGCTTGTTCAGCACCTTCTTGAGATCAACTATAAAAATCTATGCAAATGACTAAAGGGAAGATGATTAACACTTTGAGCGCCAAGCCTGGTTTTCCGTTTTACCGGCTGAATGCCACCATCGGCGCCAATGTTAACGTTAATATCGCCTAATCTATGTTTTAAATTATGGCTATGTGTCTAATCTGCCCATCGCATTATCAAAGACTATTTTCCAGTCAGTGCTGTCAAGGCAGATTGTTTTTTTATCGCGTCGTTTCCGTTTCAGAGCAGTTAGAAAAGCCCCCGTTTTGATATAAAAAACAGCTCATTCTGGAGCATTCTATGAAAATCATATTTTAGTGGAATATTCCACAACGTTGATATTCGTCAGCCTTTTTATGAATCGTTTTCAAATAAACGCTAGATGATCAATATTATACGTGCACGCAAGCACATTACGGCCGCGCACGGATAATCGCTCCGTTGATTTCCTCACGGACTTTTACAGTGAAACCGAAAGAAGACATTTCACAAAACAGCTTATAACTTCATCAAACTTACTCTGATTATCCTAACACTGATAACATAGAGTCCTTACCTGACATCAGATGGTATCCAACTGGTATATTCCAATTCCTGATCACCATTCGAAAAAATCGATACGTGTATGGCAGGGGCGGAGCTAGGGGGTGGCTACTGGGACTCAAGCCCCAAATGTTTTCTGAAAAGCCCCGAATCTATTTAAATTTTTTTTTTTTTTTTTTTTTTTTACAATTCATCATTGTTACATGAAAATATGTTTGCACCAGATTTAGCAGAAGCTAATTTCCATCTGTGGTCTATCCAGCTGCTAACTGTATTTGAGTGAGTTAAGTCTTTGTGTCATGGTAGACTCAGACCTAAGCTTTAAATCACAATCAACAAGTTGACAAAAACTTAATTCTTCCACCTTAGAAACATAGCTAAAGTACGGCCATTTATAAATCAAAAGGACGCTGAAAACCAGATCCATGCCTTTATCTCAAGCCAACTCGACTACTGTAATGCACTCCTTACCGGCCTCCCGAAAAAATACGATGATAACTATTTTATTGCAATGCTATTGTTAGGTTTTAGTGAGTTTTTCCTTACCTTCGCGTGGGGTATGTAAATGTTGTTATTTGCATTTAATTTAAATTTGTTGGACCTTATGGTGTTCTTGTTTTGTTCTTGACTTATTGTTATGTTTCTTCTTGACTTGTTTAAAGAAGATGTGTCCGGCCCATGGGGACATTAACGTGTGTTGTCGGGCCTTACAAATACATTTGATTTGATTTGTATCTAGGGCAGTGTTTCCCCAAAAAATTTAAAATAAAATAAAAACTATTATAAAAACTGATCTGCGACCCATTTTGGGTCGCCAATTAAAATAAATAAATAAAAATGTAATAATTTCTTCTTTTTTTATATATAAAAAACCTGTAGATGTGTTGATTCAGTTTGGCACCACATACTTATGTGAATCTGGGTCTAGCATACCTGAAAAACAAATACAGAAACAGACTAAATGCTCAGCATGACCTCAGAATAGCACTTTCAAAAACCAAGCCCAGAATAGAAAACTTCAACCAGCCACATACCTCTCATTAGATTTCATTGTGCCATAGATTAAATATTATACCCCTTCTAGTATGATGTCAGGTCAGTATCATTTTTAAATAAGTCAGTACAAATGTATCAGAATGTTGCTCAATGTTGGGGTTTAAGGTTGAGGGACGGAGGGAGGGGGTAAGAAATGGAGAGTTGAAAAAGGGGTGAGAAATAGAAAGGAGAGTAGAACATGTTTGTTCATTTAAAAGTGTTACAAAATTGTATGTACATATGTTATGAGGTGGTGAGCAACTTAACATTACACTGTGATTATTGCTGTGATGTACTTTTATAATTAAATAAATACATTTTATATACATTTGAAATTCATGGTTTGTTGTGTTCTTTATCAGTAGTTTATAAATGTATGTTATGGCAATTCATGATGTATTTTTGTACGTTTGGGTCCCGGGGAAACACCAAATTTCTCTTTTGGGTCTCGAGCTGAAAAAGTTTGGGAACCCCTGATCTAGGGACATCTATGGATCTCAGGGAATGTATTCCCAGTGTCAGAAATATTGTGTCTGTTACTAAGCTTGAGTAAATTGTGATGAAACAAAGGAGAATATTTCTTTTTCTTTGCATGTTTGACGGTGAACACCATGCTTAAAATGACCAGACATGAAAAACTGCCACTGAGCTTGTTCAGCACCTTCTTGAGATCAACTATAAAAATCTATGCAAATGACTAAAGGGAAGATGATTAACACTTTGAGCGCCAAGCCTGGTTTTCCGTTTTACCGGCTGAATGCCACCATCGGCGCCAATGTTAACGTTAATATCGCCTAATCTATGTTTTAAATTATGGCTATGTGTCTAATCTGCCCATCGCATTATCAAAGACTATTTTCCAGTCAGTGCTGTCAAGGCAGATTGTTTTTT
Source organism: Notolepis coatsorum (assembly GCF_963971535.1). Classification (NCBI taxonomy): domain Eukaryota; kingdom Metazoa; phylum Chordata; class Actinopteri; order Aulopiformes; family Paralepididae; genus Notolepis; species Notolepis coatsorum. The sequence goes on from NC_140173.1 coordinate 143,440,655, forward strand.
TATCGCGTCGTTTCCGTTTCAGAGCAGTTAGAAAAGCCCCCGTTTTGATATAAAAAACAGCTCATTCTGGAGCATTCTATGAAAATCATATTTTAGTGGAATATTCCACAACGTTGATATTCGTCAGCCTTTTTATGAATCGTTTTCAAATAAACGCTAGATGATCAATATTATACGTGCACGCAAGCACATTACGGCCGCGCACGGATAATCGCTCTGTTGATTTCCTCACGGACTTTTACAGTGAAACCGAAAGAAGACATTTCACAAAACAGCTTATAACTTCATCAAACTTACTCTGATTATCCTAACACTGATAACATAGAGTCCTTACCTGACATCAGATGGTATCCAACTGGTATATTCCAATTCCTGATCACCATTCGAAAAAATCGATACGTGTATGGCAGGGGCGGAGCTAGGGGGTGGCTACTGGGACTCAAGCCCCAAATGTTTTCTGAAAAGCCCCGAATCTATTTAAATTTTTTTTTTTTTTTTTTTTTTTACAATTCATCATTGTTACATGAAAATATGTTTGCACCAGATTTAGCAGAAGCTAATTTCCATCTGTGGTCTATCCAGCTGCTAACTGTATTTGAGTGAGTTAAGTCTTTGTGTCATGGTAGACTCAGACCTAAGCTTTAAATCACAATCAACAAGTTGACAAAAACTTAATTCTTCCACCTTAGAAACATAGCTAAAGTACGGCCATTTATAAATCAAAAGGACGCTGAAAACCAGATCCATGCCTTTATCTCAAGCCAACTCGACTACTGTAATGCACTCCTTACCGGCCTCCCGAAAAAATACGATGATAACTATTTTATTGCAATGCTATTGTTAGGTTTTAGTGAGTTTTTCCTTACCTTCGCGTGGGGTATGTAAATGTTGTTATTTGCATTTAATTTAAATTTGTTGGACCTTATGGTGTTCTTGTTTTGTTCTTGACTTATTGTTATGTTTCTTCTTGACTTGTTTAAAGAAGATGTGTCCGGCCCATGGGGACATTAACGTGTGTTGTCGGGCCTTACAAATACATTTGATTTGATTTGTATCTAGGGCAGTGTTTCCCCAAAAAATTTAAAATAAAATAAAAACTATTATAAAAACTGATCTGCGACCCATTTTGGGTCGCCAATTAAAATAAATAAATAAAAATGTAATAATTTCTTCTTTTTTTATATATAAAAAACCTGTAGATGTGTTGATTCAGTTTGGCACCACATACTTATGTGAATCTGGGTCTAGCATACCTGAAAAACAAATACAGAAACAGACTAAATGCTCAGCATGACCTCAGAATAGCACTTTCAAAAACCAAGCCCAGAATAGAAAACTTCAACCAGCCACATACCTCTCATTAGATTTCATTGTGCCATAGATTAAATATTATACCCCTTCTAGTATGATGTCAGGTCAGTATCATTTTTAAATAAGTCAGTACAAATGTATCAGAATGTTGCTCAATGTTGGGGTTTAAGGTTGAGGGACGGAGGGAGGGGGTAAGAAATGGAGAGTTGAAAAAGGGGTGAGAAATAGAAAGGAGAGTAGAACATGTTTGTTCATTTAAAGTGTTACAAAATTGTATGTACATATGTTATGAGGTGGTGAGCAACTTAACATTACACTGTGATTATTGCTGTGATGTACTTTTATAATTAAATAAATACATTTTATATACATTTGAAATTCATGGTTTGTTGTGTTCTTTATCAGTAGTTTATAAATGTATGTTATGGCAATTCATGATGTATTTTTGTACGTTTGGGTCCCGGGGAAACACCAAATTTCTCTTTTGGGTCTCGAGCTGAAAAAGTTTGGGAACCCCTGATCTAGGGACATCTATGGATCTCAGGGAATGTATTCCCAGTGTCAGAAATATTGTGTCTGTTACTAAGCTTGAGTAAATTGTGATGAAACAAAGGAGAATATTTCTTTTTCTTTGCATGTTTGACGGTGAACACCATGCTTAAAATGACCAGACATGAAAAACTGCCACTGAGCTTGTTCAGCACCTTCTTGAGATCAACTATAAAAATCTATGCAAATGACTAAAGGGAAGATGATTAACACTTTGAGCGCCAAGCCTGGTTTTCCGTTTTACCGGCTGAATGCCACCATCGGCGCCAATGTTAACGTTAATATCGCCTAATCTATGTTTTAAATTATGGCTATGTGTCTAATCTGCCCATCGCATTATCAAAGACTATTTTCCAGTCAGTGCTGTCAAGGCAGATTGTTTTTTTATCGCGTCGTTTCCGTTTCAGAGCAGTTAGAAAAGCCCCCGTTTTGATATAAAAAACAGCTCATTCTGGAGCATTCTATGAAAATCATATTTTAGTGGAATATTCCACAACGTTGATATTCGTCAGCCTTTTTATGAATCGTTTTCAAATAAACGCTAGATGATCAATATTATACGTGCACGCAAGCACATTACGGCCGCGCACGGATAATCGCTCCGTTGATTTCCTCACGGACTTTTACAGTGAAACCGAAAGAAGACATTTCACAAAACAGCTTATAACTTCATCAAACTTACTCTGATTATCCTAACACTGATAACATAGAGTCCTTACCTGACATCAGATGGTATCCAACTGGTATATTCCAATTCCTGATCACCATTCGAAAAAATCGATACGTGTATGGCAGGGGCGGAGCTAGGGGGTGGCTACTGGGACTCAAGCCCCAAATGTTTTCTGAAAAGCCCCGAATCTATTTAAATTTTTTTTTTTTTTTTTTTTTTACAATTCATCATTGTTACATGAAAATATGTTTGCACCAGATTTAGCAGAAGCTAATTTCCATCTGTGGTCTATCCAGCTGCTAACTGTATTTGAGTGAGTTAAGTCTTTGTGTCATGGTAGACTCAGACCTAAGCTTTAAATCACAATCAACAAGTTGACAAAAACTTAATTCTTCCACCTTAGAAACATAGCTAAAGTACGGCCATTTATAAATCAAAAGGACGCTGAAAACCAGATCCATGCCTTTATCTCAAGCCAACTCGACTACTGTAATGCACTCCTTACCGGCCTCCCGAAAAAATACGATGATAACTATTTTATTGCAATGCACTATTGCATTATTTTATTCTATTTTACTAACTATTTTATTGCACTGCACTATTTTACTTTGTATCAGTGAATCATAGACGCCTGGCCATAAGAGCATTCGGAGCATCTCTGCTCTCCCACTATTGAACTTGGGGGAGCAAAGGTATGCTCTTGCTCCACCACTTTTTGATCATATGAAAAATATGATATATCCCCCCCCAATATATAACTGAGTTTTATAGTGAAAAGAGCAGCTTTATTGGTCAAGATTGAAGGCTCTATATTGCAGGAAATTGCACGTACAGGTTAATTAAATTAAAAAAAAATCTGCCGTGGAGGGGGTCGTGCCCCACCCCTTGCCTGCAAAAAAAAATATTATAAAAAAAAAAAAAAAAAAAAAAAAAAAAATGGAGGGCACCTATCTGGGCTAAGCCCCGGATCTCCTATAATCCTAAATCCGCCCCTGGTGTATGGATCCAACGCGATACTGTAGATCTCCATGATCAGCGGGGATCTGAGGTTCCAGAATGAACTGTGGTAACCCCGGCTGGATCAGTGAACTGGAAAATGTGGAGTACCGGATTTTTCCCCCATTCATTTTCATTGAGTCCATTCCAAAATCACTTATGTCATCTGGGAGACGACAGGGGGCGCTTTTTTCCACAGTGATCGCCGGCGCCGCTCGGCTATACTCGGGTAGGCTCGGGTGATGCAATAATTTTTCAGATCGCAAAAAAAAAATCAGAGAAATCTCATGAGTGGCACTCAAAGTGTTAAACAGAAGGTTTTGTAGATACAGTACTGAATTCTGCCATCAGGACACATGCAATTTGAAATATGATTATAGAGTATAGAATATCAGGCCTATAAATTATATTATTATAGCCAAGTTGCACATCTATGGACCGGGCCAAATCTACTCTTTCCAATGGCAGAGTTCAATTTGGATTCAGTATCACCAGGCGTGCAGCAAGAACAGTGAATGAAATCTACTGTAAGTACAGTTATTTCTTTATAATGGAAACTGCCTTTGAATCGGTTGGATTTTTGCTAAACGTTCACAGAAAGGTAGAAAAACGAACTGCGTTCTAATTTATGCCAGTTTTGTGGTAGATAATCCCGAAAAATAAGAAATAATAATTCATCCACAAGTCATTTGCTTGACAGAAGCTGGCATGAGGTGGGTTACGTGGGTAATGTCATTTTTAGAAATTTCAAAGCTCAAGGTCTCGTCTCCTCATATGACTACAAACAGAATTGCGGCGCGGATTCAAAATGGCGGATAATCGCTTGTAAATGAATGCATTTCAAAAACGAACAGTTCACTAATAACACTTTAACCTACTGGTATAACAAAAATAAGTTTTATTTGATTTGGTAAAAAAACGTATTGCTTAAAATATACACTATGACTGCTGTTGTGACATGGTTAGGGTCTTTACTCATGGCTAGATTTGAGGGGGGAAAAAATAAACTTTTATTCATACAGTCTGTAGAGATGGATTTATGGCTTGGGTCCGGTACCGGACCCGTCAGGCTTAAGAGGTTAAGTTGCAGGAAATTACAACAAATGGCTTTCTTTGGCAATGGCAATTTTTTGGCTTCCTGGACGGGGGCCACAGCCTCCCTCCAGACCATTGCCCCCCTCTGGACCACCCCGGTTTTTGAAGATCGTGGGGAAAGCCCTGTGACGCAATCCAGGAAAGGAAAGTGAGTCGAATTGTCTTGAGGTCTCTAGGTCTCTCATTCCATTGTCACCAGCCTACAGGGCAGCTTACAATGTGCAACAATTCCTGTTAAAGGCCATATCTGTACGTTATCTTACCATATAAGTTTCTGCTGCACACACGTAGATTCTCCAAGTGAGTAAAATCTTTTACTTTCACTTTCACTCATTCTAACTCAAAGTATGGATACATTAAAAAAAAAAAAAAAAAAAATGTATGTATGTCATTTTCACTGACATTACAATAGTGAAATTAAACCAAAAAAAGAAAACATTTACAATATCAAAATGCATAAAAACCTCAGGTTTTATTTGGCACATACAATTTATCCTTGTATCAAGAACCATCTCTCTAATCCCAGCGTTAATTTAGATTAGGTTGTTCCTTTTAGTTGTGTTGGGCGTGTGTTCTTCAATCTCACGCTTGGATGACCCACGCATTATGATCAGCGTCATACAAAGATAGGGTGACCAAACGTCCTCTTTGGCCTTTCCGGGGTGTCCGGTGGGGTTTTCATGAAAATTTCCGGTTTTCATTGTTTTTCACAGGACCATTAAGCGTGTACTTAAATTGACTGCCGCGTTGCACAGAATACTATAGTCTATAATACTATAGACGTAATCCCAGAGAAGACAGCTTTGTGGGCGGCGCTACTATGTCACACGCAAAGAGAGGAGGCGGACAGATTTGATTCTACTCAAACGGAGCAGCATTGATTTTGCAAAGCGCAAGTGTACATTTACAGATGAACTGCAGAGAGAATTCCCAATTTACCTTCGCGGTCGGCCTGAATTCTTTCCCCAATACATTTCCAGTTCCGCGTTCGCCTTCTGCGCTCTGATTGGCCACTGACGTTTCTGGTCATGTGACCGTTTTGACGGTTAAGCTTAGGCACTCTTTCGAAGTTGGTTAAGGTTAGAGTTTGTCTTAGGCAATAGAACACCAGCCCTGATTCCAAACTCTAACCTTAACCAACTTCGAAAGAGTCGCCTAAGCTTAACCAGTGATAAACTAGGCGTTAGGTAGTTTGCAGGCTGTTAGACCCGGAAATGGGCAAAGACACAGCTCGTCACGCGATTGGGCGCACATGTCACATGACCAGAAACGTCAGTGGCCAATCAGATCGCACCAGAAACGTCCGTGGCCAATCAGATCGCTGAACGCGCACGCCGAACTGGAAATGTATTGGGGAAAGAATAGACGCTCCCGGTCGGGACAAATGGGAGGCGGAGTGCAACGCGTGCAATGCTTGACTATTATGTTTCGGTGTCTAATAAAGGTGCTGGAGATCTCAAAGTTCACATGGACACAAAAAAGAAGAAAAAAAAGCTGTGCAAGGCAAAGTTGACCGAATTGATTGAAGTATGCAACTATGCAGAGAGAGAAAGAAAATAATTGAAAACTAATATGTTTTCTTAATAACTGAATAAGCAAACTGTCTGAAAGGTTGCTGTTTAACTGGGGTAGTTTACAAGGACAGGGCCTAGAATTCTGTTTACAAACATTCAAAGTAAGCTTATATTTGGTTCATGATGTCTAAAAATAATTTTGGTTTGATTTATGATGACATGCTTAGGATACAATCATGATGCTTAACTCATTCAGCGCCAGGGATTAGCCTGGTCCCGTTCTAGCTATGCCACGCTTTAAAGATAGGAGTGTGTCACCTTGTTTGTAGAGCTATATCTATATTCTATATTATAGATATGGAGATAATACTATAGTCATTTGACAGTGACTTTCTTCTGTCGAACATGCAAAAAAGAGATAATTTTTTCATGCATACGTTTGCGCGTTATCCCGTGGTGAATATAAGTATAGTTTAGGAGTGATCCAGAATAATTCCTGATAAGCGTTGGCATTTCTTGCCTGGACACGCTACTATTTCCAAATCAAATGTATATAATGTTTCATCCTGAATGCATGAAAGGGGGGGGGGGAGGTCGTTTTTTTATGCTTTGATGGCCAGTAACGGCATTCGTGTTGAACACTACAGACGCTGATCAGCTGGATGGATATGAAAACATTGTTGGATCAAGCTGAAATTGATGTCAGATAGTCCTTACCTTTGGTCGGGGGTATTCCAAAAAGAATATTCCAATTGTCTGATCGTGATTTCCAATATTGGTGTCCATCTGGTCCCGGACATAATTTGGCACAATTTATGGATTGAGTGTGCCAGATGCGTTTCGAAGTGGTCGTATGAAGCAATTTACTCGGCTCCGACTAAATTTAGCGCCCGGAGGGATTTAAACGTAACACACGGTCTGGAACAGGGTTTACTGCACTCTCGATACTGCCACCTAGCCGGAGCTGGCCGGTACTGCACCCTCGGGGTCCCAGTATGCCTTTTAACGGCAACATACAGGTCTGTAACATTGAATAGAATATTAAAATCCGGAAAAAAGAAAAACTGACCAAATAACGAGTTTACTCGTTGTTGGCGCTCAACCGCTGGCGGCTGGCTAAAATACAATAATTCTAAGGATTACGTGTGTAATCAATTTGTTTTGTATACTAATTGCAAGTTATGCAAATGTAACAAATCCGAAACTGCATAGTGCACTTTTAAATTAGTATCTTTGTGAGGTCACTGTTTTGTTATTTACATTATTACATTGAAAAGATACAAATATATATTTTTTAAAGCTGGATTTTCTAATACAGAAGAGGTATTGTTTAGAACATTATTTCAGATTTTTTTGGTTATTTATTTTATCGAGTAAGACTTGAAAAGAGCTATTATTTTGTTACAGGTGGATTTTTAAGTTATTTTCGTACCATTGAGAGATTACTTTAGGCATAATGTTGAGTAACTTGAGAGATATAACTTTGTTATATTAAATAATATAAATAATCATTTTCTATCTAGGAGGCATACTTTAAATATATTAAAATGATAAGGAAACTTTGCCTAAACTTCGAGTGTCATTTAAGTACCTTGAGGCTGGGGGCAGGAGTGTCCTCTGTTTTGGAAATCTCAATATGGTCACCCTATACAAAGATGAATAATGATCTGTCATTATTGTGAATCTCACATTTATATTAATAACCCCTCTGGCTTGCAAGTAAATTAAAAGATTATGGTGAGATTTGACCTGAGAAACAGCATTTTCTTTTCACTGTGTGAAGCTGCAGCAGCTATGTAGCTTGCTAGCAGGTCTATTTGTTTTGCTTAGCATGTGGCTACTGTACACTTTATTGCACCTCCTCCTAGCTACAGTAGAGCACACTTTGAATATGTAAAGAGGAACTCTGACCGTCAGTTCATGAACTCGCACTGATTGAGACCAACGGGTGGGTTGTATCGAAAACTATTACCGTTAAAACTGGAGGCTGCCAACTACATGCACATAGTCAATTTGGTAAACAGTTGCTAATGATTATTACTTTTCAAGTTTTCAGATGTCAAATAGATATTTCTGTTACACTAATAACCGGTGTGTTATTCTTTGTGTTTGATGCCAAAAGATAACTAGAAGTGCTCTGTGAAAGTGACGGAGAATATGTTGTTCTAGTCAATTTGGAATCAGTACCTACACATGTATACAAGACTGCATAATATACAGATTCAATATATTTCCTTTTCAATATCCTTATACCCAGTTGAACATTGTTAAAACATCATAATCCCCAGATTAAGATGTTAGGTAACAGAACAGAGATTACAGACATTTCCTTAGGTAAACACACAAATATTCTTAACACTGTAAGAAATAATGAACTTTACAAATACAAAAAAAGCTAAACCAATCAAATGTGCAATTCATACATAATATATTTACCCTGTATATATATATATACACATATTTTGTTTCTGGGCTGATTCTCTCTTTTTTTTTAAGTGTTTGTGTCAAACATGATGTGTCAAAAACACTACTTGTTTTTGTGTATGAAATTTCCCACTCTCTGTATGAATCTCCCCAGTTTATTGTCAGGGCTACCAATGCTCCCTCGACTGAGATGCTCGCTCTTAGGCACGAGTAGGTTCTTGGTTTTCTCCTGAGATGGTACGCTAGCAGAGCCTGTGGCAGAACACGATGAGTGCTTCTCCAAGCTGCAGAAAGGCTCAAATCTGCTGTACAGGCGACTGTCGCCTTCTCCGTCCTTACGCCAGTTTCCCGCCACAAGACTCGACATCTCGTTCCTGTCGCCTCGGGAGTGTTGCTGTCGCGTCCCCCGTGGTGCGGCCACGGCAGGGGGGTTTTGGTGGAGCTCCTCTGTGCTGAATCGGGGGGCTGATGGTTTTCCAACAGCCACCACCGGGGGGTTCCTCTGCTGCACCGATGGAATCCTGACAGAGTTGCTTGTGCCCCCGGCTACAGATTTCCGCTCCTCGTCCTCGGCCCGAATGGTGTCCGTGCTGCCATCCAATTTTTGACTCTGAGCGGAGGCCTCTTTTTTCTCCGGTATGTTGAGTAAGGATCTGATTTTCCTAGAGCTTTTCTTGAGGTAACATGGAGCACAGTCACCAATGGAGTTTCCCGACTCCTTGCTGTTCGTGTCGAGGGCCGCAGCGGACACGGTCCTTGAGGGTGGCTCCTGCCAACTGGGCACGGGGGGGCTTTTTGCTTCCTTAGTCGCATAGACATCGTAATGAGACACAGATCTCTGATCTTCACTGATATTCGACCCATATACTCCGTTCTGCACGTTGAACCCCCCCGACTGTCTCCGCACAAAAGCTCCCCTGTACATGGGATTCGAGGGTTCGCAATCATCCCTATAATCAGACCTTGGGTCTGCCACGCTATGCCTTTTGTTCCAGTTGTCTATGTCGTTGGGTTTCACAAACGGTCCCCCTTTGGCCCTGCTCAGACTGGCGTAGACAGAGTTGTGGCCATTTCTTCCTGAAACATAGCCGGCTGTATTATTCCTCTGGTCATCCAGAATTTGCAGACTTCGCCTCTTCAACAGGATTTCCTCATTCCTTGCTCTGTTTTCTACCGCAGCCGCCGTGGGATTCCACTGCGTCGACGGGTAATGCGTTGTAGCGTTCGGCACCACGGCATTCGGATCCACCTGACCGGGGGTGGAGTTGTTAACGCCGCTGTTGGTCTCCTGTTGTTCCGGAATGGTGGACTGGAAAACAAAAGAAGCCCTCATCCTGGCTTGCATGTAGTAGTTAGCTTTGTTGTCCGGCGTTTCATACTGGTCTAGGTAGTCGCGCGAGTCTCCAACCGGCGCTTCGGCATTGTTGAGGTAAGACTCTATCCTCCAAGTGCGCAAGAAGGCCTTGGATGTGTTCTCTAGCGTCGGCGTGTTCTGCTGCATGGCGAGGATCGGCTTGTCGTAGCGCGTGTTACGACCTCGGTACGTTTGTGGCACTTGGAGGTAGTTGTCTACGACTAGGCCGGGGTACTTATTTCTTCCATTGGAAAATGCCGCATCTCCCCCCGAGACGTTCCAGTTGCTCGCCCTGTACCTCGTGTTCTGCGGAGCGTACGCGGCTTCTTGTCTCTCCCCGGCGTAGCTGTGCCTTTTCAGGAAATGCGCGGCCTCCGGAGGCTGGTATTGAGGCATCCGATTGGGAGCTCCCATCCCGTAGTCGGCAGGGGGCACGTTACGAATCGGCTCCTCTTCGTAAAGCATCTCCTTGACGTCTCTCACACTCATTTGCCTCTCGCAGGTCTTCCGATACACTGCGTCGAGGGTATGCCTCAGCTGGTCCTTTCTCTCGAAACTATGGCCCGATTGAGGGACGTATTTTGGGACGACGGTGACGGGTCTTCCGTTCATCTTGTTGTCTTGTAACACGCCCTCCGGGGGGGACAGCACGATCGGCACGGTGGAGCGGGCGTAGAGCGTTCGGAACTCCTCGTCGTAGGACTGCACCAGATGACCGGTGATGACCTGCACCATGCTGAGGTTGATCTTCTCATACGACCACATGAAGCTGGGTAGGAAACATGTAAACACAGAGGATTGGTCAATTCAACATGAGGAGGAAGGCACAAGTACAACCTTTTTCCCTCCTCCAACTGATTTTAGTGGACACTTTACAGCATGTCTGACTCTCACCTAACCTACGGACTACAACGTATAAAGTATGACGTATATCATGCATAAGGGTACCTTATTTATACTGCACCTGTGTATACTGTATACTTTACTTACTCATAATATATATTCAGATTATAAGTGTTATTGACTATATTTATTGTAACGTATAAGATAACTGATATTTACATTTACATTTAGTCATTTAGCTGATGCTTTTATCCAAAAAGTTCTGTATGACAAGTCATCAGGAAGGGCACAACTGTATCAGCTGAGTAACAATGTTCATCAAAGTGTTGCGTGCTACATTGTAGGTTAGTTTATTAGGACAAGTGCATGACAGTAAGGTTAGTTAGGGTTAGATTTTTTTAAATATATATATATATATAGATATATAAAATAAACTTCATTCATATTCATATTACAGACCCTCATCTGCACCTTTGATTACACTGTTTACTTGTCCATATTCTTATATTCAGAGTTAATTATATTGTTTACACTGCTTATTTTTACTTTTGATACTGTACTATAATTGTATTGCCTATATTTATGTATTCTACTATTACCCTGCCCATACCTGTACCCCCCCCCCCCCCCATGCTGCTATGCTGCCTGAATTTCCCCAAAGGGATCAATAAAGGAATATCTTATCTTATTCATCATCTTCTAGTTCAAATGTATTGTCATATGTTTAAAAAAAGAAAAGGGGAAAGTAGTTTGCAAATATTCACGTCAAAATCCCTCTAATGACTAAGAACAAGGATGATATAATCAACAACAACAATGACAACAACAACAATAGCAGCAGCTGTACTTCTTGTTATCTTCTGTACCTTTTTCAAGAGATTTTTGCACACAATATAATAAAAATTCCATTGGCGTTTTGGATGCATCTGGGGGCATTTTTGCCCAGTTAATTTCCGTCCCTGTTCGTATTGATACACTTTGTGATGGCTACAATGAAGTTGTTCTCAACGTGGGTTCTGAGGAATTTCCCATGGGAAATTGAGGGGGTTCTAGGTTTGCACCCAATCAACCACCATCACCCACCACCCAATCCCGCATCACCACACCCTGTTAAAACATGGCTGCTCAGATAATTCATTCCTCTCTCTCTCTCTCTGGCATGAGGCTAGGCCTGTAGATATCTTGTTACCTTGACTGTTGGTAAAAATGGCATTTGTTTATTGGCCTTTGTATTTGTGAAACTGCCTTTGTATAAGTGCCTTGTGCTCAGTTCATTGAGCAATTGTTTGTACCACCGTGTGTGGCCATAGATATATATTGTTTTGTTATACGTGTAGTAGGCAGTAGTTTGCGGTCCTGCCATATATATATATATGTTTACCTGTCCTGTATGTGTCTCTAATGTGTGTTATTTTCTCCTTTTCAGGAAACACTGATGGGGTGAGCTGCCATTTCCTTTGGATATTGTTTTCTCCTGTTTTTGTTAGGTAAGGGTAGTTTAGGTAATGTCATTTAGTTTACAATAGATTAGGTTGGTTTATTTGGAGAATAGTGGTGTTTTTTTGTTGTTTTGGCCTTGGCTCACCCTTGAGTTACCTGTGCTTCCTTTGGTTTATGTCAATAAATATCATTGTGTTTACAAACCTGGTCTGTCATTTCCATCAACCAACGTTTATGTTACAGCCCTTTGCCCTTAGACCTCAGGGGTTGTAACATAAACGTTGGAATGAGGTTGTTTCTATTTATATTCCACGAGAGAATGTATAAAAAGAATATATAAGAATGACTATTCTGATTCAATATTGCACTCTCTCCTCTGTTATCTCCCCACATATACCCAGTTATGGAATTTGGGGGCGAACTTACGCATAACAACATCATATGAAATGGGGGCATGTAAGCTGTTACATAGCTTATACATTTGAGGGCTCTTGACATGGAAAACGTTTGAGAACCACTTGGCTGGATCCTTCCTGTGTAGGTTTAACACTGTAGTGAGGTTTGTACTGTAAAATATCTTTAAAGTAGGGATGCTCGATATTGGCTTTTTTACCGATATCGATATTCCGATATTGTCCAACTCTTAATTTCCGATACCGATATCAACCGATATCAACCGATACCGATATATGCAGGGTTTCCCACCCCAAAAAACGGAATAATTTCAGGTAACTAATAATTTCACTGGATATATATATAACAAATATTGTTATTGTTTTTTTCTTTTTTTAAACCGATACCGATATTTTCCGATATCACATTTTACTGCCGATATCGGCCGATAATATCGGTCGGCCGATAATATCGGACATCCCTACTTTAAAGGTCTAATAAACGTCTGAAAACAATTTGTAAGGATTTCTGTTTTGATTGTATTTAGATCGGTGATAGATCCCATCAACCAAAATCTATATATTTTTCTATACACAATTGCCTTGTGGATATTGTTGAAGTGCCACAGACAACGAGTGCAGGAAGAAACATAATTCTCAGTTTGTGCCTCAGGAGGACACACTCTTGGGTACAGAACAGTCTCTTGGGTACAGAACTGTCTCTTGGGTACTGAACAGTCTCTTGGGTACTGAACAGTCTCTTGGGTACTGAACTGTCTCTTGGGTACAGAACTGTCTCTTGGGTACTGAACTGTCTCTTGGGTACTGAACTGTCTCTTGGGTACAGAACAGTCTCTTGGGTACTGAACTGTCTCTTGGGTACTGAACAGTCTCTTGGTTACAGAACTGTCTCTTGGGTACTGAACTGTCTCTTGGGTACTGAACTGTCTCTTGGGTACTGAACTGTCTCTTGGGTACTGAACAGTCTCTTGGGTACTGAACAGTCTCTTGGGTACAGAACAGTCTCTTGGGTACTGAACAGTCTCTTGGGTACAGAACTGTCTGTCTCTTGGGTACAGAACTGTCTCTTGGGTACTGAACTGTCTCTTGGGTACTGAACTGTCTCTTGGGTACAGAACTGTCTCTTGGGTACTGAACTGTCTCTTGGGTACTGAACTGTCTCTTGGGTACTGAACTGTCTGTCTCTTGGGTACAGAACAGTCTCTTGGGTACTGAACTGTCTCTTGGGTACTGAACAGTCTCTTGGGTACTGAACAGTCTCTTGGGTACTGAACAGTCTCTTGGGTACAGAACAGTCTCTTGGGTACTGAACAGTCTCTTGGGTACAGAACTGTCTGTCTCTTGGGTACAGAACTGTCTCTTGGGTACTGAACTGTCTCTTGGGTACTGAACTGTCTCTTGGGTACTGAACTGTCTCTTGGGTACAGCACAGTCTCTTGGGTACAGAACAGTCTCTTGGGTACAGAACTGTCTCTTGGGTACTGAACAGTCTCTTGGGTACAGAACTGTCTCTTGGGTACTGAACAGTCTCTTGGGTACTGAACTGTCTATTGGGTACTGAACTGTCTCTTGGGTACTGAACTGTCTCTTGGGTACTGAACTGTCTCTTGGGTACTGAACTGTCTCTTGGGTACTGAACAGTCTCTTGGGTACTGAACTGTCTCTTGGGTACAGAACAGTCTCTTGGGTACAGAACAGTCTCTTGGGTACTGAACTGTCTATTGGGTACAGAACTGTCTCTTGGGTACTGAACTGTCTCTTGGGTACAGAACTGTCTCTTGGGTACTGAACTGTCTCTTGGGTACAGAACTGTCTCTTGGGTACTGAACTGTCTCTTGGGTACAGAACAGTCTCTTGGGTACTGAACTGTCTCTTGGGTACTGAACAGTCTCTTGGGTACAGAACTGTCTCTTGGGTACAGAACTGTCTCTTGGGTACTGAACTGTCTCTTGGGTACTGAACTGTCTCTTGGGTACTGAACAGTCTCTTGGGTACAGAACTGTCTCTTGGGTACTGAACTGTCTCTTGGGTACTGAACAGTCTCTTGGGTACAGAACTGTCTCTTGGGTACAGAACAGTCTCTTGGGTACAGAACTGTCTCTTGGGTACTGAACTGTCTCTTGGGTACAGAACTGTCTCTTGGGTACTGAACAGTCTCTTGGGTACTGAACTGTCTCTTGGGTACTGAACTGTCTCTTGGGTACTGAACAGTCTCTTGGGTACTGAACTGTCTCTTGGGTACTGAACAGTCTCTTGGGTACTGAACTGTCTCTTGGGTACAGAACAGTCTCTTGGGTACAGAACTGTCTCTTGGGTACTGAACTGTCTCTTGGGTACTGAACTGTCTCTTGGGTACTGAACAGTCTCTTGGGTACAGAACTGTCTCTTGGGTACAGAACAGTCTCTTGGGTACTGAACAGTCTCTTGGGTACAGAACTGTCTCTTGGGTACTGAACTGTCTCTTGGGTACAGAACTGTCTCTTGGGTACAGAACTGTCTCTTGGGTACTGAACTGTCTCTTGGGTACTGAACTGTCTCTTGGGTACAGAACTGTCTCTTGGGTACAGAACTGTCTCTTGGGTACTGAACTGTCTCTTGGGTACTGAACTGTCTCTTGGGTACTGAACTGTCTCTTGGGTACTGAACAGTCTCTTGGGTACTGAACAGTCTCTTGGGTACAGAACAGTCTCTTGGGTACTGAACAGTCTCTTGGGTACAGAACTGTCTGTCTCTTGGGTACAGAACTGTCTCTTGGGTACTGAACTGTCTCTTGGGTACTGAACTGTCTCTTGGGTACAGAACTGTCTCTTGGGTACTGAACTGTCTCTTGGGTACTGAACTGTCTCTTGGGTACTGAACTGTCTCTTGGGTACAGAACTGTCTGTCTCTTGGGTACAGAACAGTCTCTTGGGTACTGAACTGTCTCTTGGGTACTGAACAGTCTCTTGGGTACTGAACAGTCTCTTGGGTACTGAACAGTCTCTTGGGTACAGAACAGTCTCTTGGGTACTGAACAGTCTCTTGGGTACAGAACTGTCTGTCTCTTGGGTACAGAACTGTCTCTTGGGTACTGAACTGTCTCTTGGGTACTGAACTGTCTCTTGGGTACTGAACTGTCTCTTGGGTACAGCACAGTCTCTTGGGTACAGAACAGTCTCTTGGGTACAGAACTGTCTCTTGGGTACTGAACAGTCTCTTGGGTACAGAACTGTCTCTTGGGTACTGAACAGTCTCTTGGGTACTGAACTGTCTATTGGGTACTGAACTGTCTCTTGGGTACTGAACTGTCTCTTGGGTACTGAACTGTCTCTTGGGTACTGAACTGTCTCTTGGGTACTGAACAGTCTCTTGGGTACTGAACTGTCTCTTGGGTACAGAACAGTCTCTTGGGTACAGAACAGTCTCTTGGGTACTGAACTGTCTATTGGGTACAGAACTGTCTCTTGGGTACTGAACTGTCTCTTGGGTACAGAACTGTCTCTTGGGTACTGAACTGTCTCTTGGGTACAGAACTGTCTCTTGGGTACTGAACTGTCTCTTGGGTACAGAACAGTCTCTTGGGTACTGAACTGTCTCTTGGGTACTGAACAGTCTCTTGGGTACAGAACTGTCTCTTGGGTACAGAACTGTCTCTTGGGTACTGAACTGTCTCTTGGGTACTGAACTGTCTCTTGGGTACTGAACAGTCTCTTGGGTACAGAACTGTCTCTTGGGTACTGAACTGTCTCTTGGGTACTGAACAGTCTCTTGGGTACAGAACTGTCTCTTGGGTACAGAACTGTCTCTTGGGTACAGAACAGTCTCTTGGGTACAGAACTGTCTCTTGGGTACTGAACTGTCTCTTGGGTACAGAACTGTCTCTTGGGTACTGAACAGTCTCTTGGGTACTGAACTGTCTCTTGGGTACTGAACTGTCTCTTGGGTACTGAACAGTCTCTTGGGTACTGAACTGTCTCTTGGGTACTGAACAGTCTCTTGGGTACTGAACTGTCTCTTGGGTACAGAACAGTCTCTTGGGTACAGAACTGTCTCTTGGGTACTGAACTGTCTCTTGGGTACTGAACTGTCTCTTGGGTACTGAACAGTCTCTTGGGTACAGAACTGTCTCTTGGGTACAGAACAGTCTCTTGGGTACTGAACAGTCTCTTGGGTACAGAACTGTCTCTTGGGTACTGAACTGTCTCTTGGGTACAGAACTGTCTCTTGGGTACAGAACTGTCTCTTGGGTACTGAACTGTCTCTTGGGTACTGAACTGTCTCTTGGGTACAGAACTGTCTCTTGGGTACAGAACTGTCTCTTGGGTACAGAACTGTCTCTTGGGTACAGAACTGTCTCTTGGGTACTGAACTGTCTCTTGGGTACTGAACTGTCTCTTGGGTACAGAACTGTCTCTTGGGTACAGAACTGTCTCTTGGGTACAGAACAGTCTCTTGGGTACTGAACTGTCTCTTGGGTACAGAACTGTCTCTTGGGTACTGAACTGTCTCTTGGGTACTGAACTGTCTCTTGGGTACAGAACTGTCTCTTGGGTACTGAACTGTCTCTTGGGTACAGAACTGTCTCTTGGGTACAGAACAGTCTATTGGGTACAGAACTGTCTCTTGGGTACAGAACAGTCTATTGGGTACTGAACTGTCTCTTGGGTACAGAACAGTCTCTTGGGTACAGAACAGTCTATTGGGTACAGAACAGTCTATTGGGTACAGAACTGTCTCTTGGGTACAGAACTGTCTCTTGGGTACTGAACTGTCTCTTGGGTACAGAACTGTCTCTTGGGTACAGAACAGTCTATTGGGTACTGAACTGTCTCTTGGGTACTGAACTGTCTCTTGGGTACTGAACAGTCTCTTGGGTACAGAACAGTCTATTGGGTACAGAACAGTCTATTGGGTACAGAACTGTCTCTTGGGTACAGAACTGTCTCTTGGGTACTGAACTGTCTCTTGGGTACAGAACTGTCTCTTGGGTACTGAACTGTCTCTTGGGTACTGAACTGTCTCTTGGGTACAGAACTGTCTCTTGGGTACTGAACTGTCTCTTGGGTACAGAACTGTCTCTTGGGTACTGAACTGTCTCTTGGGTACAGAACTGTCTCTTGGGTACTGAACTGTCTCTTGGGTACAGAACTGTCTCTTGGGTACTGAACAGTCTCTCGGGTGCCATTGTACTGATTATATCTCACTGACTGCACCAGCCCATTATCTCCTTTTCAGGGCCATTCCATCAGCGTTACCTGTATGAGCCGTACACCACCGTTTGACAGTCGACCACGAGAAACTTCTGCTCCATTGCTCCATGGAATTTCGCCCCCGATCGACAGAGGTATTCCTGGCCCTTCACGGTGCGCACTCTCATGTTCTGGAGGCAAGCGAGCAGAAAGAGCACGTCAGTCAGGATGTCGTCAAAACGTATTATGTGACAGCTAAATGGCCGTCCGTTATACAAAAAACATACAGAGACTCTTAACAGAATGCAGTCCTCCTCTAAGGCTCGATGCAAACACTGTGATCAGATAGGGAGGAGGTGTATTATGCACTTGTGCACACATTATGACATATTATGCAAATATAGAGCAGTGTACTTCCTGTGTGTCAGAGCAGTGTTGTTTTCATGTTTGCTATGAATGCCCTTTATAATGAGTATTTAAATACTGTGTTTCAGCCTTTCAGAACTATAGCTAGTAATTACTACCCCACCCAGCTCAAACAGGAGGAACGAGGGTTTGAAGTAAAAAGCTTCAGGGCTTTTCCACAGCAGTAAAGCGCTAATGTTTTAGAAATGACTGCCCTCTTAACTCTTTCATGGCCACAAGCTTTCCCCATCTGCACTTTCTAGCGCCAGCTTTTCTTGACCATTTTCACGATATTTCACAATCTTTGCGGAGCTATTGTATATTCTATATTATAGCTATGGAGACACTATTTCTAGTCCAACATGTAAAAAAGAGTTTTTTTCTACACACTGTAGTTTGTAGTTTATTACACGCTAAACATCGCCCATTTCCAAAATAATCCAGTCTTTTTCCATAGATCGCGAGATAAAACGCGTCACAAAATCATCAAGGGGGGGGGGGGGGGGGGTAGTCTTACCCCGAAAATGTGATTGTTAGAAAAGGCTTGGTTTAGGTCCGGTAAAAATGGACACTGTGAAACAGAAACATGTTTCAGGTTCGGTAAAATAGACATAGGGGGTCCTTACCTTAGCCAGAAGGTACTCCAAAAATAATAATTCCAATGATCCCATCGGCGATCGTGATTACTCGTTTATATGTAATTACACGTGTTTACGGGAAACTATAGGTTTTGAGGCGAGCAGATCTCCTAGCGATTGCTGTGCAAGCGCTCCTCCCCCTCAGAGCGAGTCTTGACAGTCCAGTTCAGCCATTGTCTCTACTGATCCCTTTCTATCAGAGTTCAAACGGTAGGTGATACTGCCACCTGGTGAGATTCGATCGGCATTGCAATTCCAACGTAGGCAAATGAGCCAGGGATGGCTAGAGTGATCAGGATGATCGTTTAGAACGGGGATCAAAGGGAAAAAATCAAGGATCCAAAAACGAGTTTACTCGTTATTGGCGCTCAAGCGTTGGTGGCGAAACATGAGTTTACTCGTTATTGGCCACCAATGAGTTAAAGAAGCACAGCTTAGGTATGGTGCACTGTGTGCAATTTTTGGGAGAGACATTTTTAACTCAAATGTTTAAAAAAACGGTTATGTTTTAATAACTAAACAACATTAATAAACAAACTGCACAGAGGGAAACACCTTGAACACAATTTGAAGCTAGAAAGCTGTTGTTGTTGGTGGTGATGGAAGGGTCCAATTTAGTTTACAAATATAATTCACTATTTAAAAGAATAATCTTCTAGGCTTACTTTTAGTTCATCAGAGTACATACCAAAATTATTTTTTTCCTTTTATTATGACGATATAACAAATAATTACATTTCAAGTTGGGTAAATGTGTTTTGTAATCTGATTGCAGGCTCTGCTAATTAAGCAAATCTCTCTCCCCAAACTGCACAGTGCACCATTAAACTACACCTACTGTACAGCTTTAAAGCTACACCTTTAAAGCTACACCTTTAAAACTACACGCTCTGTGGTCTGTAAACACAAGCAGGGAACAGGTTTTCACTTCCTCTGTGGTCTAAATACAAGCAGGAAATGGGTTTTCACTTCCTCTGTGGTCTAAACACAAACAGGAAACAGGTTTTGACTTCCTCTGTGGTCTAAACACAAACAGGAAACAGGTTTCGACTTCCTCTGTGGTCTAAACACAAGCAGGAAACAGGTTTTGACTTCCGCTGTGGTCTAAACACAAACAGGAAACAGGTTTTGACTTCCTCTGTGGTCTAAACACACGCAGGAAACAGGTTTTTACTTCCTCTGTGGTCTAAACACAAACAGGAAACAGGTTTCGACTTCCTCTGTGGTCTAAACACAAGCAGGAAACAGGTTTTGACTTTTGCTGTGGTCTAAACACAAACAGGAAACAGGTTTTGACTTCCTCTGTGGTAAAAACAAACAGGAAACAGGTTTTGACTTCCTCTGTGGTCTAAACACAAGCAGGAAACAGGTTTTGACTTCCGCTGTGGTCTAAACACAAACAGGAAACAGGTTTTGACTTCCTCTGTGGTAAACACAAACAGGAAACAGGTTTTGACTTCCTCTGTGGTAAAAACAAACAAGAAACAGGTTTTGACTTCCTCTGTGGTCTAAACACAAACAGGAAACAGGTTTTGACTTCCTCTGTGGTAAACACAAACAGGAAACAGGTTTTGACTTCCTCTGTGGTAAAAACAAACAGGAAACAGGTTTTGACTTCCTCTGTGGTCTAAACACAAACAGGAAACAGGTTTTGACTTCCTCTGTGGTAAACACAAACAGGAAGCAGGTTTTGACTTCCTCTGTGGTAAACACAAACAGGAAACAGGTTTTGACTTCCTCTGTGGTAAAAACAAACAGGAAACAGGTTTTGACTTCCTCTGTGGTAAAAACAAACAGGAAACAGGTTTTGACTTCCTCTGTGGTCTAAACACAAGCGGGAAACATGTTTTGACTTCCTCTGTGGTAAACACAAACAGGAAACATGTTTTGACTTCCTCTGTGGTAAACACAAGCAGGAAACAGGTTTTGACTTCCTCTGTGGTAAACACAAACAGGAAGCAGGTTTTGACGTCCTCTGTGGTCTAAACACAAACAGGAAACAGGTTTTGACTTCCTCTGTGGTAAACACAAGCAGGAAATGGATTTTGACTTCCTCTGTGGTAAACACAAGCAGGACACAGCATTTGACTTCCTCTGTGGGTGCAATGTTGTTGTTAACTTGCCACCACACTAACAGTGTACAGTAGGGGACAACTCACATCATAGCAAATAAGGTGAACCAAACAAAAAACATTAGTTTAGTATAGTCTACTTGCCCTGAGCGTGTGGATTTTGATGTCTAGGTTCTCAGCCATTGTAAGGAATCTTTTCAAATGGGAATCATCCAGAAGAATGTAGACGGGTACGCCCCGGATAGATGCGTCAACGGTCTCTTTGAATATGTCCACGTCCGTAAAAATGTCCATCACGATGGCAATGACCTGTGAGGAAATACAAAAAGACATTTGGATCAGTTAAAGGTGCCTAGAGTCAGCTTGGGTGACGATGGCTACAGTTATTGTACAGTGGCTCAGGAGGTAGAGCGTCTGGTAATCAGAAAGTTCCCAGTTCGATCCTCGCTCCTCCCGGGCAGCGCGTCGAAGTGTCCTTGAGCAAGACACTTAACGCCTAATTGCTCCCGATGAGCAGATTGGCACCTTGCACGGTTGCCTCCGCCGTTGGTGCGTGAATGTGTGAGTGAATGGGTGAATGTGAGGCACAAGATATTGTAAAGCATATATATAAAAGAGATATATAAATGCACCATTTACCATTTACCGTTGCATCCACACTCCTACGCAGAGAGTTGGACGACCCAAAGATGGATTTTTTTTATAATTTTATTTCACAGCATCTGTTGGCCTGTTGCTTTAACATAATGTTCCTCATTAATCCTTTGGTACTTAAGCTTATTTGTGTCCGTAAAGCAAGTGTTTCCAGTGATGCTGAGAGGAGGCAAACGCTGGAGCGGCTTTGTCAACAGTGTACTTTACTTCTCCAGGACAGAAATGAGAATAAGGACATTGATCTCTCCACACACACACACACACAGATCCTCACTTGCACTCTCTCACACACAAACACACTACAAAAAAGGTCACTTTAAAAATAGATAATTGCATATTGTATATTATTGCACATAGTGTGTTACAATGCTTCTTAGCTTAGCACTGTATTGTATTTTATTGTATTTTATTCTTATTTGACGGTGAATAACACCATGCTAAAATTGACCAGACATGAAAAGTTTACCACTGAGCTCATTCAGCACCTTCTTGAGATCACGTGTACAAAACATCTAAGCAAATGAATAAAGGGCAGATGATTAAACAGAAGGTTTTGTAGATACACTACTGAATTCTGCCATCCGGACACATGCAATTAGAAATATGCTTATAGAATATAGAATATCAGGCCTATAAATGACCTTATTATGGCCAAGTCACACATCTATGGATTGGGACAAATCTCCCCTTTCCAATGGCAGAGTTCAATCTCTATTTAGTATCACCAGGCGTGCAGCAAGAACCATGAATGAATACTACTGTAAGTACAGTTACTTTTTTATAATGTACATTTCTCTGACATTTTTTATCAGATTGCAACGCCATTTTTTGCTAGACGTTCACAGAAAGGTAGAGAGACTTAACTTATTTAATAAACTTAATAATTTATGGCAATAACGTTCAGGTTTGTTCCACTCGTGAGATATGATCCCGAAAATAAAGAGGAAAAAAAATACTTAAAAAGAAGTCAGATGATTGACAGGGGCTGGAGTGAGCTGGGAAGTGTCGTTTTTTGAAATTCGAAAGCCCTGGGTCTCTTCTCTCAAAAGACTACACTCAAGTTAGGTTGCGCCAAATCCTCGCGTCAAGCCTCACCTTTTTCCGACTCGATTGCCTGAGATTTCTATAAACTAATATTTCCCTAATAACACTTAAAATCATTAGTAAACAAACGTAGTGCTGGAAATATACACTTTGACTGCTGTTTTGACAGGGTTAGGGTCATTACTCTTGGCTAAATTTGAAAAAAAGGTGGTAATTGTTTTCCGATGCGCCTCCAGGAAAACCACTTGGCAGAAACATCTGATTGGTCTGCCAAGTGGAGTCTGTAGAAGACCTTTGTTGCGTGTGCCCGGGCCGCGTGTAGCTTTATGCCAAGCAAGCAGTGCAAAAATTTACCGTAGTGGCGTGCAGTAATGCGCCTTTCATTTTCCGCCGCCCAGCGCCCAGGTCGCGCGGAAATAGGCTGTCTATTGCCATTCTCTTTGACAAACTCTAACCTTAACCAGCTCCTTAACAGCGCCTAAACTTAACCGTTCTAACCTTAACCAACTCCGAAACAATGCCTAACCTTAACCTTAACCTTAACCATGCCTAACCTTAACCATAGAAATTATATTGCCATTCTCTTTGACAAACTCTAACCTTAACCAGCTCCTTAACAGCGCCTAAACTTAACCGTTCTAACCTTAACCAACTCCGAAACAATGCCTAACCTTAACCTTAACCTTAACCATGCCTAACCTTAACCGGCGAAAGAATACACGTTAAAAAAAAATCACGTTAAAAAATATTTTCGATGGGATTCGAACTCGCCAGCAAACGAGCCATAGGATCCACAGCCATGTGGCCTTGCCAATTGAGCTATTTCTAGATACTGAATAAGGGGCGGTGACTTATATATATTGAGCTCCGCTCGTGTCGAACCAAGGCGGGATCTCATGCGCATGCGCGGGCACCTCGCGCGAGCACGCCGGCGCACGCACGCACCTGAGCGAGCACGCCGCCGCCGGTGCACGCACGGTAGCATTTGTCTAAGCGGGGCCTGAAAATAAGGGCGCTTTACCGCACTGGCGTGCGGTGACGAATGCGGAAGCATTTTTGCACTGCTTGCTTGGCATTAAGGAAAACGCGCCCGGGCCTGAAAGAGTGCTCTCACGTTTGTTAATTTATCAGAAGTTGCCTACTGCAGCTTTAAGTCAGAACAGCTGAGCGGATCGTGGGTGCCCCCCTCCCTTCCCCTCCCTCCACGACATTTATAACACACGCCTGGCCCGCAAAGCACTCCGACATCACCCACCCCTCACAGCGCTTAACTTCAGTCTCCTGCCCTCCGGGAGGAGAATGAGGAGCCTCCGAGCCAGGACTAGCAGACTGAAAGACAGCTTCATCCATCAGGCTGTCAGGAAGATGAACTCTCTCCCAGCCCCCCCCCCCCCTCTTACTCTGCCCCAACAGACTCTGGACTAGGACCCCCCACTGACACACACGCACACCATCCCACAGACACACACTGCCACTTTACCTAACTCACTGCCACTTTATTTTACTATGTACTACTGCTAGGAGATATTTGCACTAAGTTCTTTTCAACTCCTTTTATTTCATTCATTCATTTAATTTCAGCTACTATTATATTATACATAGTCCTATATATTGTGTATTGTATATTGTGTCCTACATGTTACTTTGTGTTTTATATTGTCTAGATCTTTTTCATATACACCGTGGGAATGGGGGAACGAAATAAAATGGAAAATAAAGTTGACTTTGACTTTGACTTGAATTGGTAATTTTGTCTATTCAATATGTGATCACAAGCTCAATGTCTTGATGTAAATTCTGTTCATGCTGCTCTGCCGTCTCATTGAGTACAAGGACAGGTGTTGATCTCATTAACTCATCCAGCGCCAGGGGTCGCTGTCTATCTTCTGGCTAGAACGCCATCGCTTTAATCAATGGGGACACTGCGAAATTTGCGAGTATAGGTCTAATAACACCGTAGATTGTCAGTGAGTTGCTTCTGGTCAACATGCAAAAAACTGATTGTTTTTTCATCCGTACATTTCCGTTTTATACCGTTTTGAATGAGTATAGTTTTGGTGATTCTTAGTAATCCCAGGAAAAGACGCAATAATAGCGTTTTAGTGGAATGCACTTATCACGTTGTAATTTTTCGCCTGATTATCGAATCTTCCTGAAATCAACGCTAGATTATCGTTATTATCCTTCCTCATGCAAGAATGAAACAGGGCTTGTAGCGCGGCGCTAACGATTAAAACCCGAGTTTTCTCGTGATTGGCGCTTGAAGGGAATTAATCCCACCCAAGTCCTTTGGATTGATATTAGTATGGACCAGCTGACAGATTCACAAGCGACAAAGTTCTATTTCAAACGGAGTCTTTATTGTTGATCACACAGAGAAGAAGAACAGTCGCCCTCCACGGGGCTCAGCCTCTCGCACAGAATGAAGACACATGACTTTATACCTCTCGTGGACAAAGGAAGAGAAGGGAGGGGTGCGTGTGCGTGTGTGTGTGTGTGTGTGTGTGTGTGTGTGTGTGTGTGTGTGTGTGTGTGTGTGTGTGTGTGCGTGCGTGCGTGCGTGTGTGTGTGTGTAGGGAGGGATATGATTTATCTGCCCCTCCCCTGACTGGCCGCGCCACAGCCCCAACAAATCAAGAGGGATGCAGCAACAAGGGGGAAACGGGTCAGATGTAGCGAGAGAGAGACACAGACACAGAGACGCCAGGCCCCACGAGGGTGTCTTTAGATAGGAGATATTACCAGACATTAATGAACTGATGAACCTATCAACTTAAGATATTCACCATCAATGAACCGAAAAACCTATCACGCTGAACGGTTGGCGAGTTAACCCGACTTTTCTCGTGACTGGCACAGAATGAGTTAAACGGTGGAGTAGGGAGGCATCTTTTATGGATATTTGCTTATTATAGATTTTTATTTTTATAACATAATGCAATTTATTTATATTAAATTGCACATGTTTGGTTTCAATTAATTATTCACCCGCATGAGTTTGTAAGATAAGCAATTAGGCTAAACTGGTGTGTGGAACACACCCATAGGCAAGCATGCACACAACACACACACACACGCACACACGCACACACACACACACACACACACACACACACACACACACACACACACACACACACGCACACATACATCCCTCACCTTGGCATTCACTTAAAACCAATAATTTCCATGGTTTTCCAGTATAGTTACGTGAAGTTAATGAAAAAGAATGATGAATGGCAGGAAGAAAACCCAATACTTTGAGTCTTTGGCCCCCAGGCCTTGAGTTTGACACACAACCTACAGTTTTAGGGAGCCATACGTGAGACAATACGAGCTCAATGGCTTCACAGGTTGGCTTCTCAGATTCTCAAAAGGATCATTCTTGCTCCATAAGAGGTCTTTAGAAGCATTACGCTATACCTGAAACTCTCCTGTTTTAAAAAGAGGTTGCCGTAAGAAACCCATAGTTCTCATGGTCAAGTTCATAGGCATAGTTTTATATAGGGATGTAGACATGTCCCTGCCAAAGCTACGGAAACATGAATTATCACTACCAAAAAAACTGCAGAGTGAAACCTTTTGTTTTAGTATCATAATTCACAACATGTGCAAAACAGAGCCTTTTTATCTGTTGCTGAAGTGTAGGTTGACAGTTGCATCAAGAAACTATCGGCAAGCTATCCTATTATCTGCGATATACAATCAACAACCTGGACCTTCCTCCCTGAGCTCGCCTTGGGACACCTGCTTTACCGTTTGAGGTGCACCGCCCCCGTCAAACTCCCCACCTGCCACGGTCCCATGGTCACGTGCCAGCAGAGCCGGACGCTTCACTCCAGAAGCGAGAGCCCGCTCTGAGTGAGTGAGTGAGTGAGTGAGTGAGTGAGTGAGTGAGTGAGTGAGTGAGTGAGGAAACAATAAGAGTAAGGGCAGAGGCCTCCCGCTTAACCTACACCTCTCAAGTCTCTTCACAGACCTGAAGCAATAAGGTTTTTGACCACAAAAAAAGTAAATCCCATGGGCGGCTGATTGGCGCAAGGTGCTCGCGTCTAATGCAGGAGACGCTGGGTTCGAGCCCAGCTCTCGGCGTTGCTACCGGCTTGGCCGGCCGTCATACTAACACAATTGGCAAGTGTTAGAGGGTGGGGAAAGCCGGTGGGTGGGGATTTGACATTGTGGACAGCGACTCCTACAGGTCGGTTTGGTGACGCCGGTGCGACGGAAGCGGGAAGTGACGGGGGCAGCGTGAGCCTCCCACGCGCTACTCCTCGCCACTGAGAGTTCGAGCTGCTGCGGTGAAAAGATGCGACAGGCTGCCTCCTCGTGTACCGGAGGGGACACGTGCTGCAAGGCTTCTATCCTCACTACAGCCGACCTGTGGGAGGCATAATCTAGCAACGTTCAAGACAGGGGAGGGAAGAATTGGATATACGAAATTGGGATGGGAGACAAATAGAAAATGGGGAGAAAAAGTGGATCCAAAAAATAAATAAAAATTAATCCCAGACTGAAGGGAGTAGCTGTGTTGCTCGGCAAGCGCTCGCATATTATGTGTCCCTACCGAAGCTCCAATCAGAACTACGCCCCTGGTCAAGTTCAACATCA
The DNA here is from genome assembly GCF_963971535.1 of Notolepis coatsorum. Lineage (NCBI taxonomy): Eukaryota > Metazoa > Chordata > Actinopteri > Aulopiformes > Paralepididae > Notolepis > Notolepis coatsorum. The sequence goes on from NC_140173.1 coordinate 143,467,853, forward strand.
CAGAGAGAGGCTTCGGCTGGTGCTGACGTCATAGACTACCTGGTGCCTTTTCTTCCTTCTGATTCATAGCTTCACAGACATGATGACTGGTCTGTCTGTCTGTCTGAGATCACACATCGATGAGATCAATGGTAATTGGGACGTAGGGCAGATGCAGGTCAATATGCGACCGTGACCAGCGATTGTGGCCACATGTCTCCATTGTCATTTTCCTGATTTTTTACAGGTTGTGAAGGTAGTTTTCAAATGATGTGTCATACGTTGAAATCTGAAAATGTTTGAAGAGGATGTGCTCATTTGAATCTTGTAAAACTAAGAGGGCTAGAATTTTTAACACCTCTGCCAGTTTGTGCTGGGCGTGAACAATAGCCCCGTACAACCCGCAGCCCAGCCACTCCCCTTACTTGAATAGCATTAACATAAGCTGTCAGTAAGTGCTGTCATGACGCAGCAGACTTCCACTGTATATAAACAATTTATATAAACAAGTCAACAACTTACCCATAAAGAAAGCAGAATGTTGCATGACAGCACGATAGTAAACAAATCCCATGTGCCCATGTTATTTATGGGCGTCGCTCGAAACTCAGAGGCACTCGCCTTCATTTGCATGCAAATTTAACTCCACCCCCACGCAATGAGCAAAACAGTCTCCGAACTGTGAGGGCTGCGGGTGATTGGGTCACAAGCAGATAATAGGGACTATAATAAGTTATTAGTATAACGAATAACCACTAAAACTGCTAAGCAGACATTATGGAAAAGGGGAAAGTAAACAACAAAAAACAACCTTTAGGGCTTGTGTCCATAGCGGACGTTTTTTTCAAGGCGGACCGCTTTGAAAAAAAGGGGAAAAAAAGCTCAAGAGCGTTTTCCTGGGTCTCGCGACTGCCGCGGCTCCGCCCTTTCCTCGATGTTGATTACCTTGATGAGCGCGCTCCTTTCCAAAAGTTGAACTAGTTTCAACTTTATGCGCCTGTCGCGCCTGTAGCATAGAAATTAATGACAGGAAGGAGCTGACAACTCATAAAACGTCCGCTATGGACACAAGCCCTTACAGGTGGAAGCCTCAAAATGAGTATTTTAAGAAAATAAATCAAGTCCAAAGAACCGGACACCACTCAATAAAGAGGTATTATAGAAAAACTGAAATAAGCCACAAAGGCACCTCCTAATAACGGAGTTCATACAAATAACCTAAATAACAATAAACCTCCACTAAGGGAGTGTATTGTATTAGTGGACTAATGACAGTTCAAAAGGAAACCAAAGAAAACTGTCATAAAAAGAAACACACTACAATAAAAGGCTCAGCTACTAGAAAATAAAGTGCTAAATAAGCCAGTAGCCTAAAACCAGAATGGCTACAGAAAAAGGCTAAAAATGCTGAATATGACAGAGATTAATATAGCAAAGCCGACCGGAAGGATAGCGAACACAAAAGGAAATGAGAAAGCAGCTAACACTGCGAGATTCAAACTTAAAAAAGACTCAGCTACCATTAGGCACAGCTGCACTGAATCAGGTGCAATCAAGCCACACAACTGTCCCTCACAGAAAGACAAAATAAAGCAAAAACCATGATAAAGAACAGCATTTTTTTAAACAAATAAATGCTACTATTAGAGATACTATAACATTTAGCTTTTATAGTAAACATGTTCTTAAACATTCAAACTGTGATAATAATAAAAAAAAAATTAAATAAAAAAAAACACCTTCTTCTGGTGTGATTTGCGCGATTTTGGCCGCTGGCGACTTGCGGACGTAAGCGCTGGGCACGGTCACATTATGTGTTTGCATGGAGTTTGCATCTCTGCCTCCCTCCCTGCTATCTAGGCCTCTCTCTCTATCTCTCTCTCTTTCTCTCTCTCTGGGAGCATGCCAATGTTCCCACAGCCCAATGGTCCCACAGCCCTATGTTCTCACATTTCTTTTTTTTGTTATCTACTTTTTCTCCCATTTTTCTATTTTTCTCCCGTCCCCAATTTCATATATCGTCCAATTCTACCCTCCCCTGTCTCGAACGCTGTTAGGCCACGCCTCCCACAAGCCGGCTGCAATGTGGACGAAGCCTTGCATCACGTGTCCCCTCCGGTACTCGAGGAAGCAGCCGTCGCATCTTTTCACCTGCACAGCGCGATCTCTCAGCGGCGAGGAGTAACGCGTGGGAGGGACACGCCGCCCTCGTCGCTTCCTGATTCTGCTGTGCAGGCGCACCAACCGACCTGTAGGAGTCCCTGTCCACAACGTCCGATCCCCACCCATCAGCTTTCCCACCCCCTAACACTGCCAATTGTGTTAGTATGAACGACCAGCCAAGCTGATAGCAATGCGGAGAGCTGGGCTCGAACCCAGCGTCTCCTGCATTGGTGGCGAGCGCCTTGCCCACTACACCACCTAGCCGCCCCATGTTCCCACATTTCTAAGATTTTTCTCAAAATTAGGCCCCATGTTCCCACAGCCTCTCTCTCCTCCTTTGTTCCACTCTGTCTTTCTTCCTATTGGCGTTCTTTCTATTGTTATCGTTCTATCTAGTCCTTTCTGCTTAACTCATTGGATGCCAGACCCGAGATAAGTTGGGTTAACTCGCCATGCTTTGGACGCCAGACCCGAGATATCTCAGGTTTTGATAGTTTTTCCTTTTTTTCGATATTTTTATTCATTATTCATCCAGGGACCTTGGTGTTACCATAGGGAATGAGTCTGAGAGCGCCAAAGTGCAATACCGGCCGTATCCAGCTAGACGGCGTATCGAGCACCCTTTGAAACCTTATATCTTGCCCTGTGTTACACTCAAATGTCACCGGGCGCAGTTTTCTGGGTCAGGCGAGTCAAGCGGTTCTCCCGGTTGCATTGAAGCGCGTCAAATGCCCCCGATCCATATGTTGTGGTGGGTTATGTCATGGACCAAATGGACATCGGATGGACCAGATGGCGATCAAACAATTGAATTGGAATATTATTTTTGGAATACTCCCGATCACAGGTAGGGACGTCAATTCTAGCTAGATCGTGACCTTATTTTGAACTTAACTTCAACATTTTAAAAGTACTGTGTGATTCTTCCTGTTGTGGATGAAAATTCAGAATGTTTCCTTTCAAAAGACACCAGACCCATGCATGTGCTATAAGTATAAAGTATAATAAATTGCAGATTACTTTGGGTATGCAATTGTCAGACGTTTTCTGACAAATTTGCCTCTCAGTTAAGACAGGTTTCCAAAGTCGGGGTCGCGACCCAAAGGTGGGCCGCGAGCAGCCACGGGAGGGCCGTGAGATGATTTCCAAAAAAAAATAAAAATAAAAAAAAGGAATTGTATTCTAAAATTCTATTCTATTGTATTCTAAAATGTGACTATATGGTTTTATATTAACTTAATAAATAAACAAAAACGAAAAATCTACTTATTTCAACGAACATTTCAAACTAAATAACAGATTATGCACATAAAACGCTGAAAACAACCGAAGCAACAATAGTATTTTAATGAGGCTATTATTATTATCATTATTATTTTGCAACAAGTTAGCCCTCTCATAAATAGCACATATAAATGAATAACTAACTTGAACTAACTTAATAGGATTGAAGTGATATTTGGCTTAAGAAATCGGTCGCCTGGCAAAAAAAAAGAAAAAAGCCTGACGATGTGCATTGGGCCGCGGCTCTCTGACGCCTTATTTTCTGGGTCCCGGCCTGAAAAGTTTGGGAACCCCTGAGTTAAGTAGCTAACTCTTAACCTAGCTCTTGGCCAAAAACACATCTCCCTGAGTTTTAAGCTATAGTCTTGCTTGCAGCCGGATAGCTTCCTACTGAATGCACAGAGGACACAGAGGACATTGGTATACATCTTCTTGTCTGACTCAGCTCTGGAGACGACAGTAAGCTATTTTCTTTAATTTTTTATCCACTTTTTCTCCCATTTTCTATATTTTTCTCCCATCCCAATTTCGTATCATCCAATTCAACCCTCCCCCTGTCTCGAACACTGTTTCTTGCCTCCCACAAGCCGGCTGCAATGTGGACTAAGTCATACATAGCACAAGTCCCCTCCGGTACTTGAGGTAACAGCAGTCGCATCTTTTCACCTGCGCAGCTCGATCTCTCAGTGGCGAGGAGTAACGCGTGGGAGGCTCACGCTGCCCCCGACACTTCCTGATTCTACTGCGCAGGCGCACCAACCTGTAGGAGTCGCTGTCCACAACGCCCGATCCCCACCCATCATGTTTCCCACCCCCTAATACGGCCAATGTGTATTAGTATGAATGACCAGCTAAACTGAAAGCAATGTGGAGCGCTGGGCTCGAACAGGCGAGCCCAGCGTCTCCGCATTCATGGCGAGCGCTACGCCACGTAGCCGCCTACGACAGTAAGCGCTTTTCATATATCCAGTGCAAGTTGTTTTTCTATGCTACTGCCTCACAACAACAAAGCATTGCACAAGTGTAAGAACGTGTGTTATTACACAGTGTATCCACATGTATGACTCATGCTACTTAGAGGTGCTATAGATGACATGTTTATGTAGAGGAATCTTTTTTATAATTTCTTTTAATAGTTTAAAAGTATTGCCCCCCCCCCCCCCCCCCCCCCCCCCAAAATAAAGCAAAAACCATGATAAAGAACAGCATTTTTTTAAACAAATAAATGCTACTATTAGAGATACTATAACATTTAGCTTTTATAGTAAACATGTTCTTAAACATTCAAACTGTGATAATAATAAAAAAAAAATTAAATAAAAAAAAACACCTTCTTCTGGTGTGATTTGCGCGATTTTGGCCGCTGGCGACTTGCGGACGTAAGCGCTGGGCACGGTCACATTATGTGTTTGCATGGAGTTTGCATCTCTGCCTCCCTCCCTGCTATCTAGGCCTCTCTCTCTATCTCTCTCTCTTTCTCTCTCTCTGGGAGCATGCCAATGTTCCCACAGCCCAATGGTCCCACAGCCCTATGTTCTCACATTTCTTTTTTTTGTTATCTACTTTTTCTCCCATTTTTCTATTTTTCTCCCGTCCCCAATTTCATATATCGTCCAATTCTACCCTCCCCTGTCTCGAACGCTGTTAGGCCACGCCTCCCACAAGCCGGCTGCAATGTGGACGAAGCCTTGCATCACGTGTCCCCTCCGGTACTCGAGGAAGCAGCCGTCGCATCTTTTCACCTGCACAGCGCGATCTCTCAGCGGCGAGGAGTAACGCGTGGGAGGGACACGCCGCCCTCGTCGCTTCCTGATTCTGCTGTGCAGGCGCACCAACCGACCTGTAGGAGTCCCTGTCCACAACGTCCGATCCCCACCCATCAGCTTTCCCACCCCCTAACACTGCCAATTGTGTTAGTATGAACGACCAGCCAAGCTGATAGCAATGCGGAGAGCTGGGCTCGAACCCAGCGTCTCCTGCATTGGTGGCGAGCGCCTTGCCCACTACACCACCTAGCCGCCCCATGTTCCCACATTTCTAAGATTTTTCTCAAAATTAGGCCCCATGTTCCCACAGCCTCTCTCTCCTCCTTTGTTCCACTCTGTCTTTCTTCCTATTGGCGTTCTTTCTATTGTTATCGTTCTATCTAGTCCTTTCTGCTTAACTCATTGGATGCCAGACCCGAGATAAGTTGGGTTAACTCGCCATGCTTTGGACGCCAGACCCGAGATATCTCAGGTTTTGATAGTTTTTCCTTTTTTTCGATATTTTTATTCATTATTCATCCAGGGACCTTGGTGTTACCATAGGGAATGAGTCTGAGAGCGCCAAAGTGCAATACCGGCCGTATCCAGCTAGACGGCGTATCGAGCACCCTTTGAAACCTTATATCTTGCCCTGTGTTACACTCAAATGTCACCGGGCGCAGTTTTCTGGGTCAGGCGAGTCAAGCGGTTCTCCCGGTTGCATTGAAGCGCGTCAAATGCCCCCGATCCATATGTTGTGGTGGGTTATGTCATGGACCAAATGGACATCGGATGGACCAGATGGCGATCAAACAATTGAATTGGAATATTATTTTTGGAATACTCCCGATCACAGGTAGGGACGTCAATTCTAGCTAGATCGTGACCTTATTTTGAACTTAACTTCAACATTTTAAAAGTACTGTGTGATTCTTCCTGTTGTGGATGAAAATTCAGAATGTTTCCTTTCAAAAGACACCAGACCCATGCATGTGCTATAAGTATAAAGTATAATAAATTGCAGATTACTTTGGGTATGCAATTGTCAGACGTTTTCTGACAAATTTGCCTCTCAGTTAAGACAGGTTTCCAAAGTCGGGGTCGCGACCCAAAGGTGGGCCGCGAGCAGCCACGGGAGGGCCGTGAGATGATTTCCAAAAAAAAATAAAAATAAAAAAAAGGAATTGTATTCTAAAATTCTATTCTATTGTATTCTAAAATGTGACTATATGGTTTTATATTAACTTAATAAATAAACAAAAACGAAAAATCTACTTATTTCAACGAACATTTCAAACTAAATAACAGATTATGCACATAAAACGCTGAAAACAACCGAAGCAACAATAGTATTTTAATGAGGCTATTATTATTATCATTATTATTTTGCAACAAGTTAGCCCTCTCATAAATAGCACATATAAATGAATAACTAACTTGAACTAACTTAATAGGATTGAAGTGATATTTGGCTTAAGAAATCGGTCGCCTGGCAAAAAAAAAGAAAAAAGCCTGACGATGTGCATTGGGCCGCGGCTCTCTGACGCCTTATTTTCTGGGTCCCGGCCTGAAAAGTTTGGGAACCCCTGAGTTAAGTAGCTAACTCTTAACCTAGCTCTTGGCCAAAAACACATCTCCCTGAGTTTTAAGCTATAGTCTTGCTTGCAGCCGGATAGCTTCCTACTGAATGCACAGAGGACACAGAGGACATTGGTATACATCTTCTTGTCTGACTCAGCTCTGGAGACGACAGTAAGCTATTTTCTTTAATTTTTTATCCACTTTTTCTCCCATTTTCTATATTTTTCTCCCATCCCAATTTCGTATCATCCAATTCAACCCTCCCCCTGTCTCGAACACTGTTTCTTGCCTCCCACAAGCCGGCTGCAATGTGGACTAAGTCATACATAGCACAAGTCCCCTCCGGTACTTGAGGTAACAGCAGTCGCATCTTTTCACCTGCGCAGCTCGATCTCTCAGTGGCGAGGAGTAACGCGTGGGAGGCTCACGCTGCCCCCGACACTTCCTGATTCTACTGCGCAGGCGCACCAACCTGTAGGAGTCGCTGTCCACAACGCCCGATCCCCACCCATCATGTTTCCCACCCCCTAATACGGCCAATGTGTATTAGTATGAATGACCAGCTAAACTGAAAGCAATGTGGAGCGCTGGGCTCGAACAGGCGAGCCCAGCGTCTCCGCATTCATGGCGAGCGCTACGCCACGTAGCCGCCTACGACAGTAAGCGCTTTTCATATATCCAGTGCAAGTTGTTTTTCTATGCTACTGCCTCACAACAACAAAGCATTGCACAAGTGTAAGAACGTGTGTTATTACACAGTGTATCCACATGTATGACTCATGCTACTTAGAGGTGCTATAGATGACATGTTTATGTAGAGGAATCTTTTTTATAATTTCTTTTAATAGTTTAAAAGTATTGCCCCCCCCCCCCCCCCAAAATAAAGCAAAAACCATGATAAAGAACAGCATTTTTTTAAACAAATAAATGCTACTATTAGAGATACTATAACATTTAGCTTTTATAGTAAACATGTTCTTAAACATTCAAACTGTGATAATAATAAAAAAAAAATTAAATAAAAAAAAACACCTTCTTCTGGTGTGATTTGCGCGATTTTGGCCGCTGGCGACTTGCGGACGTAAGCGCTGGGCACGGTCACATTATGTGTTTGCATGGAGTTTGCATCTCTGCCTCCCTCCCTGCTATCTAGGCCTCTCTCTCTATCTCTCTCTCTTTCTCTCTCTCTGGGAGCATGCCAATGTTCCCACAGCCCAATGGTCCCACAGCCCTATGTTCTCACATTTCTTTTTTTTGTTATCTACTTTTTCTCCCATTTTTCTATTTTTCTCCCGTCCCCAATTTCATATATCGTCCAATTCTACCCTCCCCTGTCTCGAACGCTGTTAGGCCACGCCTCCCACAAGCCGGCTGCAATGTGGACGAAGCCTTGCATCACGTGTCCCCTCCGGTACTCGAGGAAGCAGCCGTCGCATCTTTTCACCTGCACAGCGCGATCTCTCAGCGGCGAGGAGTAACGCGTGGGAGGGACACGCCGCCCTCGTCGCTTCCTGATTCTGCTGTGCAGGCGCACCAACCGACCTGTAGGAGTCCCTGTCCACAACGTCCGATCCCCACCCATCAGCTTTCCCACCCCCTAACACTGCCAATTGTGTTAGTATGAACGACCAGCCAAGCTGATAGCAATGCGGAGAGCTGGGCTCGAACCCAGCGTCTCCTGCATTGGTGGCGAGCGCCTTGCCCACTACACCACCTAGCCGCCCCATGTTCCCACATTTCTAAGATTTTTCTCAAAATTAGGCCCCATGTTCCCACAGCCTCTCTCTCCTCCTTTGTTCCACTCTGTCTTTCTTCCTATTGGCGTTCTTTCTATTGTTATCGTTCTATCTAGTCCTTTCTGCTTAACTCATTGGATGCCAGACCCGAGATAAGTTGGGTTAACTCGCCATGCTTTGGACGCCAGACCCGAGATATCTCAGGTTTTGATAGTTTTTCCTTTTTTTCGATATTTTTATTCATTATTCATCCAGGGACCTTGGTGTTACCATAGGGAATGAGTCTGAGAGCGCCAAAGTGCAATACCGGCCGTATCCAGCTAGACGGCGTATCGAGCACCCTTTGAAACCTTATATCTTGCCCTGTGTTACACTCAAATGTCACCGGGCGCAGTTTTCTGGGTCAGGCGAGTCAAGCGGTTCTCCCGGTTGCATTGAAGCGCGTCAAATGCCCCCGATCCATATGTTGTGGTGGGTTATGTCATGGACCAAATGGACATCGGATGGACCAGATGGCGATCAAACAATTGAATTGGAATATTATTTTTGGAATACTCCCGATCACAGGTAGGGACGTCAATTCTAGCTAGATCGTGACCTTATTTTGAACTTAACTTCAACATTTTAAAAGTACTGTGTGATTCTTCCTGTTGTGGATGAAAATTCAGAATGTTTCCTTTCAAAAGACACCAGACCCATGCATGTGCTATAAGTATAAAGTATAATAAATTGCAGATTACTTTGGGTATGCAATTGTCAGACGTTTTCTGACAAATTTGCCTCTCAGTTAAGACAGGTTTCCAAAGTCGGGGTCGCGACCCAAAGGTGGGCCGCGAGCAGCCACGGGAGGGCCGTGAGATGATTTCCAAAAAAAAATAAAAATAAAAAAAAGGAATTGTATTCTAAAATTCTATTCTATTGTATTCTAAAATGTGACTATATGGTTTTATATTAACTTAATAAATAAACAAAAACGAAAAATCTACTTATTTCAACGAACATTTCAAACTAAATAACAGATTATGCACATAAAACGCTGAAAACAACCGAAGCAACAATAGTATTTTAATGAGGCTATTATTATTATCATTATTATTTTGCAACAAGTTAGCCCTCTCATAAATAGCACATATAAATGAATAACTAACTTGAACTAACTTAATAGGATTGAAGTGATATTTGGCTTAAGAAATCGGTCGCCTGGCAAAAAAAAAGAAAAAAGCCTGACGATGTGCATTGGGCCGCGGCTCTCTGACGCCTTATTTTCTGGGTCCCGGCCTGAAAAGTTTGGGAACCCCTGAGTTAAGTAGCTAACTCTTAACCTAGCTCTTGGCCAAAAACACATCTCCCTGAGTTTTAAGCTATAGTCTTGCTTGCAGCCGGATAGCTTCCTACTGAATGCACAGAGGACACAGAGGACATTGGTATACATCTTCTTGTCTGACTCAGCTCTGGAGACGACAGTAAGCTATTTTCTTTAATTTTTTATCCACTTTTTCTCCCATTTTCTATATTTTTCTCCCATCCCAATTTCGTATCATCCAATTCAACCCTCCCCCTGTCTCGAACACTGTTTCTTGCCTCCCACAAGCCGGCTGCAATGTGGACTAAGTCATACATAGCACAAGTCCCCTCCGGTACTTGAGGTAACAGCAGTCGCATCTTTTCACCTGCGCAGCTCGATCTCTCAGTGGCGAGGAGTAACGCGTGGGAGGCTCACGCTGCCCCCGACACTTCCTGATTCTACTGCGCAGGCGCACCAACCTGTAGGAGTCGCTGTCCACAACGCCCGATCCCCACCCATCATGTTTCCCACCCCCTAATACGGCCAATGTGTATTAGTATGAATGACCAGCTAAACTGAAAGCAATGTGGAGCGCTGGGCTCGAACAGGCGAGCCCAGCGTCTCCGCATACATGGCGAGCGCTACGCCACGTAGCCGCCTACGACAGTAAGCGCTTTTCATATATCCAGTGCAAGTTGTTTTTCTATGCTACTGCCTCACAACAACAAAGCATTGCACAAGTGTAAGAACGTGTGTTATTACACAGTGTATCCACATGTATGACTCATGCTACTTAGAGGTGCTATAGATGACATGTTTATGTAGAGGAATCTTTTTTATAATTTCTTTTAATAGTTTAAAAGTATTGCCCCCCCCCCCCCCCCCCCCCCCCCCCCAAAAGAAAGCAAAAACCATGATAAAGAACAGCATTTTTTTAAACAAATAAATGCTACTATTAGAGATACTATAACATTTAGCTTTTATAGTAAACATGTTCTTAAACATTCAAACTGTGATAATAATAAAAAAAAAATTAAATAAAAAAAAACACCTTCTTCTGGTGTGATTTGCGCGATTTTGGCCGCTGGCGACTTGCGGACGTAAGCGCTGGGCACGGTCACATTATGTGTTTGCATGGAGTTTGCATCTCTGCCTCCCTCCCTGCTATCTAGGCCTCTCTCTCTATCTCTCTCTCTTTCTCTCTCTCTGGGAGCATGCCAATGTTCCCACAGCCCAATGGTCCCACAGCCCTATGTTCTCACATTTCTTTTTTTTGTTATCTACTTTTTCTCCCATTTTTCTATTTTTCTCCCGTCCCCAATTTCATATATCGTCCAATTCTACCCTCCCCTGTCTCGAACGCTGTTAGGCCACGCCTCCCACAAGCCGGCTGCAATGTGGACGAAGCCTTGCATCACGTGTCCCCTCCGGTACTCGAGGAAGCAGCCGTCGCATCTTTTCACCTGCACAGCGCGATCTCTCAGCGGCGAGGAGTAACGCGTGGGAGGGACACGCCGCCCTCGTCGCTTCCTGATTCTGCTGTGCAGGCGCACCAACCGACCTGTAGGAGTCCCTGTCCACAACGTCCGATCCCCACCCATCAGCTTTCCCACCCCCTAACACTGCCAATTGTGTTAGTATGAACGACCAGCCAAGCTGATAGCAATGCGGAGAGCTGGGCTCGAACCCAGCGTCTCCTGCATTGGTGGCGAGCGCCTTGCCCACTACACCACCTAGCCGCCCCATGTTCCCACATTTCTAAGATTTTTCTCAAAATTAGGCCCCATGTTCCCACAGCCTCTCTCTCCTCCTTTGTTCCACTCTGTCTTTCTTCCTATTGGCGTTCTTTCTATTGTTATCGTTCTATCTAGTCCTTTCTGCTTAACTCATTGGATGCCAGACCCGAGATAAGTTGGGTTAACTCGCCATGCTTTGGACGCCAGACCCGAGATATCTCAGGTTTTGATAGTTTTTCCTTTTTTTCGATATTTTTATTCATTATTCATCCAGGGACCTTGGTGTTACCATAGGGAATGAGTCTGAGAGCGCCAAAGTGCAATACCGGCCGTATCCAGCTAGACGGCGTATCGAGCACCCTTTGAAACCTTATATCTTGCCCTGTGTTACACTCAAATGTCACCGGGCGCAGTTTTCTGGGTCAGGCGAGTCAAGCGGTTCTCCCGGTTGCATTGAAGCGCGTCAAATGCCCCCGATCCATATGTTGTGGTGGGTTATGTCATGGACCAAATGGACATCGGATGGACCAGATGGCGATCAAACAATTGAATTGGAATATTATTTTTGGAATACTCCCGATCACAGGTAGGGACGTCAATTCTAGCTAGATCGTGACCTTATTTTGAACTTAACTTCAACATTTTAAAAGTACTGTGTGATTCTTCCTGTTGTGGATGAAAATTCAGAATGTTTCCTTTCAAAAGACACCAGACCCATGCATGTGCTATAAGTATAAAGTATAATAAATTGCAGATTACTTTGGGTATGCAATTGTCAGACGTTTTCTGACAAATTTGCCTCTCAGTTAAGACAGGTTTCCAAAGTCGGGGTCGCGACCCAAAGGTGGGCCGCGAGCAGCCACGGGAGGGCCGTGAGATGATTTCCAAAAAAAAATAAAAATAAAAAAAAGGAATTGTATTCTAAAATTCTATTCTATTGTATTCTAAAATGTGACTATATGGTTTTATATTAACTTAATAAATAAACAAAAACGAAAAATCTACTTATTTCAACGAACATTTCAAACTAAATAACAGATTATGCACATAAAACGCTGAAAACAACCGAAGCAACAATAGTATTTTAATGAGGCTATTATTATTATCATTATTATTTTGCAACAAGTTAGCCCTCTCATAAATAGCACATATAAATGAATAACTAACTTGAACTAACTTAATAGGATTGAAGTGATATTTGGCTTAAGAAATCGGTCGCCTGGCAAAAAAAAAGAAAAAAGCCTGACGATGTGCATTGGGCCGCGGCTCTCTGACGCCTTATTTTCTGGGTCCCGGCCTGAAAAGTTTGGGAACCCCTGAGTTAAGTAGCTAACTCTTAACCTAGCTCTTGGCCAAAAACACATCTCCCTGAGTTTTAAGCTATAGTCTTGCTTGCAGCCGGATAGCTTCCTACTGAATGCACAGAGGACACAGAGGACATTGGTATACATCTTCTTGTCTGACTCAGCTCTGGAGACGACAGTAAGCTATTTTCTTTAATTTTTTATCCACTTTTTCTCCCATTTTCTATATTTTTCTCCCATCCCAATTTCGTATCATCCAATTCAACCCTCCCCCTGTCTCGAACACTGTTTCTTGCCTCCCACAAGCCGGCTGCAATGTGGACTAAGTCATACATAGCACAAGTCCCCTCCGGTACTTGAGGTAACAGCAGTCGCATCTTTTCACCTGCGCAGCTCGATCTCTCAGTGGCGAGGAGTAACGCGTGGGAGGCTCACGCTGCCCCCGACACTTCCTGATTCTACTGCGCAAGCGCACCAACCTGTAGGAGTCGCTGTCCACAACGCCCGATCCCCACCCATCATGTTTCCCACCCCCTAATACGGCCAATGTGTATTAGTATGAATGACCAGCTAAACTGAAAGCAATGTGGAGCGCTGGGCTCGAACAGGCGAGCCCAGCGTCTCCGCATTCATGGCGAGCGCTACGCCACGTAGCCGCCTACGACAGTAAGCGCTTTTCATATATCCAGTGCAAGTTGTTTTTCTATGCTACTGCCTCACAACAACAAAGCATTGCACAAGTGTAAGAACGTGTGTTATTACACAGTGTATCCACATGTATGACTCATGCTACTTAGAGGTGCTATAGATGACATGTTTATGTAGAGGAATCTTTTTTATAATTTCTTTTAATAGTTTAAAAGTATTGCCCCCCCCCCCCCCCCCCCCCCCCCCCCCCAAAAGAAATGTATTAATGAATTTCTCATAGAATAAATGTTTGCAGGTCCAAAATGAATGTTGTTGTTTACATGTTTCAGGCGTGTATCCTCTCCCTACTTCCCATTTCCCCATGTGGAATGCACCTTGGATAAATTATATATACGGTAGGTGCTCTAGTGCGACATCTGTGGCTGAAGTAGCTGGACGTTATCCATTGCACCTATAGGGATGAATAACTCTGCTCACTGATTTTTAGATTTTTCTGAGAGTATCAGAGTACCAGGGGGAGTGGGTAAAACAAAAGTAGACCTGCATGACACAAAGGTTAAGTATTTATTAAAAGTATCGTGGGAACCTACTTTTATGCTGGCATGTCCCGAGGCTGCGATGCCCTGTGTAACAGGTTGCTCTTAATAACAATTGGCCAACGTGTAATAATCATGCAGTGTAATTATGGAAATATATTTTCTTTTGTGATGCGGAACCGCCTCGGTGAGGTTTATTATTTTAGATAGCACGCCTAATCAAAAGTCAGCCAAACGGGGCGTGGCGGCGGCGGCGTGCGTACACATGATCTCTGTGTGTGAGGCCTCTTTCTGAGGTCCGTCTGCAGCGGCGAATAGACTCCCACACAGCAGGCGGTGCTGCAGCTCAGGTCAGTGTCACCGCTCCCCTAGTCGCTCGGCAGCCACATTTGCTGCTGCTTTATGGTTTTTTAGGGAACACATTCAAATCAAATGAGCTAAATCATTTCTACAACAATATAGTACCGTTTTGGGGCGGCTAAGTGGCGCGGTGGGCAAGGCGCTCGCCACTAACGCAGGAGATGCTGGGTTCGAGCCCAGCTCTCGGCGTTACTACCGGCTTGGCTGGTCGTTCATACTAACACAATTGGCAAGTGTTAGAGGGTGGGAAAGCTGGTGGGTGGGGATCGGACGTTGTGGACAGCGACTCCTACAGGTCGGTTGGTGCGCCTGTACAGCAGAATCAGGAAGTGACGGGGGCAGCGTGAGCCTCCCACGCGTTACTCCTCGCCGCTGAGAGATCGCGCTGTGCAGGTGAAAAGATGCGACGGCTGCCTCCTCGTGTACCGGAGGGGACACGTGATGCAAGGCTTCTGTCCTCACTACAGCCGACCAGTGGGAGGCATAGTCTAGCAACGTTCGAGACAGGGAAGGGGAGAATTGAAGGGAGAATTGAAGGGAGAATTGGCGAGGCGAAATTGGGATGGGAGAAAAATTTTAAAATAAGGAGAAAAGTGGATACAAAAAATATAGTACCGTTTTAAGTGAGTTTTCACTAAGTGTGACTTTTTGAACATTGAAGTCTTGTTTTCCAGATGTTATACAGAGACGTTTTCACAGGAGGGGAAACAAATCAATCAAGCATCGGGGCAAAAACTGGGCCGTTTAGTTTTGTTGACGATTGCATACCTTTTTTGCAAAGCTTTACTTTATAGAGTCTGGTCTCTTTTGAAAGGTAACATTCTGAAGTTGCTAACACAATACACAAAAAGCACTTTGAGTGCTAATGAAATTGCGTAACATAGGTTAATAATATGAATTAATCATGTTCTGGAGTGTTCTGTGTGACGGCCCTCCCCATCGGCCTGCTGTCCTCTCTTCCTTCATGGAGGTGATTGGCAGAGTGGGGCAGGTCGTCAGCCACCTGAGTCATGTGGATTCAGGGTATTTGATTGTTGTTTGTTTCTTTTCTTTTTTTTTAATATATATATATTGTATGTTAGAACTTTGTAAAGGAACTCAAAGTACTAAGAGTGATACACTGCTCTGTTGTTATATATATATATATATATATATATATATATATATATATATATATATATATATATATATATATATATATATATATATATATATAATATATATATATATATAACAACAGAGCAGTGTATCACTCTTAGTACTCTGAGTTCCTTTACAAAGTTCTAACATACAACAGAGCATCGCTCTAACATACAACAGAGCAGTGCATCGCTCTAAAGTTAAACACTGAGTTTCTTTACAAAGTTCTAACATACAACAGAGCATCGCTCTAACATACAACAGAGCATCGCTCTAACATACAACAGAGCAGTCCTTCGCTCTAACATACAACAGAGCAGTCCGTCGCTCTAACATACAACAGAGCAGTCCCTCGCTCTAACATACAACAGAGCAGTCCTTCGCTCTAACATACAACAGAGCAGTCCGTCGCTCTAACTTACTCTTACTCTTACTCACATGACAAATCTCTTAACTTTGAGTTTCTTTACAAAGTTCAGTTTTGAATTACAACAGAGCAGTGCATACAGAGGTTGCAGTTCAAAGTGCTTCACAACAGTAAAAAAAAAACAGGCATAAGCGAGCATAAAAAACAAAAAATGTAAATACATAGATATAGAGAGGTAGCAAGATAAGGCAAATCACAGTTCTTCAGTAATACAAATAATAAAATAGAATAGATTAGATAGAGTAAAAAAGTGCTAAAAATAGAACGGACAGTAAAAAAGTGTGAGAACAGAGCAGTCCGTCACTCTAACATACTCTAACATCATAGAACCGACATATGAATTTGATTGGAAGTGTATGAAAGTAGGTAGGGTAAGAATAGTGCAGGTAAGGTACAATTTCTCAGGATATCCCTGATGTTTCATTGAAATGCCTGAGCAAAGAGATAGGTTTTAAGCTGTCTTTTGAAGATGTCTAGCGAGTTGGCTTCCCTGATGTTTTGGGGTAGTTTGTTCCACAGTTTTGGGGCATAGTTGATAAAGGCTGCATTACCGATCCTCTTTTGACTGTTTCTGGGAGTCTCTAGTAGTCCAGTAGCTGATGATCGCAGTGTTCTTGCTGGCCTGTAATTTATTAGAGTGTGGATGGACATCAATACTGGAAATCGCGATCAGACAATTGGAATATTTATTTTGGAATACCTCCTAGCAAAGGTAAGGACTATTATGACATCAATCCTACTTTGATCCTACAATGATTTCACATCGATCGCAACTATCAACGTATGTAGTATTCAAAACGTATGTTGTTGTTGATGATCAGAGCATCACAAAACGACCCCCCCCCCCTTTGATGCCTTCATGATGAAACATAATACCTATTATATACCTTTGATTTGGAAATAGTATCATGTCCAGGCGAGCAACGCGAACGACTTTCGCAAAATGCACATAGCGCTCCATAACTCAGCTTCAGAACGTATACATGAAAAAATGTACTCTTTTTTATTGGACTACAAATAGTGTCTGTCAAATGAGCTGGACTATTTTCTCCATAGCTATAATATAGAATATACAATATATCCGCAAAGATAGGCAATGGAAAGCTGGCCCTAGAGAGCAGAGATGGGCGCTGGCTATGGCGCTGAATGAGTTAAGAGGTTAAATTAATAATTATTTAGAAATTGTATTATTTTGATTCATAACACTAAGCACAGCTACAACACTAAGAACAGCTATAACACTAACGGCGGCTACAACACTAAGCACAGCTACAACACTAAGAACAGCTAACACACTAAGCACAGCTACAACACAAAATTGTATTAATTAATGAAAAGATAAACAAATAAAACTAAAAGGTTAATTTCACGTGAGGGGTCTGCTTGTGTCAAAAACCAGAGGACAGAGTATAGAAGTATAGTATACACCCTACCTCTAAATAGCCCTCTATCTGTGTATGTGTGTGTGTATGTGTGTGTGCGTGTGCGTGTGTGTATGTATGTGTGTATTGTAGTAGTCATACCAAAAATATAAGAATTTTGGAACATTGTTAACTCGTCATAAAGCAGTGACGTTACATGGGTCCATTCTGCTCCAGTGTTTACAAACACTGCCAACGCAAACAAACCTTTAAGAAATGCATGTTTACCTGTTGTCTACATTTAGTCTATCTATCAAAAAAGCCCATTCAATCTTCATGTCTCCGTTCCTATTTTATTTTTTTTTGGTGGCGGCGCAGGGGCTACCTGTCTGTTGCAGATTGGGCCTTTAATGGATGATGAACACATCTTGGATATGATTATAACATCTAATATCTCTACTGAGGAGAGGCCATTACTTTCTTCTCCTGGAAGCAAGTTGCAAAACCAGATTTTGATCAGCCCCACCCTGCCTCCTCTGCAGACACACCTGTCTAGAGAGAGAGCGACAACAGATGAGTGATTAGCCTCTTTCAGGTTAGTCGATTTGGAAAGACGCCAGTCATTACGGTCACATGGGTTGCCTGTGTCAGTTTCTAGTTCTGAAGCTGCATAACAATAGGAGCAGTAATTAACACAACACAAGGATTCAATGTCCCCAATGACCTCACTGGTGGCCACATTCAAACTAATTTACTCTCAGTAACTGTCAAACTAAATTAATTTGTGCAAAACTGTTTTTGGATGTGTGTGAGATATTTTTTTTTATGTATTTCATTGTCCATTGAAACACATACAGTATTTACTATGAAGTTACACATTTTGAACACCCTTATGGGAGGTGTAAATTAATTAAAACTCTTAAAGGTTTATTTACTTATTTAATAGTTGTAATGGTTTATTATTCCACCAAAATATTCCACACAATAGTGTACTAGTGTGTAACACTATTATCTGTATCTGCTGTACTAGTACTAGTACTAGTACTAGTATCTGCTCCAGGCTGCCCTTGGGGGGGAAGGACGACGGGATGGGTCAAGTGCAGAGACTCAATCGCATCGGCGACCCAAGCAATTGCATGTGTGTGTTCCTGTGTGTGTGTGTGTGCCGCCCATCGCATGTGTGTGTCGTTTGCATGCCAAATAAAGACTTCCTAAGTCCTGCATTATACTAGTGTGTAAAACTGTTATACTCTAATTGTGTAATACTGTGTAATAGTGTGCTATAGGAGATGTTATCATTGGTCTATGTTTGCCCGGGCCCCCTACAACGCTTAACTTGTAGGCTACTAAAAAATAAATGGGTGGCCTGGTGGAAATGTGTGCTCTATTGAGCACATCTTTCTTGTTTGACAAATATTCTTGTATTTCAATGAGTGATCAAACCCTGATGTGAATTCAAGTGGTGGGTAGTCAGTTAAGCCAACTTTGATTACATTAACGCATACACTATGAGTCTGTAACCTTGCTTGGAGTCAATGCTTTAGTAACTTGATGTAACTTGATGTAACTTGATGAACAATGATGTAACTTGATGAATTGAAAATGGGGGACCCTGATGTAAACAAGACGAAAGTCTTTCTCTGGTCTGCCTCCCCTTAACAATTGTGTGTATTGAGCTGTACTGTATTGTACCCATTCTGCAATCTGTTAATAAAGTTTTCAATCAATCAATCACACATGTTCCTAAGTAATGTAACGTAGCAGAATACAAGTGTGAAGTTTCCTATAATGGAAATACTCCCATATAGTACAAGAACCACACAACTATACTTAAGCAACTTACCCTCCCCAACATGTCCAAATGACTACAGACCGGTGGCACTCACCTCTGTGGTCATGAAATGTTTCGAGAGGCTGGTCAAGGACCACATTTGTGCCTCCCTCCCCATTGATATGGACCCTATGCAATTTGCATACAGGACAAACAGGTCCACTGACGACGCGGTCTCCCAGGTACTGCACAGCACTCTCTCCCACCTTGACCGTCAGAAGGGGGGCTATGTGAGACTGTTGTTCATTGACTACAGCTCAGCGTTCAACACCATAGTCCCCACCAGACTGGTAGACAAGCTGATCGAGCTAGGTCTGAGCTCCGCCCTGAGCGCCTGGGTACTGGACTTTCTGAGTGAAAGACCCCAGGCGGTCAGGGTGGGGGGTCAGACCTCCAACACCATCACCCTGAGCATCGGGTCCCCCCAGGGCTGTGTTCTAAGCCCCCTGCTGTACTCACTCTACACACACGATTGTGTGGCCAAGTTCAGCTCCAACTCCATAGTGAAGTTCGCAGATGACACGGTGGTGGTGGGGCTGATCTCGGGCAACGACGAGAAGGCCTACCGGGAGGAGGTTGAGGTACTGGAACGTTGGTGCCAGGACAACAGCCTGCTCCTGAACATTGGTAAAACCAAGGAGCTGATCGTGGATTACAGGAGAGGACAGCAGGAGACACACACACCACTGATGATTAACGGGGCTACCGTGGACAGGGTGAGCAGCTTCAAGTACCTGGGGGTCCACATCTCAGAGGATCTGACATGGTCAACACACATAGACACAGTAGGAAAGAAAGCGAAGCAGCGCCTCTACCACCTGAGACAGTTAAGGAAGTTCAGAGTATCGGGGAAGATACTCCAGTCCTTCTACTCAGGAGCTGTAGAGAGCATCTTGACCGGAAACATCACTGCCTGGTATGGGAACAGCACGGCACAGGACAAGAAGGCCCTACAGAGAGTGGTGCGCTCAGCCGAGCGTACCACGGGTATTGCGCTACCTCCCCTGCAGGCTCTATACAACAAGAGGTGCAAATCCAGAGCCTGCAGGATAATGAAAGACCCCCACCACCCCAATAACAGCCTGTTCCAGCTGCTGAGGTCAGGCAGACGCCTGCGAACCCCAGCTACTAGGACGGAGAGGCTTAGGCTAAGCTTCTTCCCCCAGGCCATCAGAGCCTTGAACAATGAACATTGAGAGACACAGAACTGAACTATCCACACACAAGCACACACAAGCACACACAAGACACGCACGCTGAGCACGCTCACACACTAGCAGCCACTTTAACACTCATGCCGCACACACGCACACTTATGGCCAGAGGAAAGGCCACTTTAAATTAGTAAAACAACAGGAACAGTGTATTGCACTACTAAAGCTACCTAGCATGTCCTATATGCTCTGTAAATACTATGTACAGATACCGAGATGGCACACCATGTTACCTGTTTATTGCACTGTTGGTTTTATTGGATCCTATTATATGTTGTACCACTGTATTTTTATTGGATTCTATTATATGTACCACTGTATTGCACATCGTCGCGGGCAAGACCAGCCGCATTTCATTGTATACCTGTATGCCGTGACAATTAAAACTCTTGACTTGACTTGACTTGACTACTATAATATGAATATAACATAATATTAGTTGTCATACAACACAAGAAGCACCAAACCACTCGACGGTACCTGTCTGGCGTCCTGAATGTGTTTACGGATCACCTCCTTGATGGTGAGGTTGTTCTGTCGGGGCGGGTGAAAGAGCAGGTCCACGTGGGTCTGGAGTCTCTCGTGTACCACCTCCGGCCACCCCAGGTCCAGGTCCGGCGTCTCCACGTCCGAGTGCATGGGCCAGTACGTCCCCGTCGAGGACTTGTTGTCGTCGTCCAGCGTGGGAGGAGGAGGCCCGTCGCCGCCGCCGTTCTCCTCCTCCGCCGCCGGATTGGCGGGCGGCGGCGACGGCCGCTCCGCGTTCTCGGCGATGAACAGGAGCTCCTCCTCGGAGAGGAAGCCGCCCACGCGCTCCTCCTTGAGGAACTCCTCGTAGTCCTTCCTGCCGCCGCTCACCAGGCGGTCGATGGCGAGGCGATACGACTCCTTGTAGTGCGGCTGCACGTAGTCCTCCGGCTTGGCCTCGCCCTTCAGGGAAGACAACATGGACATGTCCTGGGACTCCATGCTGCTGACTCTGCCTCTGTCTCGTCCGCAGGGCCTGTCGGAGAGCATGGAGATCAATGTTATGAGCAGTTATGGGTGGGTGGGGGACACTGTACAACTGTACAAGCAAAACTGTACATTGGAATATTGACAAGACCATACTTGGTCATTTACTGTACATTGGGGGGGGGGGGTTGGGTTAGGACATTTACGGTGGCCAGTTTCGAATTGCAGTCTCCCGTGGGTGCTCTTTGAGAGTGGTTTTGAAGGTGGGTAGTGATTTACATTCCTTTACAGCTGTGGGTAGGGCGTTCCACATTGATGTGGCATAATTGCGAAACGTGTTTAGTCCCTTGTTTGTGCCGAATCTGCCGGGTTTAACATGATTTGTGGAGCTCCCTCTGGTGTTGTGATCGTGGTATTCACTGACCTTTGGGAAGTATTTTGACATGTACATGGGTACCTTAGTGGTGTAGTGTATCTTGTAGACCAGGCCCATTGCAAGTTGCTGTACTCTGTCGTCTACTCTAAGCCATCCTAGGTTGTCAAAGTGGGCAGGGGTGAGGTGGGTTCTAGGAGTAAGGTCAAGCAGTAGTCTGACCAGTTTGTTTTGAGATGTTTGTAATACCTCATGTTACACATGATAAGAGGTGATATATCAGTTAATATACACAGCCATACCTCATGTTACACATGATAAGAGGTGATATATCAGTTAATATACACAGCCATACCTCATGTTACACATGATAAGAGGTGATATAGCAGTTAATATACACAGCCATACCTCATGTTACACATGATAAGAGGTGATATATCAGTTAATATACACAGCCATACCTCATGTTACACATGATAAGAGGTGATATATCGGTTAATATACACAGCCATACCTCATGTTACACATGATAAGAGGTGATATATCAGTTAATATACATCCATGCCTCATGTTACACATGATAACAGGTGATATATCGGTTAATATACACAGCCATACCTCATGTTACACATGATAAGAGGTGATATAGCAGTTAATATACATCCATGCCTCATGTTACACATGATAACAGGTGATATATCGGTTAATATACACAGCCATACCTCATGTTACACATGATAAGAGGTGATATATCAATTAATATACATCCATGCCTCATGTTACACATGATAGAAGGTGATATATCAGTTAATACACAGCCATGCCTCTGATGTTACACACATGATAAGAACGTTGTCAATGTTAGCGTAGCTACAAGCTAAGGCAAATACACATGACCAGGATAACTCTCAAGAATCTCAGAAAAGGTTAGGAAAGAATAATGTAATTTGTTATCCAGACTGACTACCCCCCAGGGCTGTCTACGCCCCAGGGCCACCACCATTCCGTTGTCTTCTCTCTCTCTCTCTTCTCTCTCTCTCTCTCTCTCTCTCTCTCTCTCTCTCTCTCTCTCTCTCTCTCTCTCTCTCTCTCTCTCTCTCTCTCTCGGGAAACAAGAAGAGCTCTGCTGACAGACGACTCACGTTCGTCACCTCTCCCCGTGTCACCCGTGTGTTTTTCAAACCGTCTCAAATACCGATGGGAACCGCGAGACGCAGAGAATAAATCAAGGAGACAGCGTTGTCCCGCACTGTTTCATAAACATCAGTAGCTGGCACTTGTGAACATTAAAGCAGGTGTTACTAGATCTTGTAAAAAGCAGGTGGTCTTCTGAGCTCCACTTTGCACAGACTTGTTGACTAAGGCGGGAGGAAATCCAAACATGGAATCTCTGGAGATGTCAAGAGAGTAAACAATACGAAGTGGGTGTTTACTCTGGGAGAGGTCAGTCATTTTGACTCTTTGACAGTAAGTGACTTTACACACCGTTGTAACATGAATGGCAGTGAATGACATGTAGGCTGAGAAGTATAGACCAACATTTGTTGGAGATAAGGGCAATCTCTGCTAATGGTGAGAAGTCAAAATTAGACTGGCCTGCACCCTTTAAGTGCATTTTCATTGAAACCTTTATTTATACTGACCCTTCGAAAGAATTTCTCAATTGTAACGTCAAATGTTGAGGACTTGAATGGTGTTTCATCGTTATGTGCAGTTAGAGTGTTGTGTTGATTCATAGTTAAAGACAGTAGAGGTTGAGTACTTTATTATCTAAAGATGGTGAGTTAGAGTGTTGTGTTGATTTATAGTTAAAGACAGTAGAGGTTGAGTACTCGTAAGTTAGGGTACAGTCTGCATTTCTGGACAACATGGACCTATGTTTTACCCATGCTGGACTCCAGACAACTAAGAGTGATCTGTGATGTCATGCTGTTTTACAGCTTGGCGGCACGGTGGCTCAGTGGTTAGTACTGCTGCCTCACAGCGAGAAGGTCTTGGGTTCGAACCCGGCAGGGGGCCTTTATGCATGGAGTTTGCATGTTTCTCCCTGTGTTTGGCTGAGTTTCCTCCAGGTCCTGCGGTTTCCTCCCACACCATGAAGACATGCATGTGTTAGACAGGGACTATGGATGAAAACTAGTGTAACGGAGGTACCGCAGTCTATCCACAGTCACGAGGGACAGTAAGTGAAGTGGCTGTGGACGTTAAGCGGTACTGCAAGTAAACTCACTCCGTCCCCAGAGGCATCCAGACCCAGTAGCAAGAGGTGGATTCACCTCTTGGTCTAGTGGTCTGTGATGCCGCCCGCGACGCGGGAGACCGGGGTTCAACTCCCACTCAGGGCGATCCCTTAATAGGGGTCGAATCGACTAAAAACACAACGCAGAGTAACATCAGGCCGGCTACACTAGCTCATTAGCTACTGTAACTCTGACACAAACTGAAGATGTTGATTAATGTCTCTGGGTAAACTTAAACACAAACTTGTAGTTACTCCGCTGACAATCAGTTGGGGGACACATTTTGTAAATTCAAAGCAATGTTTGTATAAACATATCCATCTAACTGAGCTTTACATAATCAGGAAATATCCCCTCATCTTCCCTGGAAGACCATTCTGTGTACCGTTTCTGGCTGTGGGAGACAAGTTGAATGTTCACTAATACAGACCGAATCGACTGTATCATATTTAGTTAAATTTAGTTTGACACATTCAAATACAGTAGTTAAAAAGAACAGAACCTGTGCACTGAAGAACCATATAAGTCTGTTTTTAAAAGGCCCAGGTATTTGCATTTGTGAAGTTCATCTAAATAACTTGGAGTGTGAATGTGATATATCACCAGAAACGACTCAACCTCTACTGTCTTTAACTATGAATGAACACAACACTCTAACTTATCATCTTTAGATAATAAAGTAGTACTAATAAGGTAAATAAGGTAGTCAACCTCTAATGGTGCATTTATCTGGAGCTTTTCTCTATAGCGCTTTACAATTGTGTTCCTCCCATTCACTCACACATTCACACACCGACGGCAGAGGCAACCATGCAAGGTGCCAACCTGCTCATCGGGAGCAATTAGGGGTTAAGTGTCTTGCTCAAGGACACTTTGACACACTGCCCCGGAGGAGTGGGAATCAAACCGGGAACCTTCAGAATACCGGTCTACCTCCTGAGCCACTGTCTACTGTCTTTAACTATGAGTGAACACAACACTCTAACTCACCATCTTTAGATAATAAAGCACTCAATCTCTACTATCTTTAACTATGAGTGAACACAACACTCTAACTTACCATCTTTAGATAATGAAGTTAGAAAACATTGTTCCTCTGAAAACGTAAAATTGACTTGTTATATGGTTGTTGGTCTGAGGTATTCAATTGTAAAACATTATTGTCAGGAATAACACAACAAAGTCCAGGAATTATTTCCATCATGGTCCCTGTTATCCATGCCCCAACACGATGGAGACAGTCATTCAACGTTAAAGCAGGAGACATACAACTAGGACATGCCAAATCTAAACATATCAATCTATTTGCAGGTTCAATAAGATGTCACACATTTTAAGTTTCCTTTTTTTTTCTTTTTTTTTTACCTATTTCAGTCAGTGTATTAAAATGACCATGAGACAGACTTGAGACTGAAGGACCATGTGGCCATTCACAAACAAACTCTTAGCCAGTGTTTTTGTGGATGCAGTCATAGCCGTAGTCGTTTCATACAAAGATATGTTTAGATTTCAAGTGAAACTGAAGTCCTTTGAATTTACCCTTTAATGGTTATGAACTGGTCTGTCCTGCGTCTACTTAAGTCAAATAGGTTTGGTCATCACTCATAACTCGCTTCATTTTCATTTCCACAACAACAATCATGCACATCTTCACATTTACACAAATATTTCACCGGCCTGTGAAGGAATGCAAGTGCTGAAGTCTGTGCATTCCAGGTGACAAAGTCATCCTTTTAACGCTTCTACAGTGTTTTAACTTACGTCAAAAGATTGTGAATTACACAAAAGTCCTCTTGAGGGCTCCTGATATATCCCACTCTGCTCTGTTCACCATGTTGAGCCTGATGCAGCTTGACTCATGAAGTGTAGTGTCTGGGAGCTCCAGCAGACAAAACTAAAGCTAAGGAGGTGTCTCGACTTGAGCCGCGTGGAGGGTGTGGATTCCAGTTTTGACATGCAAATGGCTGGAGACTTGCTCACACTGGCTCACAGGCTCATAAACCTGTTATAGCCACACCCCTTTACCTGCTCAGGAACTCAAAGTTCACTTAAGAGGACAGAGGGATAATGAAGGCCACCGGGGGAACAATGGAGCGGCTGAAATCAAAGGGATGGTTGTCGGTTCAATTCCCTGTTGTATTGGAACTCAAACCTTTTGTTCGATATCTTGTGTTGTTGTGTAGTCGTGATATTAGTCTTTAATGTGATTTTCTTTATATATGCACATCAATCTGTTTATTTGCATTTTTTTTTACAATTCACAGATTTCACAAAAAAGGGACAGAAAATCAAACGTAAACACCCTCAACACTCTATCAAATGTTCACTCTATTAGAATAGATTAGATTAGATTTAAATG
The DNA here is from genome assembly GCF_963971535.1 of Notolepis coatsorum. Classification (NCBI taxonomy): domain Eukaryota; kingdom Metazoa; phylum Chordata; class Actinopteri; order Aulopiformes; family Paralepididae; genus Notolepis; species Notolepis coatsorum. The sequence goes on from NC_140173.1 coordinate 143,494,109, forward strand.
CATTGTCATTATACAGCACAAGTACAGTACAACCAAAATTGATTGATTGATTGATTGAACATTTTATTAACAGATTGCAGAATGGGTACAATACAGTACGGCTAAATACACACAATTGTTAAGGGGATGCAGACCAGAGAAAGACTCTCGTCTTGTTTACATCAGGGTCCCCCATTTTCAATTCATCATAGAAAATAAGTTTGGCATCCAACCAGAGTGCTAACAGTATAAAGTACAACAGTAATATACAATGTACAGGTGATTAAACTGGGTACAAAATATACAAATGAACTACATTAGTAAATCAGTTTAGCTTGTAATTCTAAAATGTTCACTCTATATGTCGGGACTAAAGAAAGTTAATTCAATTATTATAGTTGGTCTTAGTCCCTCTAAGAGTTCATTGCCAAGGTTTCTCAGAGGTGCCTCAGGGGAGATTCATTAGATTGGTTTGATACATGGTCTTCTCTCCTCTTGCCACTCTCTTCCTTTTGACGGAATTCTAATGATTTACTAAGTTGGAACCGATATTGGTCCATGATGCCATTTAGGGTACCTTGTGTATACTGTACCTGTGTGTATATACTGTTTACTTTACTCATAGTATATACTAGATTCTAATTCTTTATTGCCCATATTTATTGTAACGTATAATAGAACTGATAGGGCATACAGACCCCCATCTGCACCTTAGATTACACTGTTACAGGGTGGCTAGGTGGCGCAGTGGGCAAGGCGCTCGCCACCAACGCAGGAGATACTGGGTTCGAGCCCAGCTTTCGGCGTTGCTACCAGCTTGGCTGGTCGTTCATACTAATACAATTGGCAGTATTAGGGGGTGGGAAGCTGGTGGGTGGGGATCGGACATTGTGGACAGCGACTCCTACTGGTCGGTTGGTGCGCCTGCGCAGTAACATCAGGAAGCGACGAGGGCGGCGTGTCCCTCCCATGCAGACCCCCGACGCTGAGAGATCACGCTGTGCAGGTGAAAAAATGCGACGGCTGCCTCCTCGAGTACCGGAGGGGCAGGGCCGGACTGGGGAAATAATTCATACCGGGAGATATAGCGCGAAATATAGCCCCAGTCAGGCCACTTTTTAAGCGGGGGGTCTGGGGGTCCCCCACCAGGACATTTTTTGTTACAAAGACTTAATTTCCTGCATTCTGGTGAATTTGAGTGCATGTGAATCACAAACTAATGAGCCAACAATTGCTTAGTACAATGTACTGTTATGGACCTCAAATAAAACTGTTGTGGCACTAGCAATGCTACTCTCCTTCAAAAAGAAAAAAGCAAGAGCACAACATATTTTTCTATTTACTATTATAATACAGTTAACCACTCTCTCCTGTAAGGGCCTTTCTTTTTCTTGTCTGTTTTATCCCTCTCTCCTCCACCCTTTCTCTTTCTTCCACTGTCCATCTTGACATCAACGTTAATTGACTTTCGCTCTACTGTATCTCTCCCGAGTCCCACACTACCTGGCTCATTGCCTGGCTGTTATTCTGCATCTGAGTGCCGTCTGCCATTCCATTCGCCGCCTCCGCTGTCAATCAATTGTATCGCCTGGTTCCGCCTCCACCAATCACAAGCGGCAGCACGGCTCCATTGTGTGTGTGTGTGATCCGTGTGAGGGAGAGAGAGTCAGATAGTTCTCCAACTCTGTGGCAGACAGTGAAATCCTGGTTGTTCCCCACCCACCTAGGTTATCTAACTATCGCGCCGCGCCGCCGCCACAACTAGAAACAATCGCCTGACAAAAAAAAAAAAAAAATTATAATAAAAAAAAAAAAAATTATATATATATATATATATATATTTTTTTTTTTATCTGTGCAGGCCAGGCCACCGGGAAAACTCCCGGTGCTCCCGATGGCCAGTCCGGGCCTGCGGAGGGGACACATGATGCAAGGCTTCGTCCACATTGCAGCCGGCTTGTGGGAGGCATGGCCTAACAACGTTCGAGACAGGGGAGGGTAGAATTGGACAATGCGAAATTGGGGACGGGAGAAAAATAGAAAAATGGGGAGAAAAAGTAGATACAAAAAAAATATTACACTGTTCATTTTTCTTTATCATATTTATATATAATATAATGTTGTATTATAGTTGTATTGCCTATATTTATGTATTTCTACTATTACCATGCCCATACCTGTACCTCCCCTCCCCATGCTGCTATGACACCTGAATTCCCCCAAGGGGATCAATAAAGGAATATCGGTAGCACTTTATAATAACACCCTGTTATAATACATTCATAAGGTATTTGTAGATAATGAACTAATAATGAACAAACCATTTATATACATTCATAAATGATTATTAGATCATTTATAACTATATTTGTATACCATTTACAAAGTATTTATAACGCATTAGTGGATAATGAACTAATCATGAACAAACCATTTATATACATTCATAAATAATTATTAAATCATTTATAACTATATTTGTATAACATTTACAGATTAGTTCTACATTATTTATAACTCATTATCAACATTGTTTGTACTTGATTTGTTCATCATTAAATAATGTTGTTTAATGTGTAGTAACACATTTGTAGATGCTTTGAAAAATGGATATGAAAAAATTACTATAGTGTATCTACATTTATTTTTCATGTTCAACAAATGATTTGTTAAGACATTCATAAAACATTTATAAATCATTTGCAGATGCTATCGTGGGGGCCAATCTAAAGTGAAGCCTATTCATCATTAACAAGTGTCTAATACAGTTAATTATTTGTTTACTTTTTCATCACATGTTACAAATGTTGTAGGCAGCTTTCGGATACACCCTTCTTTGTGACATCAAACAGTGACAGAATTAGGACTAAAGATAAATGCAATTTTATTAACATATAAAATACATGTGCATGACATATATTGTAACATGGGGGGGCACAGAATGTGTCTCTCTTTCTCCTCATCCTCGTTATCATCTGCTCACTGTCAACTTATAAATGAAACCATAAACGCTGACTTCAGCGTCCTCCATGTTTACTCCTATACAACAGCGTGCTGCATGTGACGTCTTTGTTATTGGTCTTTCGCTCATATGGGTCAGTTCAGGACTGTCGCACTGGGATCTGATACTGGCCAAAAATAATAATAATAACACTAAGGCTTGCAGTGTGAACATAGCCTCAGATTGGCGAACCCTTATCCACAAGATGTTTACTTTATTGTACCGCTGACCCCTATTAGTCGAATAATCGGTCGAAAGGAGCCGTAGTCGACTGCCAACCTCTTAGTCGAATACAAAAAAATAATTTAATTAAAAAAATAATATTATAAAAAATAATATATATATATATTTTTTTTTATCATTCTTTCCAAAAGAAAAGAGGCCTAGAAGCGTGGCTAACGTTAATGGCACGCATACCAGAGGCTAACTGCCTAAGAAAACAGGCACAGAGGCACTGAAAGAGGATTTCACCCATCTAATGAACACACTAGACGTATGTATATTTCTCTCCCACCCACCCACCCCCTCCTAATGTACAGTCCCCTCCCCATCATATCTAGGGGTAACAGTACTGTATATTTGAATATCATATATATGTCACAAATGTATCAGTACTAAATACCTATATGTCCCTATGCCATAAATGTCATGTATGTTGTGTATGTCATAAATGTCTATATGAATTGAAAATGGAGGACCCTGATGGAAACAAGACAAATGTCTTTCTCAGGTCTGCATCCCCTTAACAATTGTGTGTATTGAGCCGTACTGTATTGTACCCATTCTGCAATCTGTTAAATAAAGTTCATTCATTCATTCTAGACTAGACAAATATCAAGATGTATCCATCAGTGGACCAATTGCATGCTTTTGCAGAGGACAAGAAGCCTTCAGTCGACTCCTTCAGACATTAAGCACCCCCCACAGCCAAAATGGAATACAAAAATTAAAAAAATAAAGAATATTATACTTTTTTTTCTTTTGTCGACTAATAGTCGACTAACGGCAAATTTCGTCCAATCATAGTCGACTATCCAAATCCTTAGTCGGGGACAGCCCTACTTTATTGTGAGGTTACAAATCAGCTGTGACTTTGTAAACAACAATTATGGAATGACCAATTTCAGGGCAAGAAAGTAGAGACGCTGGATACAAGTTCAAAGTCAATGGCTTCAGGTTCTCAGTCGATTTATTCAGCAGGGCACCAGCGTAGAATACGGCAATATCATCACAGGATGCAAAAGAATCTCTCAGTGACACAGCCAGTTTGGTTCTGTCGTGTGTCCCTAATGTTGAGACTGCTCAGTATTTAAACACTTTCTCGACCCCCGTACCTGGTACTGGAGTCGACTGGTCCACATAGCAGAATGACAATACATTTATTTGATCACAAATGCTGACCTTCGTTCTAGACATTAGCATGGTAATTCACTCATTCTGGCTCCTGGGTGGGGATGAGATAGTGTGTGTGTGTGTCACATGAATCTATTGTGTGCCTCTCTCGTTCATCAGGTTTGCAACAAAACGGGTTCCTGGGTGGGGGTGAGATAGAGTGTGTGTGTGTGTGTCAATCAGGTTTGCCAAGGTCAAGCCAAACTGTGGTCAGCTAGCCATTCTGAATAATGCTATAATACTGTTGAAATAACTATTACTAATTAATCGAAAATACACTATAATATCAAATCTATTAGCCATGTGAACATAAATTGTTACTTCAATTGTAACAAGAAAATGGTGAAATAGGGCAATTCAGCTCAGTCATTTTGTACAGTGGTCTATGCAATTTCAGAGCCATTCCAGCTCAGCCAAGACAGGGCCCAACACCTTTTCAGAATCGTTCCACCTGACGGCGTGTACCTTCTCATCCGTTCATGTGTAGTGTGAGACGGGCAATTACCAATGACTCTGGCGCTCATGCCCCTGATGGACAAATCACAGCCGACTCACACCTGATTGATTGATTGATTGAAAAGTTTATTAACAGATTGCAGAATGGGTACAGTACAGTACAGCTCAATACATACAATTGTTAAGGGGATGCAGACCAGAGAAAGACTTTCGTCTTGTTTACATCAGGGTCCCCCATTTTCAATTCATCATAACATATATGACATACATGACATACAGATAGACAGTACTGCTACATCTATACATTTATGACATATCAGATTTGCAAATACAGTACTGTTTGTGATACAAAAGTGTCCAGAAAAGGAGTGTATATACATTTGGCATAGAAACTGTACATTGGAGGAGGTTGGTTGGGTGGGGTGGGGTTGGGTGGGTTGGGTGAGGGCTGTACATTGGAGGTGGGGGGGGGGGGGGGGGGGGGTTGGGAAGGGGACACACACACATTTTACACTGTACATTGGAATATTGACAAAGCCTTACTTGGTCATTTACTGTACAACTAGGTTAGGACATTTGTAGGGACCTAGTTCGTTTGGAGCTGTTGTTCCGAAACCTGGAGCGTTTACCCCCTATTTCGGTTCAGTTGGGCATATATGAACACAGCAATCACATTCTGTTGCGGAACAAAACAAGCGGGCCGAGACCACCTAGAGAGGGTGGTCTCGGCGCACTTCCAAACGAACCCGACGCGACTCGTACGCTGTGAGAATGCAATCGATTTAACAAACCGACACAACTCACTTGCCGTACTGTATACGCGCTGCATGATGACGCAACGCACACGCGCCCTGGACTGTTCCATCAGAGGGGGGAGCTTCGGTGGCCAGTGTGAGCGGCTACAGACCACTGCACTTAAATATAAACATTAGTCTACCTGGAGACTCAATGAGGTAATTGTAGATGTTGCCATAAGACGCGTCTGGTCATTTAGTGGGATCATTGTTTCATTATCCTGTTCGGCTGAAAGGACACTGGCCACCGAAGCTCCCCCCTCTGATGGAACAGTCCAGGGCGGGTGTGCGTTGCATCACAATCCGTGGGCAATCTGCGCATGTGCATGGGGGATGCTCTGCTTAAAAACTGGCTTTTTCGCTGCCGAATTAGTTCTGATCGATTAGGAATGGCTCGCGCCGTGTTCAGGAGATTCTGGCGCATACAAGTCTATTCGATCATGTCTCTAGCACCCCCACAGCCGTATCTGCAACCACTTACATCACGGCTCTCATCCACATTCATTCATTTGCTCCCCCCGCTCTCCCCTCCCCGATTTCAATGTAACGCGGAGATTCAGGGTTAGGGGGGGGGACACCCCAATATCTGACCAATGAGTGACAGTTTGCTCGCACGTGCGTTTGTTTTGGTCCGCTGTTAACACAGCCGTGTGAACACAAACGAACTAAGGGACAAGTGCAACATTGTATCATTATAGTCCCTGTGTTTCCCTGAATCGGAACAAAGCAAACGAACTACAGGTGTGAAAACGCCCTCAGATATTCGAAATCAATACACAGAGTGATGAAAAATGATGATGTATCGTGACTCATCCGCGTATGGCTTGGGCTCCGGGGGAGTCATGTGTTTCTCAAAACAAGATAGCGATCCAAGCCAGCTGACTCATGATGTGAGTTGCTCATTTTTCCAAACCGCTTCCAATTAATAAATTGCCTTCTAAATCCGCATTAAAGCTGCAGTGGGGTCACGGGAGATTTAAGATGACAGATTAGATCCAATCACTCTTCATGCTCAGTCCACATGATGTCATTGATTCAAAGCTATTGATTACTGCTTCTTTGTATCGCAGCATTCTGGTACACTGATATTGTGGCGTGAGTGGTGAGAACTTGCTTGGTTGATCAGTGAAATGCTGATCACTGATTTCTTTCACCTGTGTCTAACGCCCCGCTAGGCAGCTATGTGTTAGCAGCAGGCCTTTGTGTACGTGTGCAATAGACCTGTCTCAAACCCTGCCCCTTTTCTTGATCCTCCAATCACAGCTGTCGCTTAAAGGACGACTCCACTTTTTTTGGAAATTAGCTTATTTAACATCTTCCCTGGAGTTAGACAAGAAGATGCATACCTTTTTTGTCTCTGTGCGTGCATTTTAGCTTTGGGAATAGACGCTCCGTTAGCATAGCTTAGCTTCATCACTGGAAGTGGGGGAGGACAGTAGCCTTACAGTGCCTTACAGTGTATTGCAAGGTCTGACATTGACCAAACTTGATATGCATGACCTTGGTGGGCTCTAGGTCAACTCCTGAAAAGGGGGTCAATGTCAGACCTTGCAATCAAAAGTTAGGGGGCGCACTGAAATTATGGCAAGGGTTATTAGCCCCCTAACTTTGATTGCAAAGTCTGACATTGACCCCCTTTTCAGGAGTTGACCTAGAGCCCACCAAGGTCATGCATATCAAGTTTGGTCAATGTCAGACCTTGCAATACACTGTAAGGCACTGTAAGGCTACTGTCCTCCCCCACTTCCAGTGATGAAGCTAAGCTATGCTAACGGAGCGTCTATTCCCAAAGCTAAAATGCACGCACAGAGACAAAAAAGGTATGCATCTTCTTGTCTAACTCCAGGGAAGATGTTAAATAAGCTAATTTCCAAAAAAAGTGGAGTCGTCCTTTAAGCGACAGCTGTGATTGGAGGATCAAGAAAAGAGGGCAGGGTTTTGAGACAGGTCCATTGTTATGCGCCTTAACAAGTGTGCATGTCTCTAGAGGGTTTGATAGACAGCTTGCTTATTCCAATCATGGATGTCCTTGTTTTAGCTCCTGCCCTTTGGAACAACCTTTTTTCATTCCGGTGTCAAACATCCAGTACTATCGATTACTGCAGTCGAGACATAATACGACATCTAAAATGTTGCCAACAACAATCAGCAATCGGAGCTAATAGGAGCAGATTGGGGAAGCAGCGTGTGGCTGGACATTTGCAGAGCCACTCTCGTTCCAAACTCATGGCAGGGTGTGGTCATGGGAGGGTGTGGTCATGGCAGGGTGTGGTCATGGGAGGGTGTGGTCATGGCAGGGTGTGGTCATGGCAGGGTGTGGTCATGGGAGGGTGTGGTCATGAGAGGGTGTGGTCATGGCAGGGTGTGGTCATGAGAGGGTGTGGTCATGGGAGGGTGTGGTCATGGGAGGGTGTGGTCATGGGAGGGTGTGGTCATGAGAGGGTGTGGTCATGGCAGGGTGTGGTCATGGCAGGGTGTGGTCATGGCAGGGTGTGGTCATGACAGGGTGTGGTCATGGCAGGGTGTGGTCATGGCAGGGTGTGGTCATGGCAGGGTGTGGTCATGACAGGGTGTGGTCATAGCAGGGTGTGGTCATGGCAGGGTATGGTCATGGGAGGGTGTGGTCATGAGAGGGTGTGGTCATGGGAGGGTGTGGTCATGGCAGGGTGTGGTCATGGCAGGGTGTGGTCATGGGAGGGTGTGGTCATGACAGGGTGTGGTCATGAGAGGGTGTGGTCATGGTAGGGTGTGGTCATGGGAGGGTGTGGTCATGGCAGGGTGTGGTCATGGGAGGGTGTGGTCATGGCAAGGTGTGGTCATGAGAGGGTGTGGTCATGGCAGGGTGTGGTCATGAGAGGGTGTGGTCATGGCAGGGTGTGGTCATGGCAGGGTGTGGTCATGGCAGGGTGTGGTCATGGGAGGGTGTGGTCATGACAGGGTGTGGTCATGAGAGGGTGTGGTCATGGTAGGGTGTGGTCATGGTAGGGTGTGGTCATGGCAGGGTGTGGTCATGGCAGGGTGTGGTCATGGCATGGTAGGGTGTCGTCACCAGACAGCAGGAAAGTGCTTCTAAGCATTCCCATTGTAGTCTCGTCAGGTCGAGGACTGAGGGAGGAGGCAATTTACCTGTGTGTAAATTATAATTATAATTATAATTATAAAATATAATTAAAAAAAATTATAATAAAAAATTACTTTGTGTTTAAAATGCAGAATAACGTGTAATATATAAAATGTAAATCATTGTTTATGCTTCCTGTTCATCACCTCTCTCTTCTGGGGCGCTGGAAACATCGCCCCACGGACTGGGCGTCAGTGCGCAACGCAGCCAATTGAAAAATGCACATGGCAACATGAATGCACCTAGCAATTTTTTTTGCCAATCAGCATCTTCAAATATGATGCCTAAAGGGTGATTTATTTAGCGCCCCAAGCAGAGTCATTGGTCTGTTAGGCCGGGGTGCGCGGACTGATGAAGACAACAATGATGGACACAGGGACTCAAGAGACAGATTGATAATAATCACAAGATACATTCAGACAAGGGCGGCTAAGTGGTGCAGTGGGCAAGGCGCTCACCACTAATGCAGGAGATGCTGGGTTCGAGCCCAGCTCTCGGCGTTGCTACCAGCTTGGCTGGTCAACACAATTGGCAGTGTTAGGGGTGGGAAGCTGGTGGGTGGGGATCGTCTAGCAACGTTCGAGACAGGGCAGGGTAGAATTGGACAATACGAAATTGGGATGGGAGAAAAATAGAAAATTGGAGAAAAAGTAGATAAAAAAAATAATAAAAAAAAAGATACATTCAGACAGTGTTGGATCTAACAAAATGGATTTATGGACACATTTATGGAAAGTGCAAGCCCAGACCACAAATTTGTTACTTGCGTTACTATGATTGAACCTAGGGCACTGCAGTAGTGGCTCTACTGCTGACAGCCTTATCAACATAGTGCTGCACTTCCTGGTTTAATAGCACAGTCTGGTGCTCAGAGATATATATATCTGATTGATTGATTGATTGATTGATTGAAAAGTTTATTAACAGATTGCAGAATGGGTACAGTACAGTACAGCTCAATACATACAATTGTTAAGGGGATGCAGACCAGAGAAAGACTTTCGTCTTGTTTACATCAGGGTCCCCCATTTTCAATTCATCATAACATATATGACATACATGACATTCAGATAGACAGTACTGCTACATCTATACATTTATGACATATCAGATTTGCAAATACAGTACTGTTTGTGATACAAAAGTGTCCAGAAAAGGAGTGTATATACATTTGGCGTAGAAACTGTACATTGGAGGAGGTTGGATGGGTGGGGTGGGGTTGGGTGGGTTGGGTGAGGGCTGTACATTGGAGGTGGGGGGGGGGTATGTCATGCATGTCTTAAATGTCATGATTAGATTAGTTTAGATGATTAGATTAGATTCTTATATCTGTATGTTGTGTATGTCATAAATGTCATGAATTGAAAATGGGGGACCCTGATGTAAACAAGACGAAAGTCTTTCCCTGGTCTGCATCCCCTTAACAATTGTGTGTATTGAGCTGTACTGTACTGTACCTAATACCTATTCTGCAATCTGTTAATTAAAATGTTCAATCAATCAGTATATATTTGTTATTTATTTTTGGTATAGTGCTTAACAAGCATAATTTAATGTTGCCCAGTTGTGGCCTGTTGAGGGGCAATACATCCCAAAACATCTATTGTGTTTGTATTTGTATGATCCACTATATAAACATAGTAATTATAATATCTACATACAGTACATGGCATTTGATTGGAGGCTAGTCTCACTTTGTCCCACAGCAACATTAAAATAGTTTAGATTTGTGTATGTTGTTTATGTAAAAAAAAAAATCGTGAAAGTAACGCAATAGTTACTTTCTGAAGTAATTAGTTACTTTTATAATTTGTAACTGAGTAAGTAATTTAGTAACTTTTTGGAAGAAGTAACTAGTAACTGTAACTAGTTACTTTTTAAAAGTAACTTGCCCAACACTGCGATTATTGCCACAGCTTTTTTAAATGTACATACATTCAGAAAAACGTGAGATGCTTGTTTTTCCCGGGATTTGTAAACATAGTACACAATGTGTATTCTATCTATACAATATCTAACTATAACTATAACTATAAATATAAACTATAACTATAAATTAAATAAGCTATAAATATCCTATAAACTAAAACTATAAACTAAACTATAAACTAAACATAATACACAACTTATATTCTATCTATAGAAAACTATACTATACCAACTGCATAAATAAACTATGACCTATAACTAAACTATAAACTAGACATAATACACAACTTATATTCTATCTATACAAACTATACAATAGGTACTGTATTATGTTAGCAGCAGTGTGTGCGTGTAATAAGTGTGCTTGTGTGGTGTGTAAGTCACTTAAGGTGCTTTTGTGTGAATGCTCATGTTATAATTCAGCGTCTGTCCATCAGTAGCTGTTCTCTTGGATGTTTTCCTAAAAAGGGAATGAGATGGATGAGGACGGAGAGCAAACTGAAAACCTGAGGTCAGAATGGAGAAACATATCAGGAGAGCAAAGATGAAGATGAAGAGACATCTTTAAATGTTTGGGCCAGGGGCGGAGCTAGGGGGTGGCTACCTGGGCTCAAGCCCCGGATGTATTCTGAAAAGCCCCGAATCTATTTAAAAAAAAAAAAAAAAAAAAAAAAAAAAAAAATTACAATTCATCATTGTTACATGAAAATATGTTTGCACCAGATTTAGCAGAAGCTAATTTCCATCTGTGGTCTATCCAGCTGCTAACTGTATTTGAGTGAGTTAAGTCTTGGTGTTATGGTAGACTCAGACCTAAGCTTTAAATCACAATCAACAAGTTGACAAAAACTTAATTCTTCCACCTTAGAAACATAGCTAAAGTACGGCCATTTATAAATCAAAAGGATGCTGAAAACCAGATCCATGCCTTTATCTCAAGCCAACTCGACTACTGTAATGCACTCCTTACCGCCTCCCGATTAAATACGATGATAACTATTTTATTGCAATGCACTATTGCATTATTTTATTCTATTTTACTAACTATTTTATTGCACTGCACTATTTTACTTTGTATCAGTGAATCATAGACGCCTGGCCATAAGAGCATTCGGAGCATCTCTGCTCTCCCACTATTGAACTTGGGGGAGCAAAGGTATAATCTTGCTCCACCACTTTTTGATTATATGAAAAATATGATATATCCCCCCCAATATATAAATCTAACCATAACTATGTTATGGTTAACTGAGTTTTATAGTGAAAAGAGCAACTTTATTGGTCAAGATTGAAGGCTCTATATTGCAGGAAATTGCACGTACAGGTTCATTAAATTCAAATAAAATCTGTCGTGGAGGGGGTCGTGCCTGAGCCCCTCCAAACCACCCCATGTCTGCCCAAAAAAAAAAAAAAAAAAAAAAAAAGGGGGGGCCCATCTGGGCTAAGCCCCGGATCTCCTACAATCCTAAATCCGCCCCTGGTTTGGGCATGTAGTTATGTACAGTTAAGTATTCTTTAGCTACTTCATATAGTTTGATATTGGATTACTGTATATTGGAGCTTGTCTTGTCTGTGTGTGTGTGTACTAGTCCAAGTCTCTCTAGGCCCCTGCCATGTTTACTTGTAATGTTATATGCTATGATGTAAGTATGATGTCTGATGTCTGTGTGTGTATACTAGTCCTTTGTCCTGTTTACTTGTAACGTTATATGTTATGATGTAAGTATTATATTGCAGGGTCACAGTGTACTTTTTTGTGGATCCCAGGAAGAATAGCTAAGTGCTAATGGGAGATCATAATAAACTAAATGAAAATAAACTATGTCTGGATTGACTGCAAATAACTGATCATGTTGTACTCGATGCTCTGACCCAAAACAGAGTCAAGTAAAAGCAGAAGTAAATACTTAAATTCTTCTTCACGTGAAAGTAAAAGTACAGACTTTTAAAAAAGACGTAAAAAAAAATGTATGCTGTCAATCTATTAACTCATTCAGCGCCAGGAATTAGCCTTGTTCCGTTCTAGCTATGCCACGCTTTAAAGATAGGAGTGCGTCACCTTGTTTGTAGAGCTATATCTCTATTTTTTTTTTTTTTTTTTTTTTTCCTCCATTTTCCTCCGATTTTCTCCCATCCCAATGTTAGTCGTTATGCCAATTCCCAGTCCCTTCCTGGTCGCTGCGCACTTACCCCCCACAGTCAGATCATCTGGGAGAGTGGAGGCTATCACGTGCTTCCTCCGACACACGTCCAGCCAATCACCGCTTCTTTTCACCTGGCAGCGCGGATTCTCATCGAGAGGGCGTAGCATGTGGGAGGACCACACTATCCCCCTCACGTCCAATCCGCGCTTAGCAGGCGCCCCGACCGAACTGTAGGAGTCGCTGTTTACAACGACCCGGACCCACCCCGCCAGCTTCTCCCACCCTCTGATACAGCCAATTGTATCAGTGCAGACGGCCAGCCAAGCTGGTGACAACCCCGGAGCTGTGAGCTGGATTCGAACAGGCAAATCCAGCTCAGCTCCGGGGCTGGTGACGAACGCAATCTCCGCTCGGCCACCTAACCGCCCCTGCCATGTTTACTTGTAATGTTATATGCTATGATGTAAGTATTATGTCTGATGTCTGTGTGTGTATACTAGTCCTTTGTCCTGTTTACTTGTAACGTTATATGTTATGATGTAAGTATTATATTGCAGGGTCACAGTGTACTTTTTTGTGGATCCCAGGAAGAATAGCTAAGTGCTAATGGGAGATCATAATAAACTAAATGAAAATAAACTATGTCTGGATTGACTGCAAATAACTGATCATGTTGTACTCGATGCTCTGACCCAAAACAGAGTCAAGTAAAAGCAGAAGTAAATACTTAAATTCTTCCTCACGTGAAAGTAAAAGTACAGACTTTTAAAAAAGACGTAAAAAAAAACGTATGCTGTCAATCTATTAACTCATTCAGCGCCAGGAATTAGCCTGGTTCCGTTCTATAGCTATGCCACGCTTTAAAGATAGGAGTGCGTCACCTTGTTTGTAGAGCTATATCTATATTCTATATTATAGCTATGGAGACAATACTATAGTCATTTGACAGTGACTTTCTTCCGTCAAACATGCAAAAAAGAGATCATTCTTTCATGCATACATTCGCGCGTTATCCCGTGGTAAATATAAGTATAGTTTAGGAGGGATCCGGGATAATTCCTGAAAAGCGAGTTATAGGGCACTACATGTATTCTACTATAAGCGTTGGGGTTTCTTTGCCTGGACACGCTACTATTTCCAAATCAAATGTATATAATAGGTATTATGTTTCATCGTTTTTCATGCTTTGATGGCCAGTAGCGGCATTCGTGTTGAATCACGAATCACGAATTGATCAGCTGGAGGGAGTCGCTTCCGGAGTCGCGCGCAGCCGGTGGGCACAGCTACGTCCGTTAACATCGGAGCGAAAGTGAAGCGCAGTTTGGAATTGCATTTCAAACCACCTCCAAATGTGTTTTTTGTGATTTCTTGCTGGCCAGACTTTCCAAAAATACATCTGGATATGCCAAAACATGGTATTGGACTAACAGTCTGAACATAGCCGAGGAGATTAATTTACATTTACATTTAGTCATTTAGCTGATGCCTTTATCCAAAGCGACTTACAAGTTTTGTACAAGACAACAGGAAGGGTACAACTCTATCAGCTGAGTAACAATGTTTAGTGCTACAGTGTAGGTTAGTATATTAGGACAGTGCATGACAGTAAGGTTAGTTGTATTTTTATTATTATTTTTAATTTCAGATAATGAAATGAAATTAGGGCGGCTAAGTGGCGCAGTGGGCAAGGCGCTCGCCACTAACGCAGGAGATGCTGGGTTAGAGCCCAGCTCTCGGCATTGCTACCAGCTTGGCTGGTCGTTCATACTAACACAATTGGCAGTGTTAGGGGTGGGAAGCCGGTGGGTGCGGATGGGACGTTGTGGACAGCGACTCCCACAGGTCGGTTGGTGCGCCTGCGCAGAAGAATCAGGAAGCAACGGGGGCGGCGTGTCCCTCCCACGCAGACCCTCGCCGCTGAGAGATCGCGCTGTGCAGGTGAAAAGATGCAACGGCTGCCTCCTCGAGTACCGGAGGGGACACGTGATGTAAGGCTTCGTCCACATTGCAGCCGGCCAGTGGGAGGCATGGTCTAGCAACGTTCGAGACAGGGGAGGGTAGAATTGGACAATACGAAATTGGGATGGGAGAAAAATAGAAAATGGGAGAAGAAGTACAGTAGATAAAAAAAAAAGAGAATGAAATGAAATTAAATGAAATCAACGGCGAAAGATTGGACGGGTTCACTGGGGAATCGTTTTTTTAATCCATATGTGTACTGTATATCGACAACAATAGGTTCACTATGTCCATGTTGGCAACAGAGAGCTGATTACTGGAGGCTCTGAGCAACAGACCTGTATAGTATCACCCTCACCTACAACAAAACGACGATGATGAGGAGGAGTACAGAGCCCTGGTGGAGAGCTTCGTGGGGTGGAGCGACAGCTAAGACCAAGGAGCTGGTGGTGGACTTCCGGAGGGGCAATAAGAGGCCCCCCCCCGATTCCCATCACCATCCGAGGGGTGGATGTGGAGGTGGTGGACTCATATAAGTTCCTTGGGGTACACCTGAACAATAAACTGGACTGGTCGGATAACACAGAGGCCCTCTACAGGAAGGGACAGAGCAGGCTGTTCTTCCTGAGGAGACTCAGGTCCTTCAATGTGTGCAACAGACTGCTGCAGTAATTTTACCAGTCTGTAGTGGCCAGCATCCTCTTCTATGCTGTGGCATGCTGGGGAGGCTACATCAACTCAAGGGACACCAACAAGCTCAACAAGCTGGTGAGGAAGGCTAGCTCCGTGGTGGGAGTGGAGCTACCTAGACTAGAGGTGATGGCAGAGAGGGGGATGATAAGGAAGCAGGCTGCCATCATGGAGAACCCCTACCACCCCCTCTACGACGAGCTAGTCAAGACACTCAACTAACCGCCTCGGACAGTCCTTCATACCAGCGGCCATCAGGCTCCACAACAGTGGGCAGCGACTAGCAGCCTCCAGGCCCCACAACAGGGGGCAGCGACTGCTACCAGACATTGACCTGGGACTTATAGGAACCCAAGGAGGACAACCTACACTACCTTAGGCATACTGCACCTTATGTGGATACTGTGATACTGTGATACTGTGAATAATGTATATTTTAGTGGATACTGTGATACTGTGAATAATGTATACTCAGTAGATAGTAAATTATAACACTACCTTATGCATACTGCACCTTATGTGACACTGTGAATAATGTGATTTTTTTTCCAGCTAGTTAGATAGTAAATTATACAGACCAAATTGACCTAATTGTTTACACTGCCTGTGTTGTTTTTACTACCTGTACCACCCCCCCCCCCCCCCCCCCTTCCCCCATGCTGCTATGATGCCTGAATTTCCCCAAGGGGATCAATAAAGGAATATCTTATCTTATCTTAAAACAGTCCTCCATACTGATACATAATTGGGATTTACATTATTTGGCTGGTGGTGGATATTATGAATCATGATCAGAACAAATTACACCACTCTCATTCTGGTCCCCTGCCTAACAAACTGCTTTCCCTTGTTCCTAGCGAATATGACCCAAGGGTTCCACTGGATCTCTCTTTTCATCCTCGCATTACAAAAACAAGGCCCCCTGTTATCCTGGCATATACGGTGCGTGCTACAGCATGTAACGTGGATACGCTGAGGCATCCTATTCCTTCAGTACACGACACCAAACGGCCCCCGGATGTTCCACAACGCTACATGTTTGAAAAGAAAGCGAGTTTTAGACAAAGCTATTTGCCGCATTGTCCAGCGGTACTCAGAGCGAGGGTGCGTGTGTAGGCGGTGAGTGAGGTATGCGCGGCTCAGACAATTATCGGGGAGTTTCTTCCCCCGGAGCTGAATCAGCAGGTGAGCTCCCCTCAGTCAGTGTGAAATCCAAGCGCCGGCCTACTAGTCACCGCGCCGCCGTCGTCATCGCCATCGGTTACAGTTGCTGTGTTCTCGCCTCGTGTCGTACCGGCTCCTGCATGCCCGTACATGACGCTTCACATGCCGGTGGCTATGGGGCGCCTCTTCCATGCAGTCTGGTCGACTGGGTGAACCACTGTAATTACTGGCTTCCAGGCTTACAGCTGGGAAGTCGCTGCGTAAAACGCCCAGCCGAGTTCTTAGTAAAGGAGGAATTGTTATTCTTAGGGACTGGTCAGAATTAATGGATAGTCCTTTTTTTTTTTACAACTATTCTTAACCTGTTAAGCCCTAGCCCTATATTCTGAAAATCCGCCTAAAAATACACACCTAAGTAAATGGAAGATTGCTACACTTCTACAAGGTCCATTTGCATGTTCTTGGTATCTAGGGACATCTATGGATATCATGGAATGTATTCCCAGAAATATTGTGTCTGTTACTAGGCTTGAGTAAATTGTGATGAAACAAAGGAGAATATAAATTATGATTTTTCTTTGCATCTTTGACAGTGTGACCAGACAAGAAAATCTAAGCAAATGAATAAAGGGAAGATGATTAAACAGAATGTTTTGTAGATACAGTACTGAATCCATCCGGACACATGCAATTTGAAATATTATTATAAAATATAGAATACCAGGCCAATAAAATACCTTATTATAGCCAACTCGCACATTTATGGATCGGGTCGAATCTCCTCTTTCAAATGCCAGAGTTCAATTTGGATTTAGTATCTCCCAAGTGTGCAGCAAGAACCGTGAATGAAATCTACTGTATGTACAGTTCCATTCTAATAATGGATATGGCTCCGCCATTTTGGATCGGATTGCAACGCAGATTGTTGCTAAACGTTCACAGAAGGTAGACACACTAACTACGCTCCAATCTATGCCAATAACGTTCAGTTTTGTGATAGATAATAAGAGAAATTAAAAAAATTCATTAACAAGTAATTTGCTTGCAGGAAGCTAGAATCGGCTGGGTAATGTAGTTTTTCGAAGTTTCAACGCTCACTGAGAGCTCTGGATGCCATTTTCCTCATATGTCTACAATCTGCGACTCAAATTCAAAATGGTGGATATTCGCTAAATTATGAAGACATTCCATAAACTAAAATCTCACTAATAACACTTTAACCTATTGGTAAACAAACATATTGCTGAACATATTGCGTGCATACACTACTGTATGACTGCTGTTGTGACATGGTTAGGGTCTTTGGATACATTTGGGGGAAAAAACGCAACATTATGTCATACAGTCTGGAGAGATTGATTTATGATATGATGTCATCCCGGCGGATCGCTCGGGCTAAAGAGGTTAAGCTTTTTTTCAGTTTAATGAAACTAACCAGCTCTAGGGGCAACAAACCAGCTGGCCATGGCATATTCTTTTTTTTTATGCACTTTTTCTCCTTATTTTTCTCCCATCCCAATTTCGCCTCGCCAATTCTCCCTTCAATTCTCCCCTCCCCTGTCTCGAACGTTGCTAGACTATGCCTCCCACTGGTCGGCTGCAGTGAGGACCAAGCCTTGCATCATGTGTCCCCTCAGGTACACGAGGAGGCAGTTGTCGCATCTTTTCACCTGTACAGCACGATCTCTCAGCGGCGAGGAGTAACGCGTGGGAGGCTCACGCTGCCCCCGTTGCTTGCTGATTCTGCTGTACAGGCGCACCAACCGACCTGTAGGAGTCGCTGTCCACAACGTCCGATCCCCACCCACCAGCTTTCCCACCTTTAACACTGCCAATTGTGTTAGTATGAACGGCCAGCCAAGACCAGCCAAAGATCTGGTCAAATTTGTTGTTACCTGCTGCCTTGCTAGAAGATAAATTCCAAACATTCTGTGAAAGGTTGACAGTTGGTCAAACCAGAGCTATTGTGGTAATAAACGGCCCTGTCAAACCACACCTCAAGTGAAAATAGTTCCTTTACTGATCATTTGAAAATGGCAACATTAGCTAAAAAATACTAAAATAAGTACCATTAGCACAGCAAATTATATTACACAGAATAATATTGCTGCTATAGCAGTGGTCACTAGCTTACTTGTAGATGACTTTAGATAGAGGTAGACTGCTGATTTTTGACAAGTTCTACTAAAGTGAAATATCCCTTTTAAGCTGAACAACCAAAGGTTCTAGTGATGATGTCATCAAGTTGCTCCATGGACAGGTCAATAGTGGAACAACTCCCATGATGCCTCGGTATGACAGATCCCATGGTGATTTTTCATTTTCTGATTCAAAGCTGTACGCCATTCATTGAAATATTAGATATTGAACTGTCCCAAGGTCATCGGAATAGCATTTGGGCTATTTAACTATTTGATACTATTTTTGTGTATGTGTATGTGTTGTTGTACTGTATGTTGATGTGTATGTGCTGATGCATGTTGATGTGTATGTGTTCATGTGAATTAATGAAATGAATGAATGAATGAAATATTGTGATTCACATTCCTTTACAGCTGTGGGTAGGGCGTTCCACATTGATGTGGCATAATTGTGAAACGTGTTTAGTCCCTTGTTTGAGCCGAATCTGGGTTTTACATGATTTGTGGAGCTCCCTCTGGTGTTGTGGTCGTGGTATTCACTGACCTTTGGGAAGTATTTTGACATGTACATGGGTACCTTAGTCGTGTAGTGTATCTTGTAGACCAGGCCCATTGCAAGTTGCTGTACTCTGTCGTCTACTCTAAGCCATCCTAGGTTGGCAAAGTGGGCAGGGGTGAGGTGGGTTCTAGGAGTAAGGTCAAGCAGTAGTCTGACCAGTTTGTTTTGTGATGTGTTGCTATGGATGATCGATGGGTGGAGAATAAAACAGGCGAACTACTGCTGTCCATATTTCAATGTCAGTTGTGAGTCAAAGGTATATGTTTGTTTTGGCATTTGATGTGTCTTTACATAATGTATTACCTTTGAAAAGTAGAAAAAATATGGTCAAATTTGTTGTTACCTGCTGCCTTGCTAGAAGAAAAATTCCAAACATTCTGTGAAAGGTTGACAGTTGGTCAAACCAGAGCTATTGTGGTAATAAACGGCCCTGGGTCAAACCACACCTCAAGTGAAAATAGTTCCTTAATGCTGTTACTGACAATCAAATATTCAGAAATGACCCACCCCCCCCCTTTCATGCATTCATGATGGAACATAATACCTACTATGATATAGATTTGATTTCGGGATAATAGCGTATACAGGCAATAAATGGCGACGTCTATAGTGGAATTGACGTGTAGGGCTATAACTCAGCATTTCATGAATTACCCTAGACCTCTCTAAAACCATACTTATATTCACCACGGTATAACACATGAACGTATGGATGGAAACATTTATTATTTTTCACATATTGAACGATAGATAGGTGATGTCAAATGGGCCATAGTATTGTATCCATAGCTAGAATATAGAATATAGTTATAGCTCTACAAACAAGGTAACGGATCCCTATCTATCTAGTAGTGGCGTCGCTACAGACGGCTGAGTCTAATGGCTGGCACTGAAAGTCCTGAGCCTATTTTATTAAAAAGTAAGATATTGATTTATATACAGTACCAGTAAAAATTTTGGACACACTTTCTCATTGAACTGAATGAGAAGGTGTGTCCAAACCTGTGACTGGTACTGTATGTATATATCATCTTTAAAAAAATATATATAATCTTATCTCCTGTGCTGGCACAAGAATTAAATCCCCAATGTTGTTCCGGGTCAATTTGACCCGAAAATTACCAAAAGGTCAAAAGTGACCGTAATACAAGGATTAATGAATTCAAAGGGTTAATGAATTCACATTTGACAAGAAGGTCAAATGTGTTGACATTACAGTTGCATTTCTGTAACCATCACCTGTAACAAATTCTGTCCTTTACTGAACCTCACTGGATGTTACCGATATTGACATGAAATAATCAAACATAAAATACTTTATACATTTTCTTTTTAATTCAATACAAGTCATATTACACATCAGCTGCCAACTGCAAATAATGGCCAGTCACATTCCATGTACACATTGACACATTCATTAAAAAATCTCTCGCCACGTCTTTATTTAATAACCGTCTCAATAGTCTTTGATTGGTACCGAATGTCTCCTACGATGTGTGAGTCCTCAGACAAAGTCCTCAGTCTAAATAACACTGTATAGTGAAAGGTTTCAAATATCCTGCTTTGTTTTGTTAAATTTCCTCTTCGTTTTTTTCTTTCCGTTTCAAACATGAGTCTCAAAAGCGTCTGCAGGATCCGTGTTTCACAGAGTGTTCCGGTCCTGGGGTTCTGTGATGAGTAGGCTGTTGTGCATGGAGAATGTGCTGGCTGTCTCTGGGCACACTTTGCTTAACTGTTGACCTTCTGGGTTTACACCGGCATCTCCTCCTGCCTCGACAAGAGACTGAAATGAAAAGAAAAAGCACAGCTGGTTTTAACGGTTAAGTAGAATGTAAAGGTGGGTAGAAGGAATTTGGGGTTTAGGGGGTATTACACTGTATGCACCCGTTTTTTGTTTTCTGTTCAAGACGTAAAAAAAAAAAAAAATACCATGTACCGTACCACTTTTGTGCTTACATTTTACCATGGTATAATCCAATTTAAACCATGATACTGATAGTATAATATCATGGTATAATCCAATTTATTACATGGCGTTTTAAAATTCGCCAAAATGCTTGATTGTGATTGGTCAATAGCGCTCCGTTGCCCCTAGCAGCGGTCAATTATTTCTCGATAATTCACCGCTGCTAGGGGCAACGCGCAATAATGACCGCTGTTAGGGCCAACAGCCTCGCAGCCAGACTCTCGCAGCGTTATACCATGCACAGCTGCACTGCATCAGGTGCAATCAAGCCGACACACCTGCCGACGCCAGCAACAGAACAACCTTGTCTGCATTTGATCTCGTCTTGTCGATGGTGTAAAATGAATTACGTATATTGTTAGTAAGTTAGCCATGAAAGCGGGATAATGTATAGCTATACTCTGTCATTGTCGCAAAATAATTGACCTTCACTGCGTTTAGAACACCTCTGTGTTCCAGAACGCAGTCTCTGTCAATTATTTTGCGACAATGACCGAGTATAGCTATACATTATCCCCTACTTAACCCATGATACTGATAGTAATATCATGGTACAGTATAATTCAATTTAACCCATGATACTGATAGTAATATATCATGGTATAATCCAATTTAACCCATGATACTGACAGTAATATTGTGGTACTTCCATTATGTTTTGGTCACAGCCATCACATGGAGATGCCATGATACTTTTTCATGAAGGAATGTGGCTGAAAAGTGTCAAATAATGGCTTGATCAATACCGTGTATTATATTTGCACGTTTTAAAAATCGCCATGATGGTAGGTTTACTTTACCTTGGAATGTAAGGGTCACTGTACTGTAGCTATGTTTGCTAGGTAGCAAGCAAGCTAACATGGTTAGTGGCCATTAGCTCTGGTCGTTTTCACAAGGGAATGCAGCAGACAGACACCGGGGAATGAGAGAGAGAAAGGGAAGGAGAGAAATAGAGCCATTTAGCCAAAACATCTATTAGCTCGTAGCTAAGAACATTGTATTTATAGGCATGCTGCGTCCTCAACCCTTAAATCCCTGGACCCTGTGTATATCACTCTGCCTTCAGATTCATCACTAATGATAGATACGACACGGTGTCCTTCATGCAAGGTTAGTTTGTCCTCACTGATGGAGACGCACAACAAACACTTGTATTTGTTCATTTTGAAGGCCCTTATTGGTAAATAAGCTACCTCCTTATACTACATCATTGTTGGAATGGAATTTTGGAACCCCTTCCATTGACTGGCTGGTCCTAAGGTCCTTTGCTCTGAACAGGGTAAATCAGCATTTTGCTATGATGCCCCTAGCTCACGGAATGAAAACAGAAAACAGTCCTTAACTCATTCAGAGCCACGCCATCGGAGCGTGTGTGTGTGTAGGTGTGTGTGTGTGTGTGTGTGTGTGTGTGTGTGTGTGTGTGCGTGTGAGGTTCGCACCGACCAAAGTACGGAGAAGCGATTTTTCAGACCCCGCTTCTCTTCGTACATGAGAACACATATACTATCGATAATCTAGCGTTTATTTGAAAACAATTCATAAATCAGCCGAAAAATTACAACGTGTTTTGTGTATTCCACTAAAGGGCTATTATCGTGTCTTTCTCTGGAATTACTAGAAATCTCCAAAACTATACTCGTATTCAAAACGGTATCAAACAGAAATGTACAGATGAAAAAACAATCTGTTTCGTACATGTTGACTGGAAGCAACTCATTGACGATCACTGTGTTATTTAGATCTATTGCTATTATATTTTATATGTTTTATGCACTCGCAAATAAGTCCTATTCTCCATTGGATATAGCATTGGCACGGAAGGGCCATCAGCAGAGGGCGCTGTTGGCCCGGAATGAGTTAAAGCTTGAGATGATCCCCTCTGTTGCAGAATTGAAAACCTTAATCTCCAACCTTTGTCAATCAAGTTGTACGTGTTTTAATTGATTTGTTATCCTTGTTATGATTTTATATGCTGTGATTGTATGCCTTTATTTTGCTTATTTCTGTATGTACATGTACACTCAACATGACTGTAAATGAGGGAAACCTCCGTTTCCTTTCGAGTGTAAATAAAGGTTTGAAATTAAATGATATCGTATAGCTGTATCAAACTGATTCAGATAGCTATCAACTTGTTTTGTTCTCCTCACAAACCCCTGTAGCATAATGAAAGCAAAGGTGGTTATGTTGAATATTCTATTGTTAACATTGTTTACTTTACTGCCACTATTGTATTCCACTGCCATTGTTTATCAGTTATACTTACTATGTACCACTGCTGCTAAAAAAGAAGTTATCTTTTATTTCCTATATTTATTTCAATCATACATTAAAAAAAATGTGACACTGTTTATACTCAGGCATGCGTTGGTCATGGGACGGGGTTGAGATTTGAGGAGAAGCGCGTGCACACAGGAATGCGTTGCACTCGCCAACTCGCACACCCACCTGGGCTACTTTGCATATCAATAGCGCCGGTCGTCAGGTGTGTTAAATACATTCTCAGATACATTCACACCTAACTTATGAATGATATGTGTTACATTCCATTCGTAGAGGCAATTAGGCACTGTCTTTAGTCTGTGCTCAAGCGAGGGGACATTTATGCGCATGCGCGGGAGCGCGCGCACGCGCCAGGAGCGCGCGTGCACGTGGCGCCATTAGCGTGCGTGCAATCACAGTTGATATCAGGACTCTAGTAAATAGAGGGGGGTATCATGCACCCCCCGGAAATATACTTTTTTTTTTGTTTTTTTTATTATCTTTTTTCCCCTCCTTTTTCCTCCGATTTTATCCCATCCCAATGTTAGTCGTTATGCCAATCCCCTTCCTGGTCGCTGCGCACCTACCCCCCACAGTCGGTCTGGGAGAGTGGAGGCTATCACGTGCTTCCTCCGACACACGTCTAGCCAATCAAATCAACTGCTTCTTTTCACCTGGCAGCGCGGACTCTCACTGAGAGGGTGTAACGTGTGGAAGGATCACACTACCCCGCTTAGATCCTATCCGCGCTGAGCAGGCGCCCCGACCGAACTGTAGGAGTCGCTGTTTACAACGACCCGGACCCACCCCTCCAGCTTTCCCACCCCTAATACTGCCAATTGTATTAGTGTGAACGGCCAGCCAAGCTGGTGACAACGCCGGGAGCTGGATTCGAACAGGCGAATCCAGCGTCTCCGGCGTTGGTGACAATCCGGAAATATACTTCTAACCAGACTTTCTAGAATGGAAAAAAGGTGAAAAAAATGATAGGCTATGTTAACAAATTGTCAGAGTGTCCCATGTATCATTTATATGCAAATTAAGGACGTGATTATCAAGAAATCATTTTTTGATGATGGCGTCATTAATTTGCATATAAATGATACATGGGACACTCTGACAGATTTTTACTAATTTGTTCCTATCTAGAAACACTGGTTAACAATATATTTCCAGGGGGTGCATGATAGTATCCGCTTTCCTACGCAACTAATTAGTAAAAATGTGATTATTTTGTACTGACGGCACAGATTTGCATAGGCAAAATTACATAGAAACATGTGATCACTGTCTAGGGGATAGTGTTATTGTGATCTTTGACCCTCAAAACATGGGCCTAGACACCTCATTTGTTCAGTTATCTGCAATATTGGCTGAGAATCATGAAACAGTTTTTTTTGTGATTTTTTTATAATTGCGTCCTTAATTTGCATATAAATGACACATGGGACACTCTGACAACTTGTTAACATAGCCTATCATTTTTTTCACATTTTTTCCATTCTAGAAAGTCTGGTTAGAAGTATATTTCCGGGGGGTGCATGATACCCCCATCTACTACTAATAGTCCTGTATAGTGTATGTACATCGTGTGTCCCATATGTTACTTACAGTATGTTTATAGTGTCCTATATGTTACTTTATGTTTATATTAGATCTTTTTTTTTTTATATATACACCGTGGGAAGGGGGAAACGGAATTTCACTTCTCTGTATGCAGGGGCGTAGCTGGGGGGGGGGGGGGTAGCTTAGGATGATTCCAAGGGCCCAGCACTGGGGGGAGGGGGCCAATTTTTTTTTTTTTTTTTTTTACTAGACATCACTCAGGTGTATTATTGATGCTCTCATTGATACTATGTTTGTTTCTGAAGTGTGTGTGTGTGTGTGTGTGTGTGTGTGTGTGTGTGTGTGTGTGTGTGTGTGTGTGTGTGTGTGTGTGTGTGTGTGTGTGTGTGTGTGTGTGTGTGTGTGTGTGTGTGTGTGTGTGTGTGTGTGTGTGTGTGTGAGTGTGAGATATATAGAGAGAGAGGGGGGGCTTTGGTAGACTATTGCATTGGTCCATTCATTGAAGATGAACGCAATGCGACATCCTTTACTAGGCTCACCCACCAACAGTGCAGGTGCTGAACTGCTGATCCGAATGTATAGGTAAAAACCATATTATGCGTTTTCATCAATAAAAGAAATGGCCAAAAAAAAATCCGCTTGCGCGCTCGCATTCACTGGGGGCCTATAAATACATTATTTCATGGGGCCCAGAATCTGGAGCTACACCCCTGTCTGTATGTCTTGCACATTATGAGAAGCGACAATAAAGCTGACTGACTTTTGTTTGATCTTATACAAGCTGATTCTTCACTTTATAGCCCCTCTAGGTCTTGTGATCCATTCTATCATTTAGCTTTCAAATTGTTGAAACTAATTGACCGACCTGTTTGATTCCATTGTGAAATTGCTTCAAAATCGTGTTTTCATGCAAGTGTCCTTGAGTACTGTGATGTGGTGAATATTCCTTGCATCCTTTTGCTTAATCGACAATTATATTGATTGGATGGTGAGTGACGGCCCCCACTCTGCCTGCTTATTGGTGAGTCTGCTGCCTTCTAGAATCTAGGGAGTATGGCAGAGTGGGTGGCTCGTCAGCCCAATTAGACTCACCTGGGCATTGAGAGCTGCCTGTCTATAAAAGTGTCTCTGGTTAACCTCTCTCTTCTTCATCTCCTCTCACCAGGTTATCCACCACCCATTAAGTTATATTTGTCCTGCACCACACCACACTTCACTTTTCACTCATCCATACACTGCATTCATCACTGATTCTTAGCCATACATATTCATTGTTTATTTAATAGATTTTTGTTATATAGTTTAAATAAATTATTTTGTTAAATTGCTTTCACGTGTGGACTCCCTTTTTGTCACAATTGACCCGTTTGTAATACCAGTCACCTGCTCACTCTTGCTGAATCCAATCCATTGGCAATGGCGCACCAACGTTTTGAATTTACCTAATTATCCAGCATGGAGGTGCAAAACCCAGTGGCGTCGCGTGGGTAAAATAACAGGGGAAGCCAAAAAAAATTCTAAAAAAAAAAATTATTCAATATTTTTATTAATAATTTTTTTTTTTTTTTTTTTTTTTTTTTAAGTCAAGCAGTCACCATGTACACTACAGTATGGCTCGGCGGCCAGTCAAACGTTATTTTTATTTATTTAACAGATTGCAGAATGGGTACAATACAGTACGGCTCAATACACATTTACGATGAATTGAAAATGGGGGACCCTGATGTAAACAAGACGAAAGTCTTTCTCTGGTCTGCATCCCCTTAACAATTGTATGTATTGAGCTGTACTGTACTGTACCCATTCTGCAATCTGTTAATAAAGTTTTCATTCATTCATTCATTCACACACAATTGTATAAGGGGATGCAGACCAGAGAAAGACGTTTGTCTTGTTTACATCAGGGTCATTAATACTGCTGGAGCATTGGTTAATTTTTGGTCCGATTTTTCCTTGCGCGATTTTGCGCGCCGCGTGGGAGCAAATTCGAGACACATATTCGGTTGCAAAAAGGTGTCCCACGGTCTCCTCTATGGCCGTGAATATTTTCACGCGGATCGGAATCACGGCGCGCCCGTGGGACACTTTTCCGTTTCGGCGAGTTTATTCCACGCTTTCTGTTTTCCTTTTCTAAGCATTTTAGGGGCTACATGTGAATCAGTAAAAGTTGCGGGACGCCCAGATGTTTCCACGATAGAAAGCTTGCGTGGATCCCATAATAGGCTCACTTAATACAGCGTTTTTAAAATCACGCGACATTTTCAGGGTCGCGAGCCGACCTTTTCCCCTCGTTTTCGATGATGGAAGTGATTTAGGAAAAGCTTCGGCACGCCGAGAGGTCCCCGTGGATTTAATCTCGCGAGGATCGGGGCAATATTCGGCCCGTGGGAACAGTTACGGGTTAATACAATGTTCAGAGTGCAGAGGGGAAAATATGGCACCTGCCCCGCCTCCAGGTGGAATATTATGCTGAACGTCTTCCTCCCAGCTCCGTTTTAAACTTTTAGGGTGTGGCAAAGTGGCAGTCAGCTCGAATCTGATTGGCTAGGATCAGATTTGGAGTTTGGACTCACTCTATAATGCTGGAAGGCTGGAGAAAGAGACCTACCCACTGCTTCTCTCCTATACTAGCTGCAGTAGTGAGCACAGTCTGACAGTGTGTTAGAGGGAGTGAGAAGGAGAAGAGGGAGACATTAAAAAAAAAAAAAAAAAAAAACACAGATGCACAGATGAAAATGAATGTAAACTATATTAAAAAAAAATTATATTTTAATTTTTTTTTTTTTTCATATTTCATATTTCATAATTTGATATGAAATTTATAGGGAGGCATGGCTTCCGTTGGCTTCCACAAGGATTAGCCACTGGCAAAACCACATCTAAAGGCTAAACTATAGATAACATTCAGCCACTAGATGTCACACTAGAGCATTAGCATATCATTTATCCAATCACATGCATTCCATGTGGAAGTAGGGATGGGATACAAGATAAAGAACAAGATTCATTTTGGACCAGCACATTTTTTTTAAAGATAAATGCATTAATCCAGTTTTTTGGGGGGGGGGGGGGGGGGGGGGGCAATAGTTTTATTCCACACCTTTCTAAAAGCTCTGTGAATGTATTTAAAAAAATTAATGATTACTCTTCTACAACCATGATATCTGATATATGATAACAAGACAAGTGATATGATATCCTCAGTTCCCAGTTCAAAGGGTAGATGATACTGCCACCTGGTAAAATTGCATTGCAATTCCAACGTAGGTTGATTGATTGATTGATTGATTGATTGATTGATTGATTGATTGATTGAAAACTTTATTAACAGATTGCAGAATCGGTACAGTACAGTTACAGCTCAATACATACAATTGTTAAGGGGATGCAGACCTGAGAAAGACTTTCGTCTTGTTTACATCAGGGTCCCCCATTTTAAATTCATCATAAGGCAGATGAATCACAGACGCCTAGAGGGCTCCGGCTGACCGTATAGAATGCGGATCAAAGGAAAATATCAAAGGATCAAAACCCGAGTATACTCGGGTTTCTGGTGCTCAGTGGTTGGCGAGATAACCCGACTTTACTCGGGTTTGGCCGTCAAAAAGAGTTAATAAAGATTTGAATCATCATTAATTTTCCCATCGACATATTGTTTGATTATTGATTCAAATCAGTTGAAAGAGACGGCTCCCAAAGAGAGGGAGCTGTCAAAAGGCATGTGCAGCAGTGGAGTGAGGAGGCCAGTGAGACTCTGCAGGCCTGCTATGACTGTACTGACTGGGAAACGTTCACAGACGGGACCAGTCTGGAGGAGGCTGCTGAGGTCATTACTGACTACATTATCTTCTGTGAAGACATGATTATTCCAAAAAAGACTGTTAAAGTTTTTTCAAACAATAAACCCTGGATCACAAAGAAGCTAAAAACATACACTTAATCAGAAGAAAATAGCATTCAACTCCGGAAACAGGATTGAGGCTAAACTGATTCAGGCCAGGTTAAACAAGGAAATTAAAGAGGCCAAAGGGGAGTATAAGGAGAAGGTGGAAAGGCTCTTCCAGGAGGGCAAAGCCAGAGATGCCTGGAAAGGTGTCAAGACACTTGCTGGCCTGCAAAACAACAGACCCCTGTCCCATTTAAGAACAGAGGAATGTGTGGAGTTTGCAGATAACCTGAACAGCTTCTACTGCAGGTTTGATACACACACCTTCACTCAGGAGAGGGAGGAGCTGACCACCAATCTCCTGTGTAAAGCAGCGACTAGCACCAACCTAGAGTTTCACCCTAGAGAGGTGGAAAGGATGGTCAAGAGAACAAACCCTCACAAGGCCCCAGGTCCTGACAACATCAGTGGGCGCTTGCTGAAGGTCTGTCATGAGCAGCTGGCTGAGGTCTTCTGTAACCTCTTTAACCGATCCTTGTCTGAACACTCCATACCAATCATATGGAAGT
This sequence comes from Notolepis coatsorum, assembly GCF_963971535.1. Taxonomy (NCBI): domain Eukaryota; kingdom Metazoa; phylum Chordata; class Actinopteri; order Aulopiformes; family Paralepididae; genus Notolepis; species Notolepis coatsorum. The sequence goes on from NC_140173.1 coordinate 143,523,687, forward strand.
CCTCCATCATCTGCCCAGTCCCTAAGAAAGGTAACCCCACCTGCAATAATGACTACCGCCCTGTAGCTTTAACATCTCTGGTGATGAAGAGCTTTGAAAGGCTCATTCTACCTCAGCTACAGAGGAAGTTAGTGGGTACACAGACCCACTCCAGTTTGCATACAAGCAGCAGAGAGGTGTGGATGATGCAATGATAACCCTGCTGCATCACACCTACACACAGCTGGAGAAGCCCAAGTCCTTATGTCAGGATGGTATTCGTGGACTTCTCAGGTGCATTCAACACCGTGCAACCTCATCTGATGGGACAGAAACTCCTCCGGATGAATGTCAACCCCCACCTCATACTGCTCATTCTCTCCTTCCTCAAAAATAGACACCAGACCGTTAGATTCAACGGCAACTACAGCTCCAACAGAACGGTATCCACCGGGGCACCACAGGGAACTGTCATCTCACCAGTCCTGTGTTCACCCTGTATACCGACGACTGTAGCAGCTCAGACCCTGAGATGCTCTTCATCAAATACTCTGATGACAGTCATCGTTGACACCACCAACTCCAATGACCGCATCATTGGAGAATTGAACAGGTTCGCAGAGTGGTGTAAGAACAACTTCCTGGACCTAAACCCCAGCAAAACGAAGGAACTGCTGGTGGACTTCAGGCGTGACCCCACAACTCCCCCAGCTCTGGAGATAAATGGCCAGAAAATAGAGCGCGTTGAGGAGTACAAATATCTTGGCATCACCATCGACCATAAGCTCACCTTCAAGACCAACACAGATAGCATCCACTCTAAGTGCCAACAGCTACTGTTCTTCCTCAGGAAGATGAGGAAGCTTCAGGTCCGACCATCAAACCTGCAGGCTTTCTACAACTCCTTTGTGGAATCGATAATGTCCTTTAACATTACATCATGGTTTGGAGTGATGCATGCCATCAACCGGAAACCTCTCGACAGGGTCGTTAAGATCAGCGGCAAGATCATTGGGAAGGACCAGGAGCCACTCGGCAGCATCCACAAGAAACGGACAGTTAAAAAGGCCTCCCAAATAGTTGAGGACAACACACAAACCACCATTTACAAACTAATGCCCTCAGGCCATCTATACAGAGCTTCATCATTGAGCAAAAGGGGCTTAGGTAGCTTCGTGCCAACCTCCATCAGACTGCTGAACACCTAGGTCTGGTGGAAATAAAGTAATTTAAAGTTTGAAGTTGAAAGGCTGAACTTTCATGAATCAAGTATAAGTATAATCAACAGTACGATGGAAAAGCAATCATTCGACCTTGGAAGTGCTCTTACAATAGCGCTGAAAATGCTATCGTGCTGACTCCACTGATATGCACTTGCATTCAAATATGACTCAAGATATTCCTTTGTGGTAGTAACGTTGGATTGTGTTGAATGTGCCTAGCCGAGAGAATCCCAACAGTTTACTAAAAGAGAAATGATACAATGAATACATCCACCTTGTTTCATTTATATTATATACACTGTGTTCCTTCACTGTCTGCCTCCACAAGTCAAGTCAAGAGTTTTTAGTTTTTAGAGTCAAGAGTTTTTAGTTTTTAGAATCTGCCTCCACCTTGTTTCATTTATATTATATACACCTATATGCACCTTCACTCTCTGCCTAATTTATATTATATACACCATGTTCCTTCCCTGTCTGCCTCCACCTTGTTTCATTTATATTGTTCAAGATAAACATGATTTATTCCATTCATGTCTTAATTATAATGGATTTTCTTTTTTTTTACAGACATCACATTTGATCACAAATACTAATAGCACTTTTGTTGATGAATGTGATCTAGCAGAGGTAAATGGCAATTGTTAACCACATATGCTGTATAGATTGCTTGTAATTGAGATGAAATTAATCTGTTAAGTAGTTTTATTGTGTTATGGAGACACATTATGGAAAGTTCAAGACTGGCCCAGTACACATGGGTTCATTTAATTGTTTCAACAAGTCGTCTCAAGCCTTTCAACCTTGCTCGTCCCTGGCCGTAATGTACTGTAAAGCCACGCTAGCCTGAGGGACCACAGGAACTTTCCACCATGGTCCGTGTACTACTGTACAAGTCAGTAGTCAGAAGACGCTAAATGGTCAAAACTGACTATTCATTTTTTACATCTTTATTTGGATAATGTTAACAAGTTGGACGTTCACTAGACTGACCATCGGGGCATTCAGAATCCTTTTAGAATTAGAATTTTAGAATCACTTAACGATGTCAAAGAGCTTAGATGTTACCCCACATGGGGCAAACATGCACAGAAAGAATATATTTATTCCAACCAGAGAGAAACGATTGGATCAAGCATTTACAAGGTTATTAGGCGATAATATTTATGAAAGGTTTACACAATCCCTCTCAACAGTGGCGGCTGGTCCATAGAGGGCGCTAGGGTGCTGCACCCCCTGGTGGAGAGCGAAGAAGGAAGAAGAAATAATGGTTTTGGATTTTAGATTTCGACCCCTAAAAATATAATACTTTTTTTTTAAATAAATAATAATTACTCATTTTAAGTATGTTTGTGATTCAAATGCACAATAACGTGTAATATATCAAATATAAATCATTGTTTGTGCATCCTATTCATCCCCCCTCTCTCTTCTCGGGCGCTAGAAATCAGTGTCAGTGCGCAACTCAGCCAATTGAAAAATTCACAGGGCAACATGAATTAATTTAGCAACTACATTTAATCCAATTAGCGTCTTCAAATATGATGCCTGTGGGCGCTTTTCTCTAGCGCCTGAAGTAGAGTCATTGTCGAATTGTCTATTCTATTCACTCTATAGGGAGGTGTAGTGGTTACGTCATTACCGTTTTCCATGTTCCACCCTCTGTCCAACGCAATGTATTTCCCCATTGCCCATTTCTAAATCGTCTCGTTTAAAACAAATAAAGCATTAACATTTGCATGGTGTACCTTTCTGTGCTTATTCATCCACAATATATAGCTCAACATGAAAATATTCACAATTAATCATAAAAAAAGATCGCCAAATTTTATTTCAACCAAAAATGCTTAAACAATAATGTTAGTGATAGAAGGGAAAGCTTTTCAATTTCCATGCGGCAGAATTGTTACAATAGCCGATAATCCATTTCCCAATGATAAATCCCTATACGGGTGGAACAACCAGTGACGTCAGACTACACCTCCCTATTGACTGATCGTGGCACATCCACCAGGAAAATCCCATACGCTCCACTCGGCTACTAGTTGTCATAGGTCTATGGTTGTTGTAACTTGTCGTTGTCGTAGAAAATTGATAATAATCACAAGATACTGTACATTCAGACAGTGTTGGACTTGGATCTAACAAAATGGATTTATATGGACACGTTTATGTATTTCTTTTATTTTAAATTTTTTAAGGGGGAACTATCTTCCCTTATAAATGGCCTTTATAAGGGAAGCGAGTCTACCGTTGGAGATCCAGTCACCCCAGGCGCTCAGATGTGAAAAAAGCGCCCCCTATCGTCTCCCAGATGGTAAATCACCCTTTTTGATTGGACTCGATGAAAATGAATGGGGGGGAAAAAAACGCACTCCACATTTTACTTCTCACTCATGTAACCAGGGTCTACCAGCTTCACTCTGGAGCCTCCGAGCCGCGGGGAATATGTGTTTTACTGTATACACGATGGATCAATAAAATGAGCGATTTTTTCGAATGGCGATCAGGAATTGGAATAATCCATTTGGATACCATCTGATCTCAGGTAAGGAATCTATGTTATCAGTATTAGGATAATCAGACCCGTTTTCACAGATATATAAGCTTTTATGTGATTATGGTGATAGGCTGTTTGACGCTGCTCGCAGTCAGGAAATAGGAGAATCGATTTTCAACTGGCGGCACGAGCATGCATGCGTACACTATCGATCATCTAGCGTTTATTTGAAAACGATTAATAAATAGGCCGAAAAATGACAACGTTCTAGAATATTCCAGTAAAAGGCAATTATCATAGAATGTGTTGTTTTTTCCGTGAAAACGAGTGATTTTCAAAATGCTATCAAACGGAAATGAAGCGATAAAAAAACAATCTGCTACGACAATGTTGACTGGAAAATGAGTCTTTGATAAGCGACGGGCAGATTAGACACATAGCCATAATTTAAAACATAGATTAGGCGATATTAACGTTAACATTGGAGTGGATGTGGGCATTCAAGGGGGTAAAAAGGAAAACACGGCTGGCTCTCAAAATGTTAAGGCTTGAACAAGTTGGAAAACATCAACAACAAGGCTGTATGCTCGAAGCAAGGTAAGCAAGCAAAAGAATATGCTTCAGTATGCTTCAAGATTTGAATTAAACAGAAGTCATCACTTGTTATCTTATAGATAGATAGATGGCTAGCCGATCGTTAGGTAGCCAGCTAATCTTCTCTCCTCTCCAGACCTCCACCACACAACAGTAGCGAGCTAACGTTCATGAGCTGAAGGCAAACTACATAAGTTAGGTACTTAGTCAACACCCTTGGAAATGATGAATTTGGAAGTTGTCTGGTTGATTTAACAACTGAGCTAACCAGGGGCGTAACTTACGCCGGGGACATCGGAAAGTGTCCCCCGCATGTTTTCAGAATGCAGTTATTGTACCCCCCACGTTTTACCGTCCAAAGAGCTGAGTCTGACTACCTGTCCTATTATTATGCAAAGAGCAGTAGATGGGGGTCGCATTCTTGCCCTGCACGGGCCAAGTACCCACTCGCTAAAGTACTCATCTTTGCATAATAATAGCTCGGGTCGTCAGCCGAGGTGTGTGTTAAAATACGTCATCACATACGGTATAAAGAGAGATAAGATAAGACATTCGACAGTGCTATGTCCGACTCCTACCTGCGTGCATGCAACAAATCAGGCATACTGTAGGCAGCGAGGTAAAATGTTCTTTCACAATGTAATCACAAATGCCTGGCAGCTCCACTCATTGCTTCTGCTTTTAACTCATCATTTAACTATGATATATGCGGATACAAAGCCATTGAATTATTTTACAAGTACTTTAGGAGAGCAATTGTTATTATACAACTCTTACCTGTCCGATCCAAAGACATTAAAAACGACTCTAACAGCTAGCCACAACTTCAGCGTATCCTTCCATATCACACAGTTCACTTTTTACATCCTCCATGAAACATGTCCTCTTGGTTTCTTATCTTGGTTGCCTGTAACCAAGCATATTTTTCTAAATGTATTTTTTCTATTTATTCTTTTGGACAGCTATGCCCCTCTGCCTCCATGCTGAACTTGATCTATAACCCGAGGACTGCTATCGCATTGTAATGAAAGCTTTTCAATAGATCAAAGCCTAGCAATGACTCTGAAAATCTGTTCACTGGGTTTTATTCATTCTGGCTGTGAGAGACCTTTTAGAGATAATGGAATGAATGAAGTCTGTAGTCAAAGAAGGATGTGTGGCTTCAGCTTAGAACTCTGGTGAGAGGCCAGTGGCCTTGGTGAAGATAAGACAGAGAAATAAGAAAATAAGAAAGAGTTTTAGAAAAATGCTACATACTTCTGTTCTGCATGCTTATTTCCAGTGGTGGAAAGTATTTTACTCAAGTAGTGTAATGGCGCCACCGCCTGGGAAAATGCGGTATTGCACCCCTGGTATTTAAAAAAAAAAAAAAAAAAGAAAAAAAGAAAAAAAAATAGGTAGAGGGGGGGGGGTTAGGGCCCTAACCCCCCCCCCCCCCAGCGACGTCACTCGCCACGCCCCCAAATCTGTCCCCCGCACACCTAGAGAGAGAGTTACGCCACTGGAGCTAACGTTAGCTATCTGCTCCCTCCGAAATCCGAATTTCATGGTTATATCCTTGGGTAAAATTGTTTGTTTATTCAACATAATAATAACAATACATTTCATTTGTAGTTCACTTTACATTTGGAACCAAATCTGTGTTAAGATTTGACACCAATACAACTTCAAAACTGTCTGCTTGCTAATGCTAGCTAACCGGAACTGATTTGCAGACAGGAAAGCAACCAACAATATTGTCCGTGCTGAACCCTTATCCCCAACACATAGTTCCGCCCCACCTAGAAACATTTTCACCAGCCGCCACTGCCTCTCAACCTGATTGAAAATTCCTTATGATTGGGCCAATCTCTTACAATTTACATTTACATTTTGTCATTTAGCTGATGCTTATAATATAATAATAATACACTTTATTTGTATAGCACCTTTCATACAAGATTGCAGCTCAAAGTGCTTCACAGCAGTAAAAAAGACAATACAGCATACAGTGCAGACGTAAAATTTGGCATATAGACAGCATCAAAATAGACGTCAAGATAAGGCATATCACATAGTTTTTCATATTGGGATCTAACATCTTAATATGGCTCTTTGTTTACTGTTTGATTGTCACTGATACACATAAAATAGACATAAAATCATGAAAAGAAAAAAGAAGTGCTTCAGCACAGCAGTATTTGAGATGTTTAGTCGTAGGTCTTTCCCCCGTTCTAAGGTGCATTATAGAACAATTACAGTTATGAATTACTGAATTACAGAACAGCAGCAATAAGTACGTCTACTTAAGGTTTTATAAATTTTTTGGCACAATAAATAATAAAGCCCAGAGCAGTACTTTGCTCTTAATATTGTACTTTGAGTTTCATTACAAAGTACACACGGCAGGAAATATTCAGTGGTGTCTGACAGTTCTATGGCAATTTTTAAATAGTAATAAAAGAGTTAAAACCCGAACCTGGGTGCGACAGGTCTTTTGGAAGGCCCCTCTGGAACGCCCTCCCAAGCCACATCCGGACGTCCAACACCCTACTGTCCTTTAAAACCGCCCTCAAAACCCACCTTTTCACTCTTGCTTTCCACCATCAACTTGTTTTTTGTTTTGTTTTGTTCTGTTCTGTTCCTTTGCTGCTTCCATTGTAAAGCATCTCTGAGCACTGATAAAGCTCTTTATCCATTTAATGTATTATTATTATTATTATTATTATTATTATTATTATTATTATTATTATTATTATTATTATTATTATTAATATAATAATAATAATAATAATAATAATAATAATACTAATAATAATAATAATAATAATAATAATAATAATAATAATAATAATAATAATAATAATAATAATAATAATAATAATAATAATAACAATACTAATAACTATCTATATAGCACCTTTCATACATGGATTGCAGCTCAAAGTGTTTCACAGTAAATAGCATAATGAACATAAAATGTGCGTACAGTTGACAGAATAAAAGCAATCCACAATGTGCAGACATAAGAATAGGTATAAAAGACAATAAGAGTAGTGCAATGTAGAACGTGCAGACATAAGAATAGGTATAAAAAAAAATAAGTACAATAAGTATCCAAGACACACCCCCTGATAAAGCATGTCATGACCGAAGGAAAACACAAACAGCCCGCACGCCACTCACACCACCATGCACGGCGACGGGAGTGCCACCCCAGGAGGAGGCCATCCCATCTCCCCCGGTCCCGGCGACCTCGCCACCACGAGGAAAAACCAGCGAACTCCACGCTCCCACCCACAAACTCCACAGGGGAATGCCAGGTCACGCGGCCCAGGACCCGCAGCCACGCCCCAAAGGAGCCACGCAGCAAGGCAACGACTCAACACTCAAGCAGACAGACACAACAGCGGTCGAATGAGAAGACATGCAGCATCACGGACGGTCCGAGACGACACCGGGACCCCGGGACACCCCCCGAAACACAGCAGAAGCCGTAGCGTGCCCATTCATTATTAGACACAGATTAGACCCAACCAAAATCAATCTCTTTCTGCATTACACCCACTCTTTAAGTCTCCTCTTGAATCCCACCTTACTGGTAATTTAAACCAAATATTGTGGAAGTCTATTCCAGTAGGACATTGGTGTGTTGTTCATGCAGGGAGTCCCTGCATGGGGTGTCGTTGGGTTGGGGGAGTTCAGTGGTGGGCAGTGGCCGGGGTCCGTCGGGGCGCGTGCAAGAGGCATGGTGTTCGGGGAGGTCTGGGGGGGGGGGGTTGGTTGGAGCCTATGGCTTCGGCTGGGCCTTTCCGGGAGTTGGGTACTGGTCTCTTGCGTGTGCTTTGATGGATTTTGGTTGGTTTTCATCGTTGGGCTCCCTCGGTTCGCAAGGAATCCCCAAAATGCCAGCGAACCGAGGGAGCCCAACGATGAAAACCAACCAAAATCCATCAAAGCACACGCAAGAGACCAGCACCCAACTCCCGGAAAGGCCCAGCCGAAGCCATAGGCGCCATAAGCGCCATAGGCTCCAACCAACCCCCCCCCCCCCCCCCCCCCCCCCCCCCCCCCCCAGACCTCCCCGAACACCATGCCTCTTGCACGCGCCCTGACGGACCCTGGCCACTGCCCACCACTGAACTCCCCCAACCCAACGACACCCCAGGGACTCCCTGCATGAAGAACACACCAATGTCCTACTGGAATAGACTTCCACAATATTTGGTTTAAATTACCAGTAAGGTGGGATTCAAGAGGAGACTTAAAGAGTGGCTGTAATGCAGAAAGAGATTGATTTTGGTTGGGTCTAATCTGTGTCTAATGAATGGGTTCTTGTGTTGATTTGGAATGTCTTTGTCTAGTGGTTATGAGGAGTATTAGAGTATGAGTGTATGGAATGTCGTGCTGTTTTTGAGCACGTTTTTAGTTTTCTCTGAGATGTCTCCGTTTGTTGTTTTTTGATTGGTTTAATGTTCTATAATTGTTTGTATATTTTAGTGATGTTTTATTGATATTTGTTATTGTTCTATATTAGAAAATGTGGCATACATATTTGTTTGTATGTCTGATTTTGATTGGTTTAATGTTCTATAATTGTTTGTATATTTTATTGGTGTTTTATTGATATTAGTTTTGTTTTTAGGTTGTTTTATTGATTATTCTTGTTTAATTTTATATTTTGGATCCAGACCCCGGGAAGAATAGTTGCTGCTGAGGCAGTGACTAATGGGGATCTGAAATAAAGAGAAATAAAGAAATAAAACACCACAACCCCCACAGCACCCCAAAGTGTCCCAGTGCCATCCCAGACTTGCACCCACAACGCCACGTGCTTTTTATCCAAAGCGACTTACAAGTTGTCATCAAACAGTGTTGAACTTGAGTGATGTAAGAAGTTTATTATTATAATTTTTTCATTATTTATAATTTTCTTTACAAGTGTTGTTTTAGGTGGTTATATGATACATTTGTATTCTGATCAGGCTATTATTTAGATTATTAGTGGAATATTAGGGTCCATGTAAACACAGCTATGAGACAGCCAGCAATCATCATTCTACAAGGCCAAATATCAATATGCATTGCCAATACCATTACCTCATTTGAATTCAGTGCTTCATTCTCATGGATTGTCACAATAGGACGGGATGACTGTGAGGCGTCCAGAAAAGAAGATGAAAAATACAGTATAGTGAAGGCAGAGAATGAACAGCAGATCAATGTGAATATGACTCATACCTATTTCTCTACTTGTTATGTTGTACAATTGTTATTATAAAATGTGTGCTGCAATACAAAATAATACTGAAAGGTGCTATGTGGAATGATCAGAAATCCCTTCTCATTAATGACACTGGTTGCCGTTAAGTGAACTGCAGTTAACATTCTCGCAATGTACATGTATAGATCAAACTGTCAGATTTGGGTGTTGAAGATCAAATATGAATTAACATCCAGCAATTGCATATCATTAGCATCTGTCACTATGTGTTACATTAACACACCCTTCCTGGACTATGATATTTGCACATTATACTAAAACTGTGAGCATCTGTACATATTTTTTTTGCACAATACTGCACAATTGCACATCTCTGTTAGGCCTATATATTCTATTCCACTGTATTTTTATTCTAATTTAGTGTATATATTCTACAACAATCCAGCACAATTGTACAGCCCTGTCCTATATTATATTATGTTGTATTTTTATTATAATTTAGTTTATATATTCAATTTAATTTTATTCTACTTGAATACAAAAAAAAAAAAATTACTCCTCCTTGCTTTGTAAGTGTTGATATTGCCAAATATCAAATTACTTGTGCAAGCTTACTTTTTTATTTTAAGTGCCAGCCCTATTCCAAACAAAGGATGACTTCCCACTCTGTGTAACACAGTATGATAGCATGTACAACCATTTACTGCATAAAGTATATACAGTATACATATATTCTGTCTACAACTCTGTACATACATCTGATTAGCACTACACTCAGTAGTACTAATTTGTATATTTTGTACCCAGTTTAATCACCTGTACATTGTATATTGCTGTTGCACTGACCTATACTGTTACATTTGCACTCTGGTTGGATGTCAAACTTATTTCCGTTGTACTGTACTTGTGCTGTATAATGACAATTCATTTGAATCTAATCTAATCTAATATGTGCTGTCAATAGATTAAAAAGAATTAACAAATTTATCTCACAATTTTCTGTAATTAATCTAGATGAATCTAGATAAAAAATAGCATTTTTCTACTTAAGACCGAAGTAACAGATATGTACTTGAGTAAAATCATGGAATTAATGTAAAATCAACACAAAGAAAGTATATTTAGATTCAAATACTATTTTAATAGCTTTCTTTGAATAGAGTTTCTCTCCTGTGAAATACAAATGTTCAACAAAACCATAAACATTGACTCAGCTAGACCTCTTTTTTTTTATCTACTTTTTCTCCCCATTTTCTATTTTTCTCCCATCCCAATTTCGTATTATCCAATTCTCCCCTCCCCTGTCTCGAACGTTGCTAGACCATGCCTCGCACTGATCGGCTGCAATGTGGACGAAGCCTTGCATCACGTGTCCCCTCCGCGTGAATACTTTCGACAACAAATGTTTGTTTCCGTGTGCGAGTTTTGCGCTCTGATTGGCCAGGTCATGTGACATGTGCGGCAATCGTGGGACAGCAAGTTCTGCGCCTATTTCCGGGTCTAACAGCCTGCAAACTACCTGGCGTTCTATCGCCATGCTCTAAGACAAACTCTAACCTTAACCAACTTCGAAAGAGTGCCTAAGCTTAACCGTCGAAAGAAGGGCAGGCGTTCTATTGCCATGCTCTAAGACAAACTCTAACCTTAACCAACTTCGAAAGAGCGCCTAAGCTTAACCAGTGTAGACACTTGCGGTCCCACGATTGGGCGTACATGTCACATGACCAGAAATGACCTGGCCAATCAGAGACGCGGAAACAAACATTTGTTGTCAAAAGTATTCAGGCGTCCCCTCCGGTACACGAGGAGGCAGCCGTCGCATCTTTTCACCTGCACAGCGCGATCTCTCAGTGGTGAGGAGTAACCCCGATACTTCCTGATTCTGCTGTACAGGCGCACCAACCAACCTGTAGGAGTCGCTGTCCACAACGTCCGATCCCCACCCACCGGCTTTCCCACCCCCTAATACTGCCAATTGTATTAGTATGAACGACCAGCCAAGCCGGAAGCAACGCCGAGAGCTGGGCTCGAACCCAGCATCTCCTGCGTTAGTGGCGAGCGCCTTGCCCACTGCGCCACTTAGCCGCCCAGCTAGACCTCTTTCTTATATCTGCGGCGCTAACAGAAATAAAAACAACCCAGGCCTATGTTAAAGTGCAGATTGGCTTAGAGGACGATAATGTCTTGTATGAACTACCAGTAATATAAATCATATTAACAACAAAAATGTGTTCCATCTTCATGTCAGATGATTTTCAAAAAGGTGCATGAGTCAATGCAAAAAAAGAACAGGCAAATATTCTGCTGAAAGTTCAGAACGTAGATTCATCTAGATTAATTTATTTTAATGCTTTAAATAATTTAAATGAATCTCCAAAGTTAAAGCATTAACTTTGACAGCCCTAAATATAATATAATCATCACACCTTTTGGATTTTCCCGGGAAGTCCTTTACATAGGAATCAGTCCGCAGGTCGTTATAAGCAACCAAGAAAGTCGGGGAAGGTGTCGTTTTATAGGTCAGTTCACATGTTGGCAATAGAAGGTGATTAATACATGTCAATTGTTTCAGATGATAGCACGGTTAATTATTCGTAAAAGAAAAAAAAATAATACATTAGAGCAGTAATTCCCAACCTGGGGTCCGCCAGGGGGCGCAGGGGGTCCGCCAGACCGCAGATGATTTGAGGTCTATTTTCACCAGTTTTTCGGCCATTATTTTTTTCTTTCAGAGAAATATTTAATTAGCATATTTTTATCATCAGAAGCATGAATAGTCTCTCCACTACAATAAAAAAGAAAGATAAATAAATAAACATCTAGACGTGAGTTTTGAACGTTAACATAGGCTACCGGGTAGCCGCTAAAACGCGAATAAGTTGACTGTATCACTTTCCGTAGCTAGCCTAGCACGCTAGTTAGCTTTCTCGGCTCGTCTGCAGTTAGCCGCCAGAGGCGAAAATGTGTGACAAACGAAAAGGAGATGACGGCAGCTCATCTGCAAAAAAAGTTAGGACCTACAGCAATCGCGAAAATTACATCACCATGGGCTTCACTGAGGGACCAGACAAACGACCTGAGTGTGTGATTTGTGGAGAAAAGTTGGCAAACTCGAGCCTGAAGCCCAGCAAGCTGAAGAGACATCAGGTGTCTAAGCACCCAGAAACCGTTGAGAAGGATCCAGACTTTTTTCTGAGGAAAGAACAGTCTCTCAAGGCGAACAAGCCCGTGATGTTAGAGTAGCGTGGAGCAGGGGTGGCAGTGATTTACAGAAGGCTACCGAAGCCTTCTTTGAGTGTTAGCTTTTAATTGCAAAAGCAAAGAAACCGCACAGTATTGGCGAGCAGCTCATCAAACCAGCCTGCATCAAAATGGTTGAGAAACTGTGCGGCCCACAGGTGGCGGATAAACTAAAATCAGTACCACTCTCGAACAATGTAGTGAAAGACTGAATTGATAAGACGTCAAGTGATTGCGAGCAGCAGCTGTCAGAAAAGCTTAGAAAGGGTCCATTTGCCATACAACTTGATGAACCTACAACTGTCGCAGACGAGGCTGTGCTCATCGTTTATGTGCAGTATATCGAAAATGAGGATCTGAAGCAGGACATTCTCATGTCAGTCAACCTTACTACCACCACTCGAGGTGAGGATATTTTTACTGCAGTGTCTAATTATGATGCATATGCCTGTGTATAAGCAGTTTGTTATTAAAATGACAAAAAAAATTATTAAAATGACACAAACAAAAAATGTATGGTATTTTATTAGGAGGGGGGTCCAAGAATTTCATCAGAGATGTTTGGGGGTCCCTGGGGGAAAAAAGGTTGGGAACCCCTGCATTAAAGCAATGGATTCCAACGGTATGCTTATCGTAGATTAGAACATCTATAATGTCAAACAGGCAACAACATCTTCAGTATGCATGTTATTTTATGATGTTCCTCCAATCAGGAGAGAGAGAACTCCACACTGGAAAAATGGTCTGACAAAAATAAGAAATAGAAGCTACTTTTAAGCAAATATGTATTTACTGCAGAGTGGAGGGACTAGGAGACCCAGGTAACTGACCAGACACTCTATATCAGTGATGGCTATCAGAATGTAGAGCTATTTAACGCTTATTTAAACAAAAAAATACCACTTACATCACCTTAACAACCACCACATGGGAGTAGTGTGTGTGTTGTGAAGGATCAGATTAAACCGAATATGTATATTTATTTATATATATATATTTAATTGTATTTGTATATCGTTTGATATCCCCTGTATATTCCTTGTACAATATGCATTGAATATCCCTTTAGTCTACTAAACAGCCCATAATAGTTTCATTCTACCATTGGACGAGAACCTGGCGCCAGGTTGCCATACCCCTAGGTCCAAGTTCAATCGTGCCGCCTAACATGTCGTGGCAAGCCCCGGTTCCGCGCAGGAATATGTCGGGCGAAATACGAATGGTACTATTTGTTCATAGCGCATATATATATGGCGCAAGTAAAGTAGAACTTTCTTTTAGTCCAGTTCTTTACCCTCCAACAGAGTGACAGACGCAAAGCCTCCCCACGACGCACGTGTGGTGTAGTAAGGCCTACTTGGCCCAGAATAGGCATTGAGATATCGTGTAGATTAATAGTTGAATAGTCATAGTTTGGCACTATACCGTCGAGTTGGACGTATTCTATTAAGCTAATAATAGTCTATTTATGTATGGTGCATCGTTCGGTTAGAGTTCTAAAGTTATCAGTACCCCCATCGTTCCTGACGTTATCTGGACGCTTAACCAGGCTGGGCAGACCCCTAGTGGTGCTTGCATCCGAGGAGCTCCGGGCCAAGAGCGACTGGACCTGTATATTGGATTACTCTACCCGGACGACGGCGAGCCTTCCACGGCTTGGATTATGCTTTGGGTGCTTTGATTATTCCATGGATAAAGGCCAACACTGCGGAGTGTTGGAACTACCCCCCGGAGAGGACTCCAGGTGAGACGGCGCTCTACACCAGTGAGGTCGCCTCACGTCTCTCCGTTGTGGACCGGCAGCTACCGTCCACAGAGGGTCCAGCTGTATTCGTCTGCGGTCCGAGGTTCTGTGGGCACCGTGTCCAAGACTTTGGATTCTCCCAAGACACCGTCGGCCAGATGGGATACCGCCAGCGGCTTCTCTAACCCCCCCTCCTACTGTCTTACAACCAGCGGGACTCTAATCATCTAAGTACCATCGCTATCGTTTCCTAAATATTCCAGGTTGTATACTTACTCCCTGCGTAACCAGAGATTGGACATTCAATGTTGATTTACCTACGAATACTCATTTGCCATAAAAGTGCATATTTCATATTTCAAATCATAAATGTAATTAAGTGATCGTTGTATACACCTTTTGCTGTATTAAACCTTCGATTTGGTACATTTGTGTGGATTCGTTTTAATCAGGTGGGAAAGTGTTCATCATACTTATATCTTGTACTGGGTGGCCAGAAGTTAAAGTACATGAGGTAGTGGTATTAAATATCATATCTAACAATACAGTCAGGGAATTGTACCCCTCAGTTACAGTGTGCAAATTAGCAGCAGAAAATAGCATTGGATTACAACACCAAAGTCAGAGGCAGATTCTTATCCACACATGAATTCAATAACCAAGTATAAAGCTTACATAGCGTGTTGTAATTAAATTATTAGAAGGTTCAGCTGGTGGATTTACTTCAAAGTGGGATGAAACGGCAGCAATAATAACAGCTTGTTGGAATTTGGACACTCATGTCCTCGCCAACTACTGTCACGGAAATAACTCCAGCATCTGCGCCCAGGGTGGCCTGTGCAGGCAGACACAGTCGTGACTTCATGCCAAAACAGATACCAGAATTGTACTGCATGAGCGTGTCTGTATGGACACCAGCTTCACCATGAATGGTAGATGGACTGCATTTATATAACAGCTTTTATCCAAAGAGCTTTACAACTTATGCCTCATTCACCCATTCACTCACACATTCACAGACAGACGGCGGAGGCGACCATGCAAGGTGCCAACCTGCTCATTGGGAGCAGTTAGGGGTTAAGTGTCTTGCTCAAGGACACTTCGACACGCTGCCGGGAGGAGTGGGAAATAAAACCGGGAACCTTCAGATTACCAGACGACTGCTCTATACCTTCTGAGCTAAACTGATGCCATCCCACCCGTTGAGCCATGGAATTAGCTAATGAGGGCAAGCAGGGAAAAACATCACCATGTGCCCTACCATCACCTTGTGCCCTACCATCACCTTGCGCCCTACCATCACCTTGTGCCCTACCATCACCTTGTGCCTTACTATCACCTTGCGCCCTACCATCACCTTGCGCCCTACCATCACCTTGTGCCCTACCATCACCTTGCGCCCTACCATCACCTTGCGCCCTACCATCACCTTGTGCCCTACCATCTACCAGAGCTCTCCGAGTTGGACTTGAGCCTTTTGTGTATGTATTTGTGCAGGTGTGTGTTCTTTTCGAGTGTGTATGTGAGAGAGAGAGAGAGAGAGAGAGAGAGAGAGAGAGAGAGAGAGAGAGAGAGAGAGAGAGAGAGAGAGAGAGAGAGAGAGAGAGAGAGAGAGAGAGAGAGAGAGAGAGAGAGAGAGAGAGAGAGAAGAGAGAGAGAGAGAGAGAGATGCTCAGCTCCTCCCATTCCTCACTGTTGGTGCAAACTCTCATTGCAACTCAAAATTCAAACGTGAGGAGTATTAAGGGAGATGTGTTTGACTCAGTGTAGCACCTCAGTGTGTTTCCCTCTGTGTGACCGTGCCGTTAGCACAGGAGTGTCATTAGGAATTCAAAACATAATGCCCTGTATTGACATCCATTGTGGCCTGCAGCACGGATACCTTTTTGTTGTCATCCATTATGGCCCGCAGCACGGATATCTTTTTGTTATCATCCATTATTACATGGCGTTTTAACATTCGCCGAAATGCTCGATTGATTGTGATTGGTCAATAGCGCTCTGCAGAGGTCCGTTATTACTCGATAACGGACCTCTGCCGAGCAATAATGACCGCTGTTCGCAATCAAGCCCACTGGCACACACTGCATCAGCGCAATCAGACAGACCTGCCGGCTGCCGGCGAAGCTGCCGGCGATGACAGCGCGGAGCGACAGAACAGAACTGCGTCTGCATTTGATCTCGTCTTGTCGATGGTGTAAAATGAATTAGGTATATTGTTAGTAAGTTAGCCATGTAATAAGCGGGATAATGTATTAGCTATACTCGGTCGTTGTCGCAAAATAATTGACCTTCACTACGTTTAGAACACCTCGGCGAGGCGCCTCGGTGTTCTAAACTCCGTGTCGGTCAATTATTTTGCGACAATGACCATGTAGCTATACATTATCCCTTACTTATGGCCTGCAGCACACGTAAGTTTTTGTCATCCATTATGGCCTGCAGCACGCATACCTTTTTGTTGTCATCCATTATGGCCTGCATCACGGATACCTTTTTGTTATCATCCATTATGGCCTGCAGCACTGTACTTCTGTATGACAACTATTAAAGAAACTTGAACTTGATACCTTTTTTATTAAAATTTTTTAGATAAATTTTTTGGCGTTTTATCGCTTTATTTCTACTGGGCAGTCCAGTAGAGAGAGACAGAGGAGGAATGGAAGACAGAGTGGGGGGAAGACATTCGGCAAATAACGACGGGTTCGGGAATCGAACCCGGGTCGGCCGTGTCGCGGCTGAGCGCGCTATGTGGTTCGCCACTGGGGCGCCCACGCATACCTTTTTGTTATCCGTGGCGGACAGCTGGAGATACTGCCTGAAGGGGTTTGCACGGTGCTCTCCATCGTTGTCTTCCACGGTCAATCTCGGAGTGGCACTCATGGGGCGGATGCAACCAGGTTTAGTCTGTGGACAGAAGGTGGAAGAAGTACACAGTTCCTTTAGTTATGTACAAGTAGAACTACCCAGATAAAATAGCACTCTGGTCAAAGTAAAAGTCATCCATTAAAAAAATGAAAAGAAAATATTTTTATTGAATCATTTACCTTATAAGAATCCATCAGTTTTCGTTCAACGGGGGCTGGTGGAGACAGGCTACACAATGCCTAGAGAGGAAACAGTACAGGTTACATTTTATACAAAACTGTGACATCAATTCCTAATAAAGAGACAAAGACATGTTTGACTTTTTTTTTTTTTGCCAATCTTTTGGCTGGTACTGAATTTGGCACAGGGGCAGCCAGCGGTGGCCTAATGTTTAGAGAAGCGGGTTTGTGACCGGAAGGTCGCTGGTTCGATCCCCCGGACCGGCAGGAAAAAAAATCTGGGCTGGCGAAGTGAATTAATAACTCTCTCCTATTCCCTTAACACCAACCGCTGAAGTGTCCTTGAGCAAGGCTCTCAACCCCCAACTGCTCCAGTGGAGTTGCTCAGTAGCCAATGGTGTCAGACTGTGGTTGTACTGGGCAGCTCCCAGGTGTCATACTGTGGTTGTACTGGGCAGCTCCCAGGTGTCATACTGTGGTTGTACTGGGAAGCTCCCAGGTGTCAGACTGTGGTTGTACTGGGCAGCTCCCAGGTGTCAGACTGTGGTTGTACTGTGCAGCTCCCAGGTGTGAATGGAACTGTGTGAAGCAGGGCGTTTCTGAAAAATGAAATCTCTCCAGCGCCCCCTGGGACTCTGGATGATAGGCAGAGGAAGGGCAATGTTGGATAGACAACTGCTGGAGGACCTGAGCAAAGAGACGGGACATGAAGTTAGACCCTTGATCTGATTGAATGACCTTTGGTAGGCCAAAAGTCGAAAAAAAACCTAACCAGAGCTTTGGATATAGCTGGGGCTGTGATCTTGCGTAAAGGAATGGCTTCAGGAAAACGGGTCGCTGCACACATAATAGTCAAAAGGTACTGGTTCCCTGTCTTAGTTCGAGGGAGGGGACCAACACAGTCAATGAGGATCCGCTCAAAAGGTTCCCCAACGGCAGGGATAGGCTGCAGAGGAGCCTGAGGGATCTTCTGGTTTGGTTTACCAACCACCTGACACACATGGCACGAGCGACAATATTGTGCCACATCTGACTTCAAACCAGGCCAACAAAAATGTCTCAGCACACGGTCATAAGTCTTCCTGACCCCCATGTGACCAGCAAGATCATGATCATGTGCTAGATGCAGTATATCAGGACGATACACGGCTGGAACAACAATCTGAAACACACTGCCCCAGTCATCCAGACTGGACAGGTTAGGTGGTGTCCACTTTCTCATGAGCACGTCATTGCTAACAAAGTATCCTTGAGACGTATCTACCATTTCATCCTCTAAAACCGCCTCTTCAAAGAGGGACGACAAGGAGACATCCTTGTTTTGCTCTAGTACCAACTGCTCATGAGACGGTATCACCTTACCAAAACCCTCATCAGGGCCACTTTTTAACTCAACAAAGAACGTGTCACTAAGTGTCATATCACCATCTAAGTTAACAACCTCATGGGTGTCACATTTGACCTTTGACATTGCACGTGTTACCGCACACACAGGAAACACTCCTGGATGCTTCTGTGCGAGCTCATCAGGAACCTCAGAAACTACAGGGACGGGAATTACAACTGGAGTAGCCAGCACTTTGCCACCGGCCAAATCGTTCCCTAGAATGAAGGACACCCCCTTTATGGGAATGTGAGAACACACTCCTACGACAACATTGCCTGATACTAAGGGAGAGTTTAGCGAGACCTCATGCAAAGGAGTATTCACAAAGCCTCCTCCAAAGCCCTGAACAATGGCACCGGAATGCAATGAAGAATCTTCCGAAAATGGCAAAATCCCATCCAGAATGAGAGACTGGAAAGCTCCTGTATCTCTCCATATTGTAATAGCCTGCCTTGATCCTAATTCACCAACCAGTGAAACAAATCCCTCCATCCTAAATGTTGAGGAGCCCTCTAGCTCCCTGTCTGCACCTTTGATACTTCGCACCCCACCCTCTAATGTCGGCATAGGTGTCCTGTCTATGATTTCTACCAGAGCCACAGTTTTTACATTTTTCTGCTTAAGCACAGGGCATCCAGCAACGATATGACCAGGCTCCTTACAGTAAAAACAGATAACCCCCTCTGGGAATGCACTAGCAGAGCCACCTTGCCTAGGAGTCGAAGTAAACCGACCAGCAGACACGGGTGCCGGGAACCGGCTCCCCTGAGAAGGACGCCTACTACCCCTGGACTCCACACGGCCCTCCTCTACAAAGACAGACTTGTGTGTTAACACAAACTCATCAGCCAAGACAGCAGCGTCGGCTATCTTCGATACCTTATGCTCATTTAGATGTGTGGAAACGTTATCAGGAACACACCTCTTAAATTCCTCTAGGAGAACCAACTGTCTGAGCTGCTCCCTTGACTCTGCTTTTTGCGAGGTGCACCACCGGTCAAACAGGTTCTCCTTCTCTTTTCCAAATTCAACATAAGACTGCCCCTCCTGCCTACGATAACCTCTAAAACGCTGACGATAGGCCTCGGGGACCAACTCATAAGCCCTCAATATGGAAGCTTTAACAAGTTCATAATCAGCGCTTTGTTCAAGGGACAGAGCAGTGTAGGCTTCTTGTGCCCTACCAACCAAAACACATTGTAGCAGCAGTGTCCAGGCGGTATCAGGCCACTTCAATGTGGTTGCCACCCTTTCGAAAAGGGGAAAATATCTTTCCACGTCTTTCTCAAAAAATGGTGGCACCATCCTAATATTCCTGCCTACATCAAACCCGGAACGTGACTCTGGATGCAGAGCACCCGCCTGCAAGGCAGCATACTTATATTCAAGCTCCTTCTGTGCACGCTCGTGCTCCAGCAACAGTTGTTTCTCCTTAAACTCACGCTCATGCTCACGCTCCTCTTTCCTCTCTCTCTCCTTAAGCTCACGCTCCTCTTTACTCTCTCTCTCCTTAAGCTCACGCTCCTCTCTCCTCTCCTCACGCTCTCGCTCTAGCTGCCTTTCCTTAAACTCCAACTCCCTAATCCTCCACTCACCCTCTACACCAGGTAATAGCGGAGACGCGCCAGACGATGGAGGCTCCTCCACCCTCTCCTCAAGCACCTGTTCCCTAATGAGCAAAACCCGCAAAGCACCCAAGGCAGATGGTTTCAAACGTTTCTCACTGGGAGTAAGCTCGACCTTGTAGTGCACAGCAAGCTCGAGCAGTTGTTCTTTGGAAAATTTGTCTAATAAGTCATGAGACGGGCGATCAACAAAGTCCCTGATGGAAGCCATTGTCACTGAACTAGACACCCCAAGCTACACACCCAACCTCACAGACACGAAGAACCACTAACGAACCACTGAAGAACAACGAAGAACCACTGAAGAACCATGAATAATGCTAATTGCCAACAATAACAACCAGAATGGAACACGGTGGAAATGTGAGCTCTACGGAGCGCACCTTTCCAGGTTGCACAAACAACCAAATTTTTTTTTTTTTAAAAACACACCCACCCTAAATAGACGTCATACACGCAGGGTGTTAGGTGCTACCAGGTATGCTCACCAAACACTTAAACAAACAAAATAAATCCAACAAAATTTTCCAAACAGGTGCGCCTTCTAACCTGATGTGACCACATAGCTTCTACGTCTAAACTGCAGAAAACCCCGGCCTACCACATGTCTACCCTAAGAAACACTAAATCAAGCCCTACCACACTACCTGTGTTTCCTGGCCGCCCTAACCTACCTACCCTTAAACTAATGCCCTGTAGACCTAACTTTCTTCAACCACACCTGCTACCAGTCAAAGATCATATACAATCATTTCATTGACCGCCCCAGGAGTACGTGGTGCACCGGACGCTAACCCACAACCAGAAAATAATGTCCCTATCTACATGTGGTGCCTACTAAACTATATATTTTAACAGCATAAGTAGTCACATCAAATTACAAACAAATACGGCATACTCACCTGTTTGATGAAAATGGCTCAGCCCCCACGTTACACCATGTGTAACGAACACCACCCAAACCATAATATGATGACACCCCGTGCAACACAAAAAAAAATCACCAAACAAAGTTCTAGGGGTAAAAGATCCCGGATGAGCGCCCAATTGTTACGACCCTGGCTCATGGGCACGCAACCTATGTGCAATCAACACCAAAACCCTGTGCTCTAACTCAAAAATGCTACTAAACCAAGGAACTACTAATATAACTATAAACTAATGTACTGGTAACCCAACGGACAAGGACTGTAAGAACCTGACAGCTCTTTCACTAGGCACAGACCGTGCATGTGTGTTTCTGGGTCTGCCTTTGAAGCTCCCCAGCAGGTAACCAATCAGCACTAATTGGCTAATTGGCAGCCCTCACCTGCCTGCCCTGGTGAAACAGGAGTGACCAGGCCTCTAGTACATAACAACAGTGTAATCAAAGGTTCCCATGCAGTATTTAGTTTGTGGAAAAATGTGTAAAGGGCGCTCTGGTGATAAGTTCTGCACAAATAACAATCTGTCAAAGTCATGCGTGGTGTGGAGGGGACCTTTAAGAACTCAAGAATAACTTGAAATAATGTCATAACATAAGCAGAGCTGTAGTCAGTAATGTATGCAGGTGCACTAATTATTTTGTCATTTAGCTGACGCAAAAAAAAAGCAATTTACAAGTGCTGCACGATTTAGTTTGTCATGGTAAAAATATCTCAAATCTAAATCACAGAGTTGGGCCATGTTGGGCTGAACGTAAAGTTATTCTATAACCCTAGTTATATGAGTATAGCGATCGCTCTGCTCTTAGTGGAACTATCCCTTTAATCCATTCTAATAATGAAAAAACTTTCAATCTCCACATGTACACCCTTATTCACCTCCGCCTGGCCACACCCACACCCGCTCCTATATAAGCGGGGTCGTGGCCACACAATCAGCTCCTTCCCAAGTCTTTCACCACCAAAGGAGAAGACCGTGGGGTCCTCAGTGAGTCAGAGCAGAGCGCTTGCTATACTCATATAACTAGGGTTATAGAATAACCTTACGTTATAAATCGTATAGCTTTACGCTCTGCTCTTAGTGGAACACAGGAGCTGAGCAGAGCGAAAAGCTCGACAGATGTACCCACTGAGGCCCCCTACAACCATCAGAATACCGGGGAGGATCCGAGCCCCTCGGCCCCCCCTAGCGGAGGACGGGAGGGAGATCGGACCCGACTGTGCGAAGAGGGTTTAGCACCTCAAACGCACAGGGTGAGCAGACCGTGGGACTTACCTTTGTTTAGAAGGGCCCGCGACCACTCGAGCGCGCATCCCACATGCCACCAGGGAACGGTCTGTCTGCTCCCGGCTGCCCTTGGGGGGGAAGGACGACGGGATGGGTTAATCGCAGAGACGAATCGCATACATGCATTGCATGCATGCCGATTAATGACCTCTGAGCAGGTCCTAAATTATTTATTATTATTAAAATTAACCCGAGAGTCGACTCTGCTACCAACACACCGGGGAACCAACCACCCACCTATGTTTAGTTTAACAGGAGGCGGTTGTTCCCTTAACCCACAAAGAAAACTCAGAAACGTAACTGCGCGTATACACAGGCTATACAAGCAGTACAAGTGTTTCAGCTTTCAAAGGGTTAACCCAGGCCAACAGGTTAACGAGGACGAGTCCCGACCTGGGCCTGGCGGACCGGGACCTACACAGGGATGTCTAGAGGAGTTGACAGGCAACCTCCCTGACAGCCCCCTTCCATCCCCGGCCTAGCAGGGAGGGAGGGGTGAAACAAATGGAGAAGGACCAAGCCCCCTAACACAGCGCAAGTCCAAAACAGTATGGACCAAGCACGTCACTGTTAAGGGCAACTTGTGGTGGCATACATATGACACACACATCAATCCCCGCAACGCCTGGCCCGACCCGGCATTTTCCCCCCGGAAAAGCACAAAGTCCTTCGGGGTACCAGAACAGCAGATCTGCGCCCCGGCGGGGCAACGGGTTAACTGACCTGGTCCGGCACGACTAGAACCAGTCCCGTGTCCCAGTCACGCCGCCATCCCCAGTCCTAAGAGGGGGGTAGGTACGCGTGTCGATCCAAAACATCACAGAGGGCGCCACCAAGACGGTCAGTACGCGAACGCACTGCCCCTGGTGGCCCACCTCATGTGCGTGAGACCCCTCCGCCAATGTTTTGATCTACTCCGTCATCTCCCCCCGGAGATGTACGTGAGCCGTCGAGTCTAACCTAGTGCACTGGCGCTCGGTAGAGATAAAAATCTCCTTCCCAGCCGCCCGCATAAAAAACGCTGTTTCTATGAGTTGGGCAACCAAGCCAGCCCATAAAGTGGTTACAACATTGAAAGCACCCAGGGCCAGCGCTAATTGGTCCCGCAGACCATACGCTGATTACATAACTAGCGTATATGCACGTCGAGAACCCGAAACACATCGACGGCGAATTCTAATAAGAAACACCACACAACGTTTCCTCCATGCTGTCTGGGACGAGCAGCAGGAAGCCGGCCTATAAGACACAGATACGGGTCTCATATGACGCGCCTGAGGGTAAAACCCCGTCAATTCTGCTCTTTATATAAGAGGGGAAGACAGAAGTTCGCCCAGAGAGACCTCTACGTGAATAACAATTGAAAAAGATATATGTAATAAATAATTGGGCCAAGTGACCAACGGCCCAATACACACTTTCAATAGAGAGCAGAGCAGAAAACAAACAGTCTTCAAATGCATTGCATCATCCAACTTTGACAATGACAGCGGTCTGCAGCACACACCCTGAAAACTCATGGCCTATTGGCTCATGGCCAATAGGAAAAACGCGCCTAGTGACGTATTCCATGGCCGGGGAAATTTCGTGACCCGCCCATCCTAATATGGAGTGGAACCAGGGAACCCCCCTTCCCCCTTCCTGTGACGCGCTGACCCCTCAGCCCGACAGGGAGACTGACAGGCAGGAGGCCCAACCTCCTGGCCAATCAGTGTCACAAACGATACAACAATATCCGAAAGGGGGGGAGGGGTTTATTAGTCCACCCCTTATGACCCCTCACCCCTGATACAATGCAATAACAAAGCAGAGCCATGACACCAGTTGCGCACTACATGAAAGCGCATATACCTGTTAGGGTAATAGCTTCACATGCTGCACGCCAGCCACAGACGACAACCTCGTTTGTGCAAAAAACTGGCTTTATACACGGCTCAGGCTTATGTGCGAAACTTGCCACCTGAAATTTATACCTTTACCCTAAAGTAAAAACCACAGACCAAAGAGAGGGGCCAAAGGACCTTGGTACAAGAGCTATATATGTACAACTTCTGTAGTCTAACACCCAACCCAGTTGTGGACTCAATGCCACGTTTACCTAAACGTAAAATACGAACACACACAACCCTCTTTACACAATAAAAAAGGCAAAAGTTCACTCTTACTACTGCAAGAAGAATGCCGTCTTTTATGATGAGAGAAGACATAAGTCCTCGACCAAGTGCTAGCTACAGGCCTTGCTAAGTCATACATAATAGCGACCAAAACAATTTTCAGAGAAAACTGCACCACTCCCTAAGCAAGAGCGCAACCCCAGCAGTAGCTGAGGGTTTACACCGTATCCCCAAATATATAGTGAATCAACACACGTTTTGTAACAAAAAACAGTCCCTCACCAGGAGGGACCCTTTATTTAATAACAGAAATCATATTTGAGCGGGGGGGGGGGGGGCAAACAGGGGAAGTCACTAGCGTCGCCTCCTCCATCTCTCTGCAGGCTGCCGTCATCTGCTGCATAGCCGACCCGAAAAGTCCAGCATCGGAGAGGGGGGCCGTGAGCAGTGGAATCCTCCTCTGGTCCGGAACCCCCGCCTGCTCCAGCCAAAGGAGACGATGGATGAGAGTGGCCAGGGCGTGCTCCTTCCCGGCGGCTATCGCCTGCAGCTGAGTCAGATGCAGGATGGCCCCAGCCGCCTGGGCGTGGAGGTACCGTTGATGGTTGTGCAGTACCACCCCGCCCGCCATCAGTCCCGACATGTAGCGCGCCAGCTGCGCAATGTTGGAGGTTACAGCCAGGCTCTGTGTCGAGGCGATGTACACCTGGTCACTCCACATAGCCAACTGCCTAGCCGATTTCCCCTGGGGAACTGGCTTTCGTAACGGCTCCCACACCATCTCGGGGCAAAGGATGGACGCCATCGGGCTATCAAGTCGAGGCACCCCATCCTTTAGCCCCTGGACCAAACCCACCACCCGCGTGACTGGCACGTAGGAGGGGGTAAGGCAGACGATGCGGGATATTACCTCCATTGATGGGATGCGATTAAATCACTGTAAATATACTAATGTAAATCATTGTTTCGTTGTACATATTGTGTATAGTTTATAACGTTATTGTTTTTTACGTAACGTTAGTAGCTTGCTAGCCGGCATTCCCGAAACTCCTCTACATGCCCCGATTTAAAATGGTTCTCTCCTCTTTGTATACTTTTTTCCTTACCAACAAAGTATTCTGCCAGGGAACTTATGGACACGACAGTAGACATTGCTAACATCTAGTACATTTAGCTAGGTAACGTTAACGTTAGTTAGCTACCGTGGTATCAGCTGGCCGTGACGTGTATTAAGCGACGACCGGCGTTCTACTGCCTGTACTGGTAAGTGTAGTTCTTTTTTAACGACAAATTAAAAACCTTATAACTACCTTTATTTCAACCAAAAATGCTTAAACAATAATGTTAGTGGTAGAAGGGAACTAATTTTGTGCAAAAATGGAAAGCTTGCCAATGTTCATGAGGCAGAATTGTTACAATAGCCGATAATCCATTTTCCCAATTATACATCCCTAAACGGGTGGACCGACCGCGCAGTCCAAAGTGACGTCAGACTACACCTCCCTATAGACCACCGAACACTTCCGGTATTCTGAAATCATGGGAGAGAGAGCGGGGGGGGGGGGGGGGAATGAATTAATGTGAAATAAGGTGGCTACAAGGCTCATTCTGATAGTGGCTTTGGTAAATCAGATCACGCGTCAATCTTTCTTTCACCAATGTACAAACAGAGAATCAAAAGTACTCCTGTAGTCTCGCGAGAGGTGCAGAAATGGGATTTGACGTCAGAGGAGACGCTCCGGTCTGCGTTTGACTGCACAGACTGGAATGTGTTCCGCGACACAGATAACATTAATGTCTACACGGAGACAGTGGTGGACTATGTTTGTACTATGGTGGAAGAAACAATCCCCACTACCAAAATGAGAGTTTACCCAAATCAAAAACCCTGGGTAGACAAATCCGTCCGTGAAGCTCTGAGAGAGCGCACCAAAGCATACAACGACGGCCTAGTGGCAGGCAACATGAATGACCACAAGGTGGCGCGATACAACGTAAGGAGGACAGTGTCAGAGGCCAAACGGCGCTACAGAGATAAAATTGAACTCCAGTTTGAACAAGCTGACTCTAGAGCTATGTGGCAGGGGCTCAAAACGATGACAGACTACAAAGGCGCCTCCCTCAAACTGAACAGTGACATCTCCTTAGCAAATGACCTCAATACCTTCTATGCGAGGTTTGATGCTGGTAATAACAACACCAGCTCACAAGCCACGGCAATGGGGGGGGGGGGGGGTCGGCTGCTGATGGAGGCGCAGTGTTCAGGGTAACAGAGCATGAGGTGAGGCGGACCTTTAAAAAAGTGAATATCAGGAAGGCAGCAGGTCCGGACGGCATCCCCGGCCGCGTCCTAAAAGTCTGTGCCAACCAACTGGCCCCAGTATTCACTGACATATTTAACCTGTCCTTAGAACAGGCTGTCATCCCCACCTGCCTGAAGAAGTCCACTATTATCCCTGTACCCAAGAAATCCAAGCCTGCTTGCCTCAACGACTACCGCCCTGTAGCTCTCACCTCCATAGCCATGAAGTGCTTTGAGAAGCTAGTAAAGGGCTACATCTGCTCCTCCCTCCCCATCAACATGGACCCCCTGCAATTTGCATACCGCCCCAACAGGTCCACGGAGGACGCCATAGCCCATGTGTTGCACACAGCAGCATCACACCTGGACAAGAGGCAGGGGAACTATGTGAGAATGCTATTCATCGACTACAGCTCGGCATTCAATACCATAGTCCCCTCCATACTCATAGCCAAGCTCAGGGACCTGGGCTTGAACTATGACCTCTGCCAGTGGGTCTTGGACTTCCTGACTGGCAGACCCCAGGTGGTGAGAGCAGGCAACTGCACCTCCTCATCCATCACCCTCAACATAGGGGCCCCCCAGGGCTGTGTTCTGAGTCCCCTCCTCTACTCCCTGTACACACACGACTGTGTGGCTCAGCGGAGTAGCAATACAATCATCAAATTTGCTGACGACACAGTGGTGGTGGGCCTGATCTCTGCCAACGACGAGAGGGCCTACCTGGAAGAGGTCAAGGTCCTGGCGGGATGGTGCCAGGAAAACAGCCTCTCCCTGAACGTCAGCAAAACAAAGGAGATGATTGTGGACTTCAGGAGGTCGGGGGTCAAGGACTACAGCCCCCTCAGCATCGACGGGGCACCGGTTGAGAGAGTCAACAGCTTTAAGTACCTCGGAGCCTACATATCCGAGGACTTGACATGGACCACACACATTGACAGTGTTGTGAAGAAGGCACGACAACGCCTCTACTTCCTCAGGCGCCTAAGGAAGTTCCAAGTCAGTCAGAAGATCCTTAAGAACTTCTACTCATGTACAATAGAGAGCATCTTGACCGGCAACATCACCTCCTGGTTTGGGAATAGCACTGCACAAGACCGAAGCAGACTACAAAGAGTGACACGTTCAGCCGAACGCACAATTGGAGGGGGGCTCCCCACCCTCCAGAACATTTACAACAAGCGTTGCAAGGGCAAGGCTAAGAGAATCATTAAAGACTCCAGTCACCCGAACAACTGCCTCTTTGAACTGCTGCGGTCAGGCAAGCGATACCGGAGTCTCAAGGCGAGCACAGAAAGACTCAGAAGAAGCTTCTATCCCCAGGCCATCAGGCTGCTAAACGAACAATGAATGAACACTACACAACAACAACCACCAAACGCACATAGCACACACATCCACACGCACACACTCACTTTAAACAAACACACTGTAGCACCCACTCCACACACTTTATAGCACACACCCACTTTAAACAAACACACTGTAGCACCCACTCCCCACACTTTATATTTATTGATGAAGGATTGCACTACAACTCGTACACCTTACTGTAAATTGTACCTAAATTGTACCTCATCCCATTTCTGCTTTGCACTAGATAGTACTGTACATTAGTACACTGCATAGTATTGTATATTATATGGTAACTCAGAACATTGTACATATGTCTATACCGAACACTGTGACCTCATTTTCTTCTTCTAAATTACATGCTATACTATGTTATTTGATACTATCTTGTCTAGCACAGTCTCTGGAGCGTAACAGTAAGAAGCATTTTGTATGAAAGTATTCTGTACTTCTGTATGACAACTATTAAAGAAACTTGAAATGAACCGAGAAAGTGCAGATCGACTTGGGATTTGTCTCTCCGTGTTCAGGAGACTCGTATAAAAGTATATTGGATCATGTCTCCAGCACCCCCACACACATAATATATTTATTATTCTGCCAATGTAAAAAATACTATATCGGACAGACATCCCGCAAATTAAAAATCAGATTGAACAAACACAGAAGCAATATAAAGCGGGCTGACATTAATTCCCCTGTGGCACGACATTTGAACGAAATGGATCATAAAATCAATGACCTCAAGTGCATAGGTCTAGAGATGGTATTTCTTAATAGAAGGGGTGGTAACCATGAACAACTCCTTTTGCAACGGGAATGTGTATGGATTCATCCATCTGGTATGAATAAAGAGTTCAATTTGGCTCCATTCCTTTAGGTGAAAGCTGAGCCTATTCTAAGCTGTTTACTGTATAAACAATAACTATAGTACACTGATTAATGAACGGTCTAAACAACCTCATACCCCCAATGTACCACAGTTTTTTGTTCCATGCAGAAATTTTTTTTGTATCCACTTTTTTTTTTGTACTCCTCTTTTTAAATTTTTTACCCCCATCCCAATTTGCCGTGCCAATTCTCCCCTCGCCTGTCTTGAACGTTGCTCGCATATGCCCCCGACTGGTCGGTTGTAGGGAGGATAGAAGCCTTGCATCACGTGTCCCCTCCGATACATGTGGAGGCAGCCTGTCACATCTTTTCACCTGCCAGCGCGCACTCTCATTGGCGAGGTGTAACGCGTGGGAGGCTCACACTACCCCCGCCATTTTTCCTGTCTCTGCTGTGCAGGCGCCCTGACTGACCTGTAGGCTGTAGGAGTCGCTGTCCACAACGTCCAGATTACCACCCATCGACTTCCACCCGCTAACTCTGCCAATGAGTTAGTATGACGGCCGGCCCAAGCCGGAGGCAACGCCGACAGCCGGAGTCGAACCCGGTGTCTCTTGCGTTGGCCACGCAGCCGCCTTTGTTCCATACAGACTTGTAAATATTGTATTGTAATATGTATATATTAATGTGTATTGTGTTTCATACGTATAGCCATTACGCTATATTCATGTGATACTGTGATGAAATATCTACCTGTCAATCTAGCCCTGCTATAATTACTGATCATGACGTCAACCTAGCCTGTTTGCTGATTGCTGATTGTTCCCACCTGCATGTTGTCAAGTACAGCCTATAGTTAAGGTTTGTTTGTCACAACTATCATTGCACACTGATGAAGGCCGGATGGCTGAATGCGTTTTGTGCTTATACAAATTGTGCCTATTAAAATAAAAACAACGACTTTCCTCGAGTGCGGTCCCTACTCCCTTTTTTTCGACCTAATTAATGTTGGACTACGCACCTGTCTGAGTGCAGTGGTTACCCCTTTTTACAGCACCCCCACAGCCGCATCTATACTTTCCGTAGCCGCATTTCTGGCAGACGTTTCTGGTCATGTGACATGTGCGCCCAATAGCGTGACGAGCTGTGTCTTTGCCCATTTCCACGTCAAACAGCCTGCAAACTACCTGGCGTTCTATCGCCTGCATGCTCTAAGACAAACTCTAACCTTAACCAACTTCGAAAGAGTGCCTAAGCTTAACCGTCGAAAGAACTTGCCTAACCTTAACCAACTTCGAAGATTGCCTAAGCTTAACCAGTGTAGAAACTGGCGTCGGCCAATCAGAGAGCGTCTGCCAGAAATGCGGCTACGGAAAGTATAGACGCCCCACAGCCATAGCTACAACCACTTAATGCCAAGGCTCTCATCCACATACAGTACATTCATTTTCTCCCCCCGCTCTCTCCTCCATGAGCTCAATGTAACGCGGAAGTGCAGTGGTCTATATGGTCTCATTTCTAGAGCAAGTGAACGACACTAATGTAAAACAGTTACAAAGTTACCTCTTTTCTGTTATTCTCCTTGTTTAAAATGTAATTTAATTAATTTTTGAATAATTTACTTAATCTTAGAATAATGTAATTAATCTTAGAATGCCTGTCTTCAGTCTGCGTTTGGTGTACGATGTGTTGCCACATGCTGCATTTAAACTGCAATTGAATTCCCCCATGCGAGACAATAAAGTCAGTCAGTCACTCAATAAATCAATCAATTAATCAATCAATCAGCACTGAGCAGTTACCTCTCATGGCCCCATGGTGTCAATTACTTAGTGCATCTTTAAATAAGGGTGAAAAATACAGTATCTACTTTGTACTCACATATTTAGTCTCATGTCCCAAGAAGAATCTTGGAGGAGAAGCGTTTGGCTACATGTGATGAAACGGGACAAGAGGAAAGAGAAGGAGAAACACTGAAACATTATTATATTATGTAACGGTTGTGACATTGTCACCTTAAACGTCGATGCCCCGAGGGAGAACCCGGGTCTCCCACGCCACTCTCACTGCTTTGTAACGTGCCTATGTGTCTTTTGAGGATGAGAGTGAGTTTAACCCATACCACCGCTACTCACCCCAGCCCTTCGTGACTGCGCTTCACGATACCATCCGTTACAATTATATTACTATAATATTATTATAGTCACTGTCTATCCTTCCTGGCTGTGACACATTACACTTGCACTAATCATGGTTGCCTTTGTGGTAATAACTAATGACGGGCACTGATCGTTGTGATTCACAATGATTAACTAGTGACTATGTATATTGAGATGTAGGTATTGATTTAACTCAGTCGCTCTCTCTCTCTCTCTCTCTCTCTCTCTCTCTCTCTCTCTCTTTCTCTCTCTCTCTCTCTCTCTCTCACCACCCGCATTTCATTGTATACTTGTATGCCGTGACAAATAAAACTCTTGACTTGACTTGTCTCTCTCTCTCTCCTCTCTTTCTCTTTCTCTTTCTCTCTCTCTTCCTCTCTCTCTTCCCCTCTCTGCTGCTTTGCACTATATAGTACTGTACATTAGTACACTGCATAGTATTGTATATTATATGGTAACTCAGTTACGTCTATTCTGCATCGAACATTGTACATATGTCTATACTGAACACTGTGACCTCATTTTCTACTTTTCTACTTCTAAATTACATGCTATACTATGTTATTTGATACTATCTTGTCTAGCACAGTCTCTGTAGCGTAACAGTAAGAAGTATTTTGTATGAAAGTATTCTGTACTTCTGTATGACAACTATTAAAGAAACTTGAGAAACTTGAAACTCTCTCCCCCTTTTACTTTATTTTCTCTCTCCCTCCCTCTCTCCCTTTTCTATTTCTCTCTCTTTCTCTTGTTGTTGTGATGCACCGCCAACCTTGTAAACCATGACTGTTGTTATTTCGCCAACTGAATACGCCTCGTCCTTTTGTATTTCAGTGATTGTTTGTGTTGAGAGGTTGACAAAGTGGACGTGCCTTGAACGCAACGCTGCACTGCAAGGCTGAAACGAGTCGGCCATCCAGGCACGGACTGACAGTCCTTGTGTCGTCTCCCTCCTTAATGATGGTTTTATTTTAGGTTTATAACAGTAGATTGTACTAAGCAGTTGTTGGCTCATTAGTTTGTGATTCACATGCACTAAAAATTCACCAGAACGCAGGAAATTAAGTCTTTGTAACTAACAAACTCCTGTTTAAAAAGTAATTGGGGCTGTATTTCACACTATAGTGTACACACTAAGTGCCCAGAGAAAGAGGTTGGCACAGCAGCAGTCTGTACAGAGCAGCACTTCAAAGATCAATTAGATTACTATAATATCATCAACACAGCGGAAGTACCACCAATTATGGTTGGAAGAACGTTAGGAATATACTTACCGCTTCTGTACCTGCATGTACCTTGTTTATCTACTGAATGGGATCCTGATTATAGCTGCTGCGCCAAGCAACCATTATTCTCCCTGGGGCCACAAAGTCAGGTGTACTGCATATATCTAATGAATACAACCCCCATTTAAGGAATTCACACGTGCTTCCTGGAATGTCTGATAGAGAACCCTGGAATGTCTGATTACTTCCCCCAGGCCATCAGAGCCTTGAACACTGAACTCTCCACACACAAGCACACATGAGCACACACACAACACACACACTGTACACGCTCACACACTAGCAGCCACTTTAACATGAGCACACACACACACACTCATGCTGCACACGCTCACACTTATGGTCACTTTACAGAAGGAAAGGTCACTTTAAGAATAGTATAGTATAGCTTGAGATTGTAAAATATAGCATTGTATAGCAGTGTACATAAAGACCCAGTGCCTCATCCGTAGCGAACAGTGTATTGCACTACCACAGGACCTAGCATGTCCTACCATGCTCTGTAAATAACTCATGTACAGATACCGATATGCCCTACTTTGTTACTTGTTATTGCACAATGTCGTTCTATTGGATTCTTATTATATATTACTATTGTAATTATGCACATCGTTGCGGGCAAAAAGACCCCCCGCATTTCATTGTATACTTGTATGCCGTGACAAATAAAACTCTTGTATCTTGTATCTACTGTTATACAACGGCATGCACATTTCTCGATTCTGATTGGCCATTTACACGTCTTTATTGGCAACAATCCACGGTCCTGGGCTCAGGACCCGCCCACAACCGAATCACATATCACTCCCCGGCTCACTCCGGGAGAAAACAAGATCGCGGACAACAAATGGATATGTTGATAGCACCATAACGACTAAATATGAAGCGATTCTGTCAAGGGGAATGTGTTAGTCCTTTAAACAATGTTGGATGATGTAATTGATGGGTCTTGAGTCAATCTAGAACAAAAGAAAAATCGCGGATTGATTGATTGATTAATTGATTGATTTAAATTTCTACTTCCTTCCCACTGACTGCAGCGTTCACTCTCACACTGTCCGACGCTGGCGTACCCACAAACACACACACACACGTACACACACACACACACACACACACACACACACACACACTGTGACACACACACACACACACGCACACACACACACACACACACACACTCCTGTCTGCAACAGCGGGGGAGTCAGACTGAGAGAGAAGCAGCGCTGTTTTAAGTGAGCATGGTCTATTGAATTGATTGATTGGTTGATTGCTAATTTTATTACTGTACCCCTGGTTTCCAACTGGTTAAGTTTAGGCTAAAAGAAATAAATAAAAAAATAGGGCGAAGAAAACGTTTTTTTCCTATAGGGCAAAGAAAACGTTTTAATTTGTTTTACCTACTTTATATAGAAGCATCTAAGAATGAAGTTCTATGGAAAGTAGGTCTGCATTCCCTTAACAATTGTGTGTATTGAGCCGTACTGTATTGTACCCATTCTGCATCTGGTAATACAATTTTCAATCAATCATTCCAATAATACACAGTTGGATGTGTTAGTTGGTTGGATGCACTTCAAGCTGCTTCCACATGAGGCAACTTCTCTCAATCATTCCAATAATACACAGTTGGATGTGTTAGTTTGGTTGGATGCACTTCAAGCTGCTTCCACATGAGGCAACTTGTCTTTTTTGTAGTTGTGGGAACTACTTTTTCTGGCGGATGGTTTTTTCAATAAATCTTCGATTAATGTGTGTTTATTGTATAGAAATAAGGTTGGATGAATCTGGCAGTTGTATAAAAGCTTTACACCACTTGTAGTCGTGATTTGTGACCAATAAACCATGCCTAGGGGGGTCTAACGACCCTCGGCTGCGCCTCGGGCCTAACGACCACCCCTAGGCATGGTTTATTGGTCACAAACCACTCCTGGCCGTGATGTAATGCTTAATAAGTGTCTGACTCTTACCACCTAAACTGCACGGACTGCAACGTATAATGTATGATGTATATCATGCCAGTTAGGGTACCTTATGTATACTGCACCTGTGTATACTGTTTACTTTACTTACTCATAGTATATATTCAGATTCTAAGTGTTTATTGTCCATATTTATTGTAACATATAATATAACTGATATGGCATACAGACCTCCATCTGCACCTTTGATTACACTGTTTACTTTATCATATTTTTATATTCAGAGTTAATTATATTGTTTACACTGCTTATTTTTTATCTTTACCATAGTTGTATTGCCTATTTTTTTGTCTTATACTATTACACTGCCTGTACCATGTACCTCCCCTCCCCTGTGCCCCATGCTGCTATGACGCCCACATTTTCCCAAGGGGATCAATAAAGGAATATCTGATCTTATCTTATCTTACCAGATGTAGAATCTGCTCCAGAGACGATGAACAGGCCACTGATCGCCTCTTTTATTGAATACTGTCTAATGAGCCTAATGTCTAATGAAGTCTAATGCCAGGTCAGAATTGTGGTGTAGCATTAGACTTTGTTCATAATACAGTTTGATGTACAGCGATGAACGCAATATTCAGTCAAAATATTAGAGAAGTAAAAACGTTTTAAAAAGCCAGTGACGGAGCAAGATTGGGTTTCATCCTTGATTTGAGATATTTACTGGATAAGAACCAATTCCTTGGTTATATTGGCATGGCCTTGTCCTATTGCTTTGTCAATTGTTACCCCGTTAACCAATATCACAATAGAGTGTACAGATTCACATTACATTTTTGGCTTTCTTATATGCGACGTAGTTATCATGGGTATCTTTTTATCTACAAAGCAATTATTGGCAAACTTCCACCTTATATTACATCTTTGTTGGTCTGGAGTGCTGTCACCTACCAAACTCGTTCGAATGATGGGCTTGTGCTTAGGGTGCCTCGAGTTCGGTCTGAGCTTGGAAAGTCTGCCTTCTCCTACGATGCTCCATACACATGGAATACCCTAAAGCTCAGAGCATTCCCGTCATTCATGGAGTTTAAAGGCATTGCACTTGACCTATGTACTGAATCATGTAATTGTTTTTAATCCATCATTGTAGTAATTGTAATTCATTGTAATTAATAACTGTTGTGATATTTGTGTCCTTTGTTAACTCGTCATCAGTGTAAATGAGGGAAACCTCAGTGCTTTCACGAGTATAAATAAAGGTTTGAAATGAATATAATGTCTGAAATTATTATTTTTGTCAAAAGCAGAGTCGGGAGTACAATGCATTTTCAAAATTGTGCAATGGCTTTTGAATGAGTTTCATATTTGTCATGAAACCTACTAAACCTCTAACGGATCACATATAGATTTCGTAAAATAACATTGGAATCGTTAGGCAGTCGTTGGGCTATATTGTCACACACCTATTAAGTAACGTGTCACAAGGTGTTTGCCGAGACATGTTCTGGAACATACCTGCGGAACGCCTTTGTTTGCCAGTTCCCTGGAGAGTCGGGGCACATGGGATGTTTGGCACTTTAGAGGGTGCAAACAAACACAAAGCCAAGACAACATTGCACTTCAGTATTCAACTTTATCACATGGTTTTATGTTCATGGGGTTCATGCTGAAATCATTGGTCTGTTAATGTTCTCAGACAGACAACTTGACACTCTAGCGAGCAAATATTTCTGTTGGCACTTGAGTTAAAGGAACACGGCAACATTATGGGAAATGCGCTCACCGTCTTCTCCAGAGTCGGACAAGAAGATGGAGACACATTTCCTCAGTACAAAGTTATCCGGCTGCAAGCTAGCCTAGCTTAACACAAATTAATAGAAGCTGATACGGACCAGCTAGCCTAGCTTAAGGTCGCTTTCACACAGGGGCTGTTTGGTCCGGACTATCGGACCAGAAGTCGATAGTCCGGTTTTTCGGGTTTGTGTGAATGCGCAGTCGAACTCGGTCCGCGGACCAAACGCGCGAACTCGGTCCTCCAAAAAACATAGGTCTCGGTTCGCCTTCATCGGACCAAACGCGGACCAAACGTAGTCAGTCAGGCATCTTGGGTAGAAGGAACACAGCAGCTTATTATTATTATTATTAATACCGCGCGCAGCACACTGCATCTATCTATCTATATATCTAACTGTGCATCTTGGGTAGAAGGAAGAAGAAAAAAACACGGCTTATTATTACCATGGCGCGCGGCATTACAAGCACACTGTGTAAACATGTCTCGTGGACAGACTTGGGTGATCCGCTGATCTGGAGTCAGACATGGCTCGCAGTCCACACACACAGACACGCACACACGGGCTTGCAGCCACACACACACATTTCCACTCTCTATCAATGCCACGCCTCTGCTACTATCACCATAGATATCTATGACTATCACTGCTACGCAGTTGTATTTCCGCATTTCACTTCCTGAAGGGGAGGGATTTCCAC
This sequence comes from Notolepis coatsorum, assembly GCF_963971535.1. Lineage (NCBI taxonomy): Eukaryota > Metazoa > Chordata > Actinopteri > Aulopiformes > Paralepididae > Notolepis > Notolepis coatsorum. Next base: position 143,560,900 of record NC_140173.1, read on the forward strand.
TCCATTGTGTCCAATAGACGAGCGCCCTTTTCGACCGCGTGACTTTGTTCATGAAGTTTGGTGCGCCTGACAAATGTACTGTGTGAATGCAGACGAACCAAATGATGAATGCAACGATGTTGCAACTTCACTACCAGAACCGCACCGAGTCCACCAAAACTATAATGTGAAAGCACCCTTAAAACTCCGGAAGAGGTGTTTTTGGCCAACAGCTAGCTAGTCCGTATCCACGTCCATTAATTTGTGCTAAACTAGGCTAGCTTGCACCCAAATAGCTTTCTAGTGAACGCACAGAGAGGAAATTGATATCTATCTTCTTGACTGACTCTGGAGAAGACGGTAAGCACATAATGTTGGCTTATTCCTTTAAAAGAAAATGGGGGTTTAGCATTGTTAGCATTACTTGTTAAATAATGTCCACCCATTTTAAGAAGCCTATTTTGATTTGTTACACATTTGGGACACATTTCTATCAAAAAAGCATGTGCACTGTGTTTCTGTTTCTGAGATATTGGAAGCGGAAATGATTAGCATTAGTTAGCGATGCTAGTGGAAGTCAATAGGGTCCATTAAGCTCCATGTTGTGTCTAAAATAAATTCACATCAAAGAGGCTGGAGACAGGAAGAGGGAAGA